>NC_033800.1:47786805-47858055 GCF_001876935.1 Asparagus officinalis
GAAATAGTGGAATGAAGCAATGCAATTCAAGTTGAAGATCCAAGTTCAAGCTTCATCCACAAGTTTACCAAGAAGAGCTTATTGAAGATCAAGATCATAGCTTGGGTAATTTAGTTTTAGGTTTATATTATGTGTGTTAAGTACTTTAAGCTCAATCATATACACACACATTATATTGGTTTTTATGTATATATATATATATATATATATATAGTTATATATATATACACATTATAGTTTTAGTTTCTATGTACATATAGTTATATATATACATACATGTTTTAGTTTTATAGTTTTTAAGTTTTAATATAAAATAATTGAATACAATTGAAAATACATTTCTTGTTTCATACTTATATGCATATATATGATTTCATCAATATCAATTTTATTTAGTTCAATGAAATCATATTTATTGTTTCTAAAAAGTTTGTAATATATGAAATTTTGTGAAAATATTGTATTCTTAGTTTTTGGACTTAACAATAATCATATACATCTTTTATTAAGTCTGCAAAATTATTTTGTAATGTTTCAAAACATGGTTAAGCTAAAATGTCAAAAATCATGTGTTTACATTTTCATGTTTTGGACTATTTTAAAAAAATAATGATATTTTTATTTGGGAGATCCTTTTTGAAAACTAATTTTTGTAGCATGTTTATAATCATGTCTATAATCATTTTCTAAAGTTTTATATTTTTCTGAATTTATTTGATATTTTTAAACCCTGTTTTAAGTTAACATGTGCTGTTTAAAACAGCCTGTGTGCATGTCTTGAGTCGACTCATGAACAATGTTGAGTCGACTCATAAACTGTTGTGTAGTTTATATTTTGTTTCTCTTGAGTCAACTCATGAATAACATTGAGTCGACTCATAAACTATTGTGTAGTTTATATTTTGTTTCTGTCGAGTCGACTCATAACATCATGAGTCGACCCATCAGGCTGAGTTGACTCATGATTGTCATAAAGTCGACTCACAAACTATGCTGAAAAATGAGTTTTGTTTCTACTGAGTCGACTCATTATCCTATGAGTCGACCCATGGTTTATGAGTCGACTCATGGATTTTATGAGTCAACTCATAAGTTGGTTTTTAGTCTGTAACGGCTACTTATGAGTCGACTCATGAATAGTACTAAGTCAACTCATAACACTGTAACGGCTACTTTCAGTTTTTGTCTTCTTCTGACTTTTTGGTCTTTTTACTTAGGTTCTTGCTGATGTTTTGGGATGTTATAAATACCCCAGTGCATTTAACATTCTGACTAACCAAGAAATTTGTTTAATTAAGTTTACAAGTGTTTAAGAGGTGTTTAAAACCTTGTTTCAAGCTTTGTTTCAAAAGAGAAGTTTTTCACAAAGAAGAAGCTTTCAGTTTCAATTGAGGAATTCATCCTCATCATCATTTCTTCAGTTCTTTGTGTTTATAGAGAAGTTTATCTAAACTCTTTTATATAGCTTATTGATTGTCAATTTCATATTCATATCTTGCTATATTAAATTGAATTAGAATTTCATTGTTCTCATTTATCACACACACCCTTATTGAGCTTAGATTATTTCATACAATATATTAGTGGGTATTGGTATGTGAATTAGTGAGAGTGAGCTTCCTTGTGTTCTCATTCATTATAGAGAACAAAACATTGTATTTGAACTTATATTGTGAGTATCACTTGTAATACACTTGTACACCGAGAGTAGTGTGTGGTGAGAGACGGGGTCGAATCCAATAGGAGTGGTGTCGGTTGACGAACCTAGGGAGAGGTTGTATCCGAGCACTTGAGGAGGACGACACGGGCTAGAGACCAACACTTAGTGTGTATAGTGTGATTGCATAGTGATTGTTGTGAGAGTTTTTTGGTGAGCTTGAAAACCGAGCGCGTACAAGTTTCGGCTTCCAAACCGGGTTGTGATAGTAGAGATCTCCTCGAGGTGAGGAGCGGAGACGTAGGTCGTGGGGACCGAACCTCGTGAATATATTGTGTGTTTTTGTTTGCTTGGCGTTCATCTTTATTTGTGCTCACATCATATATCGCTTTCATCTCTTTATTGTGTCACATTTAATTTACACTTGTGTTTATATATCCTTGTATATATTTCACCATATAAGATATATCTTTTTGTTCATATTGCATATTCTTATTCATAACATATTATATATCTATCTTGCAAGAATAATTTATTAATTAATTTTAATTGGTATAAAATCGGATTAGATTAGCATAAGACCCTAACCACTCACCCTCTAGGGTGTAACATTTCTTAATGAAGTTGTCACGTTCACTAGTAAAAAAAGTAGCATCCTAGACGGATTATCCTACACGGAAAAATTTCTGTCTAGGATGACGATATTATCGACGGAAAACATCCGTCTACGATATTCCGTCTAGGATGAATTTTCCATCTAAGACACTTTCTAGACGGAATTTTTTTTAACTAATTTCTTAAAAATGTTGGTCCTGCCTTTTTGGACGGAATTTTTCATTTAGGATACTTCCTATACGAAAATTTTTGTCTAGGAAGGTAGGACCCCGCAAAGAAAAGTAAAACACCCAGTTCACCTGTCCTAGTTTTTGAAAATTTGCCCTAAATTCAAAATTTTCAAGAAAAAACTCTTCTTTCTCCTCCTACTTTCTCCCTCTCGATCTCAAACCCTAACCCCACCAATGCCTCTCCCCGAGGAGCTCGGTTATCTCCCCGCTAATGCCGGAATTGACGTCAACCATGCCGACATCGCCGGTTATCTCCTTTAGGAGCTCGGTCTCCTCTCCGATCTCGCGTTGTTTCATATCAACTCGAATCGATTCTACGGCAAGATCCCCCACAAGTTCGATCGATTGAAGCTCCTCTTCGAGCTCGATGTCAGCAATAATCAATTCGCCGGGAAATTTCCGAGGGTAGTTCTCCGGCTGTCGTCCTTGAGGTACCTGGATCTGAGATACAATAAATACCGTTTCTTTGAGATCACTTCCAAGTGGCAAACTTCAAAGGGTCGAAAACTTTAGAAATCTCCTTGATTGCAGGTTAGGGGTTCTTTCTTCTCTCATTTCGATCTCAAACTTTCTTTACTTTTTCTTAGGGGCTGTTTGGTTGGTATCCTAAAAACCAAGAATAGGAAATGGGAGCATGGAAATCTCTCTTTTCCTATTTTCAACCATTTCCATCCCTAAAACTTACCCTAACATTCAATAAAATATTATTTTATCATCCAACTCATCCAATAAAATATTACTTTTATCATCCAACATCCATATTATTTTATCATCCAACTCATCCAATAAAATATTACTTTTATCATCCAACATCTAATAAAATATTATTTTTATCATCTATTACTTTTATCATCCAACATCTAATAAAATATTATTTTTATCATCACATCATCCAACTCATCTCATCTTATCTCATCTCATATTTAAAAATCAATCACATCATCCAATAATATGGTAACAACTCATCTCATCTCCTTAAACTTTCATCTCCACCCATTTCCTCCAAAAAAACAAGGAAATTGATTTCCTTAAGTGTGGGTCACATCATCCAATAATATAATGACAACTCATCTCATCTCATCTATTTTCGTATTTTTAAGAATGAACCAAACACAAGAAAAGAACCTATTATAGGAAATAAGTTTCTTATAATACATTTCCTTTTTTTTAGCCAATCAAACAACCTCAAAACAAGTTTTCTTAAAAAATCACTCACATATAATACATTTCCTTTTTTTTAGCCAATCAAACAACCTCAAAACAAGTTTTCTTAAAAAATCACTCACATCATCCAATAATATGACGACAACTCATCCAAACAACCTCAAAACAAGTTTTCTTAAAAAATCACTCACATCATCCAATAATATGACGACAACTCATCTTATCCCATCTCCTATTCTTTAATTTCCTTCTATTTTTTCCAACCAAATAACCCAAAATAAAATTTCTAAGAAATAGGTTTACTATTCTTTGATTTCCCTCTTTTTTTAGACAAACAAACAGCCCCTTACTCGAATTCTGTATTTTCATCTGATTCACCTTGTACGATTTGGATTCTGATTCAATTTCCCCCAAAAAAAATTAACTGAATTTCATGATTTTTGTCTACAAATAGCTTGATTGTAGGTATGGGGAGATTAAGATGTCTGAGAATGGATTTGAAAATGAGCAGAAGGATGATTTAGATCACGGCATCACAAAGAAAGATGCTTCCTCGGTAATTCTTTCATAATAATTTTGTAGTATCAAGCGTATGCTAGGGTTTATTACTTATTGTAATTTTGTATTGAAGCTTGCAAAGTTCAAAGTCTAAAAGGAAAATATCGGGGTGGCGGCTTATTTCTAGTGTCCCAAGACTCCCAACCTAAATGAAGCTTTGCATGTAGGCGAATCACTATTATTCTAGGCAAATGAACCTGCTAACCTGTTAATATGTGCTATCTACAACTTTAGTGAAGTGTTAATTGCATTTAACCTTGGGGTCTGTTTGGATTTGTAGGGGGTGAAGGGAAGTTAAGGGAAACTGAGAGAAGGGAAGGGAAGGGAAGGGAAGGGAGTTCCCTTCCCCTTGGTTACACCCCAATTTGGGGAGTAACAAATTTTATAGTATTAGGGGGTGAACCAAGGGGAACTAGGGTGAATTAACTTCACCTCCTAAGTTAGTATTAGGGGGTGAACCAAGGGGAACTAGGGTGAATTAACTTCACCTCCTAAGTGTTCCCAAACAAGATTAATGGAGGTGAATGGTTCCCCTCACTTCCCTTCACCCTCATTCCCCTCAATCCAAACAAGCCTTAGGTAACTCAATCCCCACCAAGATGTACTTTCAGGACATCAAGAAGTGCTATGCCATTTTGTTGTGACAGAGTATATGCTATGATGCACGGACACGGATACGGATACGACACAGATACGAGATACGGTAAAATCCAAAAAATAGGATACGGAGATACGGCAAGGAGTTTTTAAATTATTATTATATATAGAAAATTTTATAAAATTCAACTAACAATCTAAAATATGAATCTATCTCAAAATAACAAGTTTGTAAACAAAAATGAATTGGAGTACATACTCATTCTATCACAAAATAACAAGTTTGTAAACAAAAAGTACATCAAGATGAAGTGGAAGCTAGTCTGATGACTTCTTCATTGCCTTCATCATCGGCTGCATAAACTATAATTACAAAATCAATTATTTAGTCATTATCTACCACTATTTGTATAGTTACTCACATTCTTTATACAACAATAGTAATAATAACAAACTATAATCAAATTTAGAACATAAAATAATTATTTCTACATGAATAATTATACCATGCATCACGTGCACCACACATATGGTGCATACATATCACATACTAGTATGTACAAAAGAAACAACAATGGCTTGATGGCTTAGATAGGATATTGCCACGCTTCACTATGCGACCCTTACATACAATCAAAAGATGATTTCTTACCAAGAGGGAAAATGAATAAAATTAAAAAGAAAGAATTTTATAAGTATTTGAACTTCTCAACCAACTCCAGAATGTACGTTCTCGTGTCCTTCAATGCTAATTTCTCCATCAGCACGACTAGAACATCGCTCAATACTTAATAGCTAGCAAGGATTTAACGATATGAGTGCAAAATTGCACAACAAAAGCTTAGAGACTTTGGTTGCTAAATGCAACATAGAGATTCTACTTATTGGAAGGACATAATAATGTAAATGACTTATTGGTAAAAAGTACAATATCACGATATAGGGTCTAGTTGCAAAACTCAACAACATAAGGATTAATTTACAAAAAAACAATAAGAGAACATAAGCCTAGTTGCAAAAATGCAACCATATCCAAGGGTTTTTAATTGCAAGGTTGTAATTCCCCAAGCTGCATAAACAAAAAAAAGTTAGGCTCTGTTTGGCAAAACTAGCTGAAAGCTGCAAGATTATAGCTGAAAGCTGTTAAGCTAGCTGAAAACTGTGAAATTGTAGCTGAAAGCTGTTAGCTGTGTAGCTAGCTGATTGACTAGAGTTAAGCTAGCTGAAAACTGTGAAATTGTAGCTGAAAGCTGTTAGCTGTGTAGCTAGCTGATTGACTAGAGCTGTTTGGCAAAAGTAGCTGTACAACTAGCTTAAATTTGTTAAATGACTAAAAGGGACATGCAATATTATTAATATAAAATTAGAATTATTATGGGCAAAACGGAAGAAAAAAATTGACAGCTACTTCCCAAAGACGAACGCTACTTGAGGTAGCTTTCCAAAAGCTACTTGCAAAAGACACAATCTTTAAAATAATCTCCTCCTATTTTTTGTCATCAAACAGCTCTACTAGCTTATTGACCAAGTCAATAAGACACAAGCTCTTAGATAAGACACTTCTTTGGTTGCCAAACAGTGCCTTAGCCTTTTCAAAAAAAAATTAAGTGAAGCGAGACAGAGAGTCTGAGAAAGAGAGAGAGAGATTGAGAGAGAGAAACCGCATCAGAGAGAAAAAGAGAGAGAAAGAGAATCAGAGAGAGACTCAGAGATCGAGAGAGAGGGACGAGGACTGACCTAGCAGCGACGAGGACGAACGACGAGATCGCAGCGAGAGAGAGGAGACGAGATCGAAGCTATAGAGATCGGTCGAGAGAGAGGACGGGGACTGACCTAGTAGCGACGAGGACGAGGACGAGCGACGAGATCGCAGAGAGAGAAGACGAGATCGCAGCGCGAGAGAGAAGACTAGATTGAAGCTGTAGAGATCGGTCGAGAGAGAGGACGATGACTGACATAGCAGCGACGAGGAAGAGGACGAGCGACGAGATCACAGCGAGAGAGAGAAGACGAGATCGAAGCTGTCGTGGCGGCGTCGGTACTCAGGTGAGTGAAAAATTTAGGGTTTAGTTTTGGGTTTGGGTTTTGTCTTTCACAGTTTTTTTTCTTTTTGTTCGGTGAATCTCAGCCGTGTCCCCGCCTACCCTTGACCGTGTCCCTCCTGGATTGACCGTTGACTCGTGTCGGACACGGATTGATCGTGTTCGACACGTGTCGTGATGAATCCGTGTCCGATTCGAGTCGGACACGGATTTGTGGCCTCCAGGGGCGAATCCATGCTTCAGAGAGTATATGTTCATTATCTTTGTTCTTTTAGTATATCCTATAGAATAACTCTAGTTGATAGCATGTTTTCATATTATGAAATATTGTCCCTGTGGAAATCAAGTCCCTGAAGCCAACTTCCTATATATGATAAAAGACGGGGAGAGTATATTTGCAAGTGCACCTTGGCTTTTAAAAGTATAGTGGCTTTCTGTTTTTCAGATTCGTAAACAACCTTTCCCGTTATACTTTGATTTTAATACTAAAGGAAACTATGAGTGAAATTGAAACTCAAAGGAAACCTGCCACAAGTTCTGAAACAAATCAAGGCCTAAAATTTGCAAGCTTATAATTGAAATTGAAGTTGGAACTTCGGAAGCTCATAATTGAAATTGAAGATGCAGGATACCATATTCCAGAGAGTGCATGCACATCTTTCTAGAGAAATATTTTTATTCTAATACATTACCCCTTTTACAGTTTTAGACTTCCCCGTTGGTTACATGTATGTTAATTTGTACCAAGTAATATAATCCCTTCTCTACTAACTTTGATCGCAGTGTAGTTTTTCAAATCTTCTGTTATATTTTCCACACCTATATGCCAGGAAACCTCTATATTCCTCATCTGATTGATATATTTTAATTTGGACCAAAACCATAGCTTATCAGAAGGTGGAATTATAATTACATAACCAACAAGTGGTATTCTAGTTTAAGAAATTATAGTTATTATGATTGCATATGGATATTTTAGCAGTGGATGTTTAACATTAACAACATTATTGAATAACCATGGACTTAGTTTTAAATAGCATGCCTTTCGCCCATTCTCATAAAGTGTAGCAAATCCTGCTTCTGAAATGCAACCGTTCGTTTTCGATATCCCGAAAAATCCATTCCCTTGGTAAGAGGTTGTCTGATATATGCCCTTTGTTTTGATTCTGCTCGATATCCATACAGGTCAGGAACATTTCCTTCATTTCCTTTTCCTCTTTAACAATATTCAAGCTCGATATTATATTTAAGTTCATTGCATATTTTTGTATGTTTGAATTATCATTCATTCATACGCTAAATAGAATATTAACCACAATATCTTGTTCCTATGAATTGATCTATTTTATGTATATATAATTCCGTATGTAAGAATGTTGGGCGCAGAGTCACGCCCTCACGCCGCGGAAGCGATATCACCTGAGAGATAGCCCTGGCTTTCATTGTCACAAAAGCACAAGTCAACCTCTATATTCTTGTTTCTCAAAGAAAACTAGAATAGATAGTGAAACTATATTCTTGTTTCTCAAAGAAAACTAGAATAGATAGTGAAATTCTTATTTCTCAAAGGAAACAAGAATTGAAAGTGATATATTTCATCAAAGTGGTGAAATTCTTATTTCTCAAAGGAAACAAGAATTGAAAGTGATATATTTCATCAAAGTGAAATATACACTTTCCCTCTCATCGGTTCTAGGACTGAAATGTCGAGGGAACCTACAAACTATGGCAATTCACAGATAAGACAAATACAAACATGAGATTTATGTGGTTCGGCTAACTAGCCTACGTCCACGGGAGGGGGTTTCACTATAAAGGAAAAATACCAAACTTACACAAGTTCTCTCTTCCTCTCTTTCTTTTCTCCCAAAAGAACTCTACACAACCCACTTATTTTTCCCCACCCCAATTTCATCTCACAACCTCTCCTATTTATAGGAGAAATGCTCCCATGTGCATTGCTGGAACCAGCTCAAAATGAGCTTGGTGGAGTATGGGGGAGGCAACGTGCCATGCTTGTACCCACTCTCAGCATAGGGGGAAGCAGAGAGCATGGGTACGAATTCTCGTGTCCTCCCCACGTCCCCCTAAGTACGTTGTACCCACTCACGTTCACAATTCTCCACCTCGTACATCATTTAATAAACCTTAAATTTTGGATGATCACCAGAAGAACCCCACGAACTTCACCAGAGAGATCCAGGCCAAGAAACCAGGCCAAACCAGCTGCGCCACTATACCGCGGCTGCCTACCTACTCTCCACCGGGATCAAGCTAACTATAGTTCTACTATTATTCTCCAACATAATCTCCACCACACCTCCATCACTGCCCCGCAGGGCCATGCTCTCTTGGGCAAATCAACACGGGTTGATATGAAGAAAGTCCAAGCAATGCTGGAACTTGCTACCTGTGACCACCTTGGTTAACATGTCCGTGAGATTCTCATTCGTATGCACCTTCATGAGAGAAATATCGCCTTCCTCTATAACATCCCACACAAAATGATACCTGACGTCGATATGCTTGGTACGAGCATTGTGAACTTGATTTTTCGCCAAGTGAATCGCACTTTGACTGTCGCACCACAAGTTCACGCTCTCCTGCTCAATCCCCAAATCTTCTAGAAGACCCCACAGCCACCGCTCTCCTGCTCAATCCCCAAATCTTCTAGAAGACCCCACAGCCACAATGCTTCCTTCACTCCCTCCGTCATGGCCATGTACTTAGTCTCTGTAGTAGAAAGTGCCACTGTAGCCTGCAACATCGATCGCCAACTAACTGGAGCCCCATGTATCATGAATACATAACCAGTAGTAGATCGTCATCTATCTAGATCGCCCGCATAATCTGAGTCCACATACCCGTCGATCTGACATGTATCTCCATCAAAACACAGACCCGAATCCGCGGTACCTTTCAAGTACCTCATGACCCATTTCACCGCTTCCCAGTGTGCCTTTCCCGGATTCGCCATGAATCTGCTGACCACACTAACCGCCTGTAAAATATCTGGACATGTACACACCATGACGTACATCAAACTGCCAACTGCACTAGCATAAGGAACACGCTCCATGTGTGCCTTATCTTCCGTTGTAGTGGGAGATTATTTACCTGAAAGCCTAAAGTGTGGAGCCAATGGGGTCACCACCGACTTTACACTTTGCATCCTGAACCTCGCGATCACCCGCTCTATGTAGCCCTTCTGACTCAAGAACAATCGCCGATTCGCCCGCTCTCTTCTAATCTCCATGCCCAATATTTTTCTTGCAGCGTCCATGTCCTTCATCTCGAACTCTTTACTAAGTTGAGATTTCAGCTTATCTATTTCCACCCTGCTCATTGAAGCAATAAGCATGTCATCCATATACAAAAGAAGATAAATATAATCACCTCCACGAAGCTTCCGAATGTAAACACAGCAATCGTAATCGCTTTGGGAAAACCCATGCTTCAGCATGAATGAGTCAAATTGCTTGTACCACTGCCGAGGAGATTGCTTCAATCCATACAGTGACTTCCTCAAGCGACATACATGATTCTCCTTGTCCTCAACCTTGTAACCCTCAGATTGATGCATATAGATCTCTTCATCCAAGTCTCTGTGCAAGAAGGCCGTCTAGACATCGAGTTGTTCCAGCTCAAGATCACCATGAGCAACAATACTCAATAGCACCCGAATAGAGGTGTGTTTCACTACCGGAGAAAATATCTCATTGTAATCCACACCCTCTCTTTGTACAAACCCCTTAGCCGAAGGATCTTCCTTTCTTTTATACAGCCACTTACAACCTATAGCTTTCTTTCCTACGGGCAATGGGATCACCTCCCATGTTTGGTTCTTCCGGAGAGATTCCATCTCCTCCTCCATCGCAGCCAACCAACTCTCGCAATCTCTATCCCGAATAGCTTCCTTGAAGGAGACCGGCTCATCTTCCTCTACTGAGAGTGTGTACTCAACCAAATTAATCTGCCCATAGTGCTTCAGGGGTTGATCAGCCCTCAGCTTCTGTACCTGCTTGTATACTCGCCTTGGCCTAGTGGAAGCCAAGCTATCCTCGACCTGCTGTTGTTGTAGTGCCTGTGTATTCTCCCGCTGAACCTCCTCCTGCTCAAGATCATCATCTACCTGATTTCCCACTTGAACATGACTAGAACCTGGTTGGTCTTTAGGTTCTATCACAATAACCTAGGACTTGGAAGTCCCAACAGTCTCAACACCATCATCCTTGGGCACCCTAGCAATCATGGACTTCTCATCAAAGGTAACATCCCTGCTGATTACGAACTTCGAATCTTCTGTACACCAAAGGCGGTAGCCTTTTACGCCCTTTGCATACCCCAAGAAAATTTCCTTCTTGGCCCTCGCGTCAAGCTTTCCCTCGTTGACGTGATAGTAGGCGGTACACACAAAAATCCGGAGCCTCTCATAATCTATATGCTCCCCTGACCACACCCGATAGGGTGTATCACCGTCTAATGTCGAATGTGGTGATCGATTCACTATATAGCAAGCTGTAGCAATCGACTCTGCCCACCATTCTTTACCCAAACCCGCATATGATCGCATACTCACTTCTTTCTCCTGCAGTGTTCGGTTCAGTCTCTCCGCGACCCCATTCTGCTATGGTGTAGATCTTACTGTCCAGTGTCTGGCAATCCACTCCTGATCACAGAACTCCTTGAAAGTACCGTCTGTATACTCTGTACCGTTATCAGATCTCAGTGTCTTTAATTTCTTGCTTGTCCTGTTCTCAACCATCGCCTTCCACTTCTTGAATGTCTCAAATACCTCATTCTTATGTTTCAGAAAAAAAATCCAAGCATACCTAGAATGATCATCTATGAATGAGACAAAATATCTAGAACCACCTTTGGAAGTTGTCGAAGCCGGACCCTAAACATCTGTGTGCACATAATCTAGAATCCCTCTGCTCTTGTGCTTGCTCCTCAGAAACTAGACCCTGTGTGTCTTTCCATACACACAATCCTCGTAAAAATCCATGCAATGTTTCTTCATATTCTTTAGCAAACATTCTTTACCAAGCAGATCCAGACCCTTCTCTGACATGTGCCCAAGCCGCCTATGCCATAACCGTGTGTGCTCACATAGGTCTCCACCACTTCCTTCAGCTCCAACTGCTGCATTTCCCGTCACCGTCGTACCCGAGAGAGTATATAGATTACCATGACGAACACCCTTCATTACTGTTAGGGAACCTCGAACAACCCTCTTTACTCCGTTCTCTGTTACAATCTTGCAACCCCCGGAGTCCAAAGCACCAACTGAAATAAGATTCTTCCGTAAGTCAGGAACGTGCCTTACATCCGTCAAGGTTCGAACAACTCCATCATGCATCTTGATTTTGATATCGCCTAGCCCCACCGTTTTACAAGCATGGTTGTTCTCTATCAATATGGTTCCACCATCAATGCTCCTGTAGGTAGTAAACCACTTTCTATTTGAACACATATAGTAAGAGCAACCAGAATCAAGTATCCACTTCTCGGAGGTATCCTCGCCACCCGTGACGACATAACATTCCTTATCGCTCCCTTTCCCTGAAGCGTAGCTCGCCTCTTCCTTGCCTTCTCATCTTTCAGTCTTGTTGTTGTTCTTCTTCCCACCTACCCTCTTGTTAGGACAATCGACCTTAAAATGCCCAATTTCACCGCATTTAAAACACGCTCGTCCCGCAAGAGGTCTCGATTTAGATCTAGACTTTCCTCCCTTGCCTTTTCCTCGCTCATTGCCTCTTCCTCTGGCAAACAATCCCTACGCTTGTTCTTTGTTACCACCAGTAGTCATATCACTAGTTGTAATTTTTCGAAGATCATCCGCTAGAAGCGTCGTTCTAGTCTCATCCATCGACAAACTGTCGCTCATAAGCATCAGTGTTTGAACCAGATTCTCATAAGATTTCGACAGAGATAGAAGTAGTAGAAGTGTCTGATCCTCATCTTCCACTGTCACCTCAATGTCTTTCAAATCCGATAAGATCCTATCGAACTTGTTGATGTATTCCCGGATTGATGAACCCTCCTCCATCTTGCAAGTATACAATTTGGATTTCAAATAGATCCGGTTCGTTAGACTCTTCGTCATGAAGGTGCTCTCTAACTTTAACCATACGCCCGCAGCCATTTCCTCCCCGTCCACCAAGAAAGCTACATCCCTTTTAAGGCAAAGGATAATCGACACTCGTGCTTCCAGATCCAGCTCCTCCCAATCCTCATCAGATATGTCCTTGTGCTTCTTCTCTTTTCCCACCAAAGCTTTGTGCAATTTCTGCGAAATCAACGAATTTTTCATCTACATCCTCTAATAGAAAAAAATCATTTTTCCCATTGAATTTTTCAATCTCGTACTTTCTAACTTTAATTGTTTTACTTGTAGTTGCCATTTTCCGCTTGTCCGCTTCTCTCAGGAATTTCAACAAATACCTTGTGTTTTACCACACAATAATCAACCATCACCTCAGATCAGTAGCTCAACCACCGCCAATCTAAATAAGGGCTCTGATACCAATTGTTGGGCGCAGAGTCACGCTCTCACGCCGCGGAAGCGATATCACCTGAGAGATAGCCCTGGCTTTCGTTGTCACAAAAGCACAAGTCAACCTCTATATTCTTGTTTCTCAAAGGAAATTAGAATAGATGGTGAAATTCTTATTTCTCAAAGGAAACAAGAATTAAAAGTGATATATTTCATCAAAGTAAAATATACACTCTTCCTCTCATCAGTTCTAGGACTGAAATGTCGAGGGAACCTACAAGCTATGGCAACTCACAGATAAGACAAATACAAACATGAGATTTACGTGGTTCGGCTAACTAGCCTACGTCCACGGGAGGGGGTTTCACTATAAAGGAAAAATACCAAACTTATACAAGTTCTCTCTTCCTCTCTTTCTTTTCTCCCAAAAGAACTCCACACAACCCACTTATTTTTCCCCACCCCAATTTCATCTCACAACCTCTCCTATTTATAGTAGAAATGCTCCCATGTGCATTGCTGGAACCAGCTCAAAATGAGCTTGGTGGAGTATGGGGGAGGCAACGTGCCATGCTTGTACCCACTCTTAGCATGGGGGGAAAGCAGAGAGCATGGGCACGAATTCTCGTGTCCTCCCCACGTCCCCCTAAGTACGTTGTACCCACTCAAGTTCACAAAGAAGGTCCATCCTTTACGAACAAAACAAAACCTTACTATAATGCCTTCATATCAGTTTCAGATTGGGTCTGTACAACTTGTTTTTCTTACACTATTAATATAATGCCTTAGGGCATCTCCAACCCATCGCACCAAAATGGTGCAAATTTTGCACCAAAATGGTGCAAAAATCACATCTAACAGTAATTCATCTCCAACCCACTGCACTATTTTTTTCCACCAAAAATGAATATTCTTAGTATCTTTCTTTTTATCTACTTTTATATTATTATTTTTTATTCCCTATATTTTTAACTATTTCAACAATTAACCCCACATATCAAATTTTATTTTTTCACATATTTTCCAAACAAAATGATTTATTATTTAAAAATTAAACTAATAAAACAATAAAATATTATTTTATTAATTAAAATAACTTGATTGCTAAAATATTATATTTTTATTATTGATATTGCCAAAATATTACATTCAAGAACACAACAGGAAATAAAATACAAGGAAATAATTAAACATTAACAACAATGTAAAAATTACAAATTTAGTATGCACTTAACTATCTGAATTAGTGTATTCCTCCCATAGATGATCTATCAATGCATTACGAAGCGCAATATGGGCATCTTTATCCTTGATTTTTCCGTAACGTGCAATAAATTGAGTAAATCTTGTAGTTTCATCTGCTACCATATCAACTTCTGGTGTTGGTGCTTCCCTCACTTCTTGAATTGGTGCATAAAGGTCACGTTCATCCTCGATTATCATATTGTGCATAATAATGCATGCAGTCATTATGTCATGTAATACATGTTTTTTTCAAAAACGTGCTGATCCTGCCACAATTGCAAATCGTGATTAGAGAACTCCGAACGCACGTTCTACATCTTTTCTACATACTTCCTGTTTCATGGCAAAATATTTTTTCTTTCTACCTTGTGGCTGTTGGATTGTTTGTACAATAGTAGCCCATTTTGGATATATACCATCAGCTAAATAATAATCCATATTATACTCTTTTCCTTGAATAACATATTGAGCGGGAGGAGCAATACCTTGAGCTAGGTTAGAGAAAAAATTAGATGACTCCAGCACATTGATATCATTATTGGTGCCTGGCATACCAAAATATGCGTGCCATATCCAAAGATCATAATCTGCCACAGCTTCAAGGATAATAGTTGGTGACCCACTACGTCCTGTGTATTGCCCAGACCATGTTGTTGGACAATTTTTCCATTTCCAATGCATACAATCAAGACTTCCTAACATTCCTGAAAAACCATGTTTTTTACCAATATAGAATAGCCTAGCAATATCGTTAGCGTTAGGTGTTCGTAGATACCGCTCTGCGAATATCTCCACCATAGCACGACAAAATCTTGTCATACTTTCAATTGTTGTTAACTCACCTATTTTAACGTATTCGTTCGTAGCATCAGCTGGTAGACCGTATGCCAACATGTGGAAAACAGCTGTTACTTTCTGTAATGGTGATAATCCCATTCTACTAAGTCCATCACTTCGTCGTTGGAAATAATGGTCATGATCTTTCACTGCATCAACAATACGAATGAGCAAACTTCTTGACTCCGATATCGACGACGAAACATATCTTCTCCAAAACGTGGATTATCGACAAAGTAATCTATGACCAAATTCTGATGCGCAGTTTCTCGATCGCGGTTAATCACTGCATAACCGAGAGTCGAGCCACCATGGATCGGTTGGTAGTTTTGTTAACGTAAATTGTTAGCGATGATCATGTTGTTGTTGATGTACTCACAAATTACTTCTTCGGTTTCATCAATCTCTGCAATGATATTGGTCAGAAAATTATCATCATCCGAAGATGAAGATGATGATAAATATGATGGACCTCCAACATCGAAATTCATTTTTGGAGTAAGAAAAGAATGATTGAGGTATGCAGAAATAGAGAATAATAATTTTAACACAACAACGAATAATTGTGTGGATGTACCTAATCTAGTATGCTATTTATAAAACTTTGCTGAGCTGTGTATACGTTGGACAATGTGTAAAGCTGACCAGTTTTCAAAAAAATGATTCCCACTCGTACAAAGCTTTCACACAATTCAAAGAAAGCTGACCTGTGTATACGTTGGACAATGTGTAAAGCTGATCAGTTTTTAAAAAATAATTCCCACTCGTACAAAGCTTTCACACAATTCAAGGAAAGCTGAGCTGTGTATACGTTGGACAATGTGTAAAGCTGATTAGTTTTCAAAAAATGATTCCCACCGACAACGTTGGACAATGTGTAAAGCTGATCAGTTTGTCCACAACGATTCAATTTCAAATGTTGACCACCGACAAATTCAAATTCAAACAAAAAAAACAAATTTGGATTGGCTATAAATAACATTCACGGTTTCTACTTCAAACCACCCAATTCGAAGTATTTCTTCAAAGTATTTCTAATCTCCAAACCAACCGCTTTTTACAAAAGAAAAGTCTGTTCGATCATCTGGATACACTATTACTGAAGATGTGCTCCTTTGTCAAGTATTCTTGGATATTTCTCAAGACCCTATTATCGGTAGAAACCAGTCTCGAGATGCATTTTGGTCTCGTGTGGAGGACAAATACAATGAACTTCGAGATCAGCATTTTGAGATGCGTACGAGCCGATCAATTCGTTCTCGAATGGAAATCATAAGTAATGAAGTAAGGAAATTGAATGCGTGCTTGAGACAAGTAGAGAATCTGAATCCAAGTGGTGCTTCAGATGAAGATATTGTAAGTATTTTATTAATTATCATTTAAAATTTATTATTATTGTTGAAAAACATAACTTGATGTTCATTACAATTTGCAGTTAGTTCGAGCAAAGATGTTATTTATGCAAGAACCAAAGTACAAAAAAGGTTTCAAATTTGATCATGTCTGGAATATGGTTAAAAATTTCGAAAAATTTAAAGATGATGTTCCCACAGCAAGACAAGTTGGTCGAAGACAACCCCAAAGTGTGAACTTCGACTCGTCACAATTAGATAATCCCACTCCGGAATCTCCTATATCAACATCTCCTGGACTGTCATCATTTACTCCATCTGAACGACCTATTGGGGTAAAAAAAAGCCAAATTGAAAAGAAAAAATGATGATCATGAGTCAAGCGTAGTGGAATCCATCGAGACCTCCAACAACCGACTTATAGACAGGTTAGACAAGGCGAGCTTGGACATGCAAGTAGCATTTGATATCGAACGAGAAAAGATAGCTATGAAAAAAGATAGAGATGAATGGAAAATTATAATAAAAGATTTGAATTCCATTGCTGATCCAAACGTGTATTAGGATTGCTCTTTATATTTCATGGGACTTTACTTAATGTCTAGATTTTAATATTATAATTAATAATAATGTCTTTTAAATTTTAGCATTATTTTTATTTTTAAAAAATAATTTATTTTGTCCAAATTATACAATTGGGGTAAAATTATAAAATTTAAATATTATTGGGGTTGTTTTATACATTTAATAAAACAATTGGGGTCAAATTGTAAATACATAAAAGTATGAGGTAAAAAAAATTTGAAAAAAAAATAAATGAACAGTAATGCGGTGATGAACAGCGCGACGCCATAGGCGTCGCGCTGTTCTTCACCGTTAAAATGGCGCCCAAAATGACGCTGGGTTGGAGACCTCTCGTAGCGGCAAAATCCAGTTTTGCCTCAAAATGGTGCTCGGTTGGAGATGGTCTTACAACTGTGTCTTTCTTTCCAGGTCAACGGTCTGTCATTTAATCATTTCAATAACTGTATTTCTGCAACGGGATCTGCAGATTCAACACTATCAGATGAGAGCTACAATTATATTTAGTGAGTTGCTCCATTACAATTTATTTATTTATTTGTTTGTTTGTTTTTAAAATATATGAATTGTTCACATGTTTACTTTATAAGAGGAGAACTATTACAAATTGAACAGACAAGCAATGGAATTTAAGCAGCTGAACATCCGTGTTTGTGAAGCCTTTGAGAAAGGGTAGGATATCACAAGCAATGGAGTAGATGATAGAAGAATGTAAAAAGATTATAAATATATCTCATTTCGTTCCAATTGTAAATAAATATATAAATAGAAAATTAGTTATTATCTATGTAAATAATTTATGTATCGCTCTTGTATTTTGGTGAATGTATTATTTGAATATAATTGGATTTTATATTAGAATATAATTAGATTGTGTTGGATATGAATGTGATTTGGTGTTGTGCAATATTGTGCATTGTACATGTGAGATTATATGCCGTGCAAAGTAGATTCTTAAAAAAAAAAACTATTGTAGCATCCTAGACAGAAATTCCGTCTTAGATAGAAATTTCGTCTAGGATGACATCCTAGATGGAATTTCCGTCTATGATGTTTATGTGTTATCCTAGACGGAATTTCCGTCTATCCTAGATGGAAATTTCTGTCTAGAATTATCTTAGACGGTTATCTTTTCCGTCTAGAAATATTCTAGATGGAATTTTGTTCCGTCTAGGATGTGTTTCCGTCTAGAATGGTTTTTCTAGACGGAATTCCATCTAGAATGCCGCATTCTCGACTAAAACTTACTAGACCAACATCCTAGACAGAATTCTGTTAGGGATATTCAATTTAGACGGAAATCTAGCTTTATTCAATATGATCCTCTACTCTGGTGTAGGACAATACTGTGATATCAAAAAATATAAATAATTGTACAATCAGACAAAATATAAAACGCTAATGCATCCCATCTATTCCAGATATATAAGTAAGAGGCAGGGATGACACAATCGATCCCAAATATGAACAACAGACGTAGTCGATTATTCTAATGTCCAGAGTCCCAAAATACTGTAATCAATGATGGAAGTGGGTCCTGACCGATTTATCATCAATATGGGATCAATAACAAAGGTTATCGAAGTTTCTCCATTTGACCATGGACAAGGGCGTCACATAAATATTGATTCATTTTCACACAAAGCTAAGTCTTGACAGTAAAATGTTGAAAATATCTCAAAAAGTTTCCACCCATACCACCAATTAATATCCCACATTTTCCATAAAGTTTCTCCACCAGCGAAGGACGATCATCCTGTGAAGTTGTCCTAAGCCAGTGTGAACTGTGCATTGTCCTAAAAAGGAAAGCACCTTTTGAGTCTTATCGATCGCTAAAATCTTCAAGGAGCTGGCTATGTCGCTATCTATCGCGGAAGGCCCATACCCAGAAAAGGAAAGCTCTTGCAATAACGGATGTAGAAGATGGGAGCTTACGTACTTTGGGGTTGACATGGTTCCCAAATGATTCACTGGCCAATGACAGGCGATCAAATACAGACAGAACAGTCATTCTTTCAGAGTCCCACCGCACTTCAATTGGCATCTAATTACCTCCTCTGTTGGAGAAAGGACTTTGTGCTCACATATCCTTTTCATCTCTCAGGAATCACAATTGGATGTTTTTGGGTTAATTGCACATACAACTCTTGTTGGTTGGTCACTTATTACTCTTTTTTTTTTGCGCAATTAGAGACTTTGATATTCTAATATAATTATCCCTTCATTATTTTGTATATGTACATCTGTATATGTTCAATACCTATAGGAAAATACAGATTTCTCTGTAACACACTATAATATTGGATACCTATCTGCAATATATTGGTAACATGTGCTACCCACACGGAAAGTATAAATAACATATATATAAGTTTGTTTGGACATTAGGAAGTCTAAATGCTGACGAAAAAGATTATTGACGATAAGGGACTAACCCTTGTTATACATGTATAAAGTGTATCTACAAGTACCCCATTCTAGAGAAATTACATGCCTAAGTTCCAGTGTTTGATTAAGAATATATAATAAAACAATTACGTATAGAGAGATGTAGAGACTCATATAGTATGATCCCTAATGGAAAATAAATAGATGAAAGCATAATACATTTAATTACTAATGGTAGCAACAAATTGTGTGCTCAATCTAAGCAATATCTAAGATGAATATACGTCAATAGTTCACCATCTCATTCGTATAGTTAGACTGGACTGGATTACAATACAGAGAAGATTCATGAAATATCTATAAAAAGCAAAATCACACATTTTCTTAGATAAGCCACAACCACCCTGCGAATCAAGGAACACTTTTTTTTTTTAAATGTAACCTCATAATAATTCATTTCATGTTTTAGGCTTTTATCATCATGTGTTCTTGTACTTGCTAACTAACAAGGGCACTTCATTAAGATTCTTAGACATCAAGATGCATCCTAGATGAAGTGGATACAGAAATAGAACAACCTGAGACTGAGATGCGCATAGAAGCCCGTAGGTGCTTGTTTTCCTCCTTGTATACAGGTAAGGGAATCTTAAACGTAGAGGAACAAATATTACAAGATACATAATGAGGGAGAAAAATATCTTCCATGCACATCTCTCACGGGACCTCTCTTGTCCTATAACAAGAGCCATATTTCTCTTTCTCCTCTCTGGATGGGATTCTTGATTAATGGATATCCTTCATCAAAAGTACCTCTACTCTTTTTCTACCACAAAAACCACTTTAATTTTCCTCTGGTCGGCTGGGATATTCTCATCACGCTTTTTATCATAGCCCCAGCAAAAACATAAAGTAAGTTCCCTTGATTAAAATGCAAAGCTCCAAAACTTAGATACTGACTTAAAGAGTTAAAGTAGAGGAGAATAGAAGAGATGGCTTCTTTCAAGGGACCTCCCCCCATCATGTTTTTCACCTCCATGCGCCCAAAGATTCCTTTTGTGCCCATTCAACTTTTGGCTCCATAAATATTCCATTCCTCCGAGTACAAATTAACGCGCAGGCTTTTGTTCTCAGTTCGTCCCTCGGCAAGCTTCTAAGAACCTTAAGGAATTTGCACGCGCGGTCTATTTCCTGATCAGGAAATGGCTGCGGACATGGAGGTATGTTAAACTAATCTTTTATCTGAAAATTTTTTGGGTCAACTACATAAATCCTATTCTTTCATATTTAACTTATGTTGAGCACTTGCCTTCTTTCAAATTTTTTGATCGTAGAAAATAAGATTCTATCAACTAACAAGACATTGGTGTGCTAAAACAGAAAGCTCGAGTAACTGAACTGCATGTCAGAATGGACTGCAATGGCTGCGTTCAGAGAATCAAGAAAGCAATCAGCAGCATCGAAGGTAACCTAGCTCTAGCCTCTGAAAAAAATCAAAATCTCTCCTTCACCCAAACCGTTCCCAAAACCCCTATCTCTGAATCCTACAGGTGTACACAATGTCTACGTTGATCGTCCTCAACAGAAGTTGACGGTTGTAGGGCAAGCTGCACCTGAAACCCTCGTGCAAGCAATCAAGAAGACGAGGAAGATAGCAACCATAAGTTCCCACACCGAGCCTAGCGCTTCTGATCCACCACCAAGCACCGAACCGGAAGCAAAACAAGATAATAACCCACAGTCGTCAACTGATGCTCCTCCGGTGGAGCCGACTACTGATCCCCCAAAAGAGCCCCCACCCCAAGAAAACTCGGCCCCTGATCAGAGCTCTAAACCATCACAAGAAGATCAAGAAGCGAGCAAGAGTGAGGCTAAAGATGTAGAGCAAGTCCATATGATGCACCACTACCCCCATGGCCGTGTTATTAGAGAACATTGGAACGACTACCCTCCTATGGGTCACCAGATTGGGCACGAGGCCCCTTACTATGTCACTCACAGTTATAATAACTATAGGCCATCGCCTCATGTGACGGAGTATGGCTATCTCCGGGCTCCTGCAGAAGATGTGAGATACCGCAGTGTGGAACCTAATGGCGGCGGATACTATCAGAACCCGGTAGATGATGGGTACTACCAGAATAGGCTAGATGAAGGGTATTATCACAACCGAGGAGGTGATGAGTATTATCAGAACCGAGGAGGCGATGGGTATTATCAGAACCAGGGTAGCGATGGAAACCAGGTCTCGTCTATGTTCAGTGATGAGAACCCTAACGCATGCAGGATAGCATAGGTTGTGTTGTGCTTGTCAGCTGCTCCTACATTTGGAACGAACAGAACGAGAGTGTTAATTTCAGAACATACTCAACCAATGCAGTCACTCTTTTGTCACCTGTGATTGTATGATCATCTCTTCTTTCGCTTGAGTAGATGATCGACGACTCACAGCAACGTGGTCCCTTGATTCAATATGCAAAATTAGTCTTTTTCTTCTTTTGATATCTTTCTTTTCATGTGTATCGGTATTTATTTTTGTGGTTAATAAATTCTCTGAACATCTTGTTGTGGAGACTCAAACAAAAAAGTATCGGCTGTAAATGTGTAATGATCGAGAGACAAGATAATGATGCGTAGTTTTGGCATCTGGCAGTAATAAACAATAAATATGTGGAGTTGGAGGAAAGAGAATAAGATTCTTAGCTTGCAGATAGGGAAGAATTTTTCGTGCACTCCACTACATCTAACAATTGCTAATCTGTCATTTTTCTCCTTAAGAATCCAATAAAGTAACTATATTATCGAAGCATTCCTTGGATATGAAAGAAACTTATAAGACTTGAGTTTGCTTTCTAAAAATTGAAATGAAACACATGGTCTTCAAATTTTATTTAGTACGTCACACTTATTTTATATCACTACAAAATACTTAGTAAGTTACAACTTTTATAATGGCATCCAACAACGTTATGATGTTATTCGAGGCAACAACATTTTCAAAAAATGTTGGAATGGGAACTGTGGGCATCAACGTTTTGTTGAAAACGTCAGCACTGCACAAAAAATCGTTGCAGAACTTAGAATGGGTTAGGCTAACATATAGCACTTTTGAAATCAATGAGTGTTGCAAGGCCCACAGCTTACACATTTTTTTAAGGCTACACTTGGTCGTCGACTTGCACTGATGATTTAAACAATTAGTTACTAGGTAGTTTACTCTTTTAAAGCACTGAAAATCTAATTACTTACACCATATGGGTCTAAAAAGGGGATGAGCCTTTTAGAGGGGATGATGAATTCCCATAGTTTTAATTAGACAAAAACGTTGGCAAAATTCCCAATGTTTTCTCTAAAAACATTGGTACATACCAACATTTGAAACAAATGCAGACAGTTAAGGGTTGTTGTCTCCAATGTTTTATGTAGCGTATATGGATGATGCTCATCATTGCAAAAGTCACATGCTGCTGAGAAAATATTGAATAGAATTCTCCAGAATAAAAAAAAGGAGAATCTTACCAAAGTTTGAGAGCTTCTAGTAAATTTCACAGCATTCATAAAGCTGATGGTGAACAAGGAACAGAAGGTACCACCACAACATTTTCTGCAACATTTACTTCAGTTAGAAGCCAGGCATGAACATGGTAAAGAAATTCAGATGCCAACTAAATATTGCAACCAATATGAACTTAGGAAAGATGTCTAAAAGAACTCGGTGAAATTAAACAGTTTGAACCTATACAGATCGATCAAAGTAGTAACATGTAAAGACCTGCCAATGAAATGGTAGCAAAGTACTAGCTCTCAGAAAGAAAAATTCAAAAAGAATTCACAGAAACATTTGAGCATACAAGGAATGCTGAAACAGCAAGCAAAATCAACAAAATAACATAAGAAATAAAAATTAATAGTATTTCTTTTGCAATTCACTAATAATTCATGAATGACTGGAAGCCAACACAAACTTGCCAGGAAAAATATATGTTCAGCATGCCCATCAACATTGCAGCATCGATTGAGCTCTATACCATCACATCAATACTAGCAAAATAAACATATAACAATAGAAATGATTCGACTGTAAAAAATGAGGTGTAGTATAAATTAATTGATTAAATATAAAACTAACATCTCATTTTAATTAAAATTTCAATTAAACAAGTAATATACTTGCAAAAAAACGCTGATTGAAGATAATCATCAACAAACTTAGATGATAGAAAAGTCAATCCATGCCAGTTTTACATGATACGAAACCATTTAGTTTGCAAAATCTCACCAGTACTGGTACCATCTCAGCCCACTAATCGTATGTTGCATTCTGCAATCGGTTAGAAATTTAATCAGAAACAGTAAGTCTAAAACAAAATTTATTTGATAATTTCTTCTTTTTAGTTTAGTGTGGCATGAATAATTTGAAGCTAAATAATTATATTTTAGAAGACGGGCCGGGGTACAATCATGTAGTCATGTTGCACTAGAAAGTCAAGTGGCGCCTTTGTGCAAGCACTCCAACAGGTCTGTTGCTAGCGGTAAGGTACCCATGTCGACCCATTTTTCTTAGCGGGTCTGAGCCGCACTCACCCAACAAGCAGACCCGCATCACAAATCCGTCTCAGTTATCCTTCAATCTCTACAAGATCCTTGCTCCCTCCCAAGGATGAGCTGATGACAGGACTGATGATGTGCGCAGCGGAATAGAAAACACAAACAAGATAGGAGAACAAATCAACAACCAAAACAAGAACCACACAAGCAAGACACCAAATTTACGTGGTTCAGCAATGTGCCTACGTCCACGGAGCAAAGAGGGGATAGATTTCACTAATAAAGAGAGAGTGTGTGCAAATAGAGATTACAGTCACTCAATAATCTCACAAATATAACCCAAAATCAAAACTCTCAAGTCCCTCACAAATTCTCCCACTTAAAGTGCTCAAAAGGCTGCTAATACTCTCCTTAAGACACTCTAAAAATGTGTTTGTATTTATACAAACACCCAATCCCAAACCAAACAAGAAACAAAAAATAGCCCAGAAACCCGTTATCAGTTGACTGATCAGATCATCAGTCGATTGAACGAACTCATCAGTCGACTGATCACCTATCAGTCGACTGAGCAGAAAAGAAATCACAATTCCAAGGTATTTCATGAGTCAACTCATCAATTCATGAGTCGACTCATGACAGACATGAGTCGACTTACGACTGGCTTGAGTCGACTCATGACACTAAAAACAGGTTTTTCTGGGTTTTTCCTTAATTCTTCACCTCGGCAAAGTTTCCAATAAAACTGAGCCGACCCGATACCAAACATCCCACTTGTTACGTCCAATACGAAGTGGACTCAATCCACAACAATAGACTCAATCCACAATAAGTCGGGAACCCAAATGAGAACTCTAACAATCTTCATCATGTCAATATCAACTCATCAAGCTGGCTGCATCAAACTGACTGCCTATGTATCCTCTTGCCCAAGGAATCAAGTCTTACATAGTTTACCCAAATGGCCTCTAAAGGCCATCAACAATGAAGAATGTTCAACAACTCCAAACAATGTCTAAATTTCACCCCAATGATAACTTTGGTCAACACATCTGTCGGATTGTCCTTTGTGTGCATCTTCTCTAATATAATGTCTCCATCATCCAATACATGCATCTCGCACAAAATAGAATCAGATATCAATGTGCTTTTTTCAGGCATGATACACCTAGTTCTTTGCCAAATAAATAGCTGACATACTATTATACTTTACCCTGATGGTATCCTGTGCAATCCCTAAGTCATTCAATAACCCCGTAACCACAAAGATTCCTTCACAGCTTCAATCAACGCCATATACTCTACCTCCGTAGTAAAAAGAGCCAATGTATACTAAAGTGTACATCTTTAACACACCGGTGCTCCTGTTAGTGTAAACACATATCCAATAGTAGACCGACGCTTGTCAAGATCCCTAGCATAATCAGAATCCACATATCCAACACAATCCTGCTCATTTCTTCCATTCTTCTCAAACACCAAACTAACATCCACGGTACCTTTGATATACCGTAGGATCCACTTCACGACCTCCCAATGACCCTTCCTGGGGTCGTGCATGTACCTAGACACCATGCTCATGGCCTGTGACAAATATGGTCTTGTACACACCATTGTATACATCAAACTACCCACAACATTAGCATAAAGAACTTTGGACATGTATTCACGGTCCTTAACTAAAACAGGTGACATCTTAACTAATAGATTAAAGTGGGAAGCTAATGGAGTACTCACCATCTTAACATTGCCATCAAAACTGAATTTCTTCAGCATCTTCTGCAAGTATATCCTCTGAGTTAACTTTAACCTCCCCTTCACCCTGTCTCTCTCAATTTTCATACCCAATATCTTCTTTGCTTATCTAAGATCCTTCATCTCAAATTCGGATGACAACTCCTTTTTTAACTTCCTAATAGCTGAAGAATTCCTGGAAGCAATGAGCATATCGTCAACATATAACAATAAATAAATATACTCATCATCTCGTAGCTTTTGCATGTACACACACGAGTGATATAGGCTTCTCATGTACCCTTGGTCAATCATAAAACGGTCGAATCTCTTGTATCATTGTCACGGTAATTGCTTCAATCCATAAAGAGATTTTTCAGTTTACATACCAAATCATCCTTACCTGTAGCTTTAAAACCCATTGGTTGTGGTATATAGATCTCCTCTTCTAAATCTTCATGTGGAAAGGTTGTTTTTACATCCATTTGGACCAAATCCAAATCCAGCAGTGTTACCAATGCTATAGTATTCTTATTGACGAATGCTTTATAACAGGTGAGAATACCTCTTTGTAATCAATGCCATCAAGTTGGGCATACCCTTTGGCAACCAATCTGGCTTTGTATCGAATGTCCCCATAAGAAGATCCTTCTTTCTTTGCATACACTCACTTGCATCATCCAATTGCTTTCTTGCCATTTGGTAATTTTGTAAGTTTTTAAGTTTTATTTTTCTGAAGAGAATGCATCTCCTCCTCCATAGCTTTCCTCCACCTGATTGAATCAAAGCTTAATTATGCTTCCTTATATGTAGAAGAAACCAAATCATCAATGACCTCTACTGACAAAGCATATGCAATCATCACATCATCATATCTAGCCGGCCGACGAAAGATTCTTCTTGGTCTATTAGCTACAATAGACTCCTGAGCATGACCCTATGACCTTGTTCCTGAGTTCCAACCTTAGCTGTATCCTCCACCTGCTCATCTGTCTTATCATCTCCTCCTAGTGTCATCTCTGTAGGAACTTCAATGGATATGGTGTTATTTGAAGTCAGTGGAGTCACATCATCCTCCACCACCTGTGATACCCCACTAGTCTGGCCTTCCTTCACCTGCTGAGGAATCAGAGGCCTCGTCATGTAAGCCTCATCAAAAGTAACATCTCTGCTAATGATCATCTTCTAGTCTTCTGGATCCCATAATTTGAAGCATTTAACTCCATCTCTAAAATCCACAAAGATTGCTTTTCTAGCCCTCAGATTCAATTTCCCATCATTCACATGATAGTAAGCTGGACACCTAAATATTCGAATCAAATCATAATCACTAGCCACTGAACCAGACCATACCTCTATCAAAGCCTTTCCATGTATCATAGTGCACGACAACCTATTCACGAGATGGCTTGCATAAACCAACACCTTGGTCCAAAAGGATCTAGCTAATCCACTCTGTAAGAGCATACAACGCACCTTCTCCAGCAAAGTACGGTTCAATCTCTTGGTCATCCCGTTTTGTTGCGGTATCTTCATAACTATGAAATGACACCTAATACCATGATCCAGGAAAAACTATAAAAATGGATCACTCTTGTACTCACCACCATTATCAGAACGGAGTAATTTTACCTTTCTATAAAGATATCCAGAACCTCATGTTTATGCTTCATGGTATATACTCAATTCTTCCTAGAATAATCATCAATGAAAGTAACAAAATAATTGGCCCCATCAAGAGATGTGTTCTTGAAAGAACCCCAAACATTTGTATGAACATAATCTAATATACCTTGGGTGTTATGAATTGTGGTGCCGAATTCACTTTTGTCTTCTTCCCAAGTATGCAATATTCACATAATTCCATCTTGCGGGTCTTTGCACCCTTTAATAGCCCCTGTTTTGCCAATGTCTGCAGGGACTTATCACCAGTGTGTCCCAATCTCATATGTCATAAGCCGGTAGTATCATCCTCTGTGGTAATAGAAGCTGTCAGACCCTCTGTTACTGTCTTTCCCTTCAAGTAGTAAAGATTATTTTCTCTGATACCTCTTATCACCACCATGGACCCCTTTGTGACCTTCAAAGTTATATTTTCCAAGATCACCCTATAACCTGATGCGTCCAAAGTTTCAAGTGAAATGATATTCTTTGTCAATTGAGGAACGAATCTTATTTCCTTCAACTTCCTAGTCACATTGTCACACATCCTGATTCGAATTGTTCCAATACCACCAATGGGACATACGTGATCATTTCCCATTAACACGACATCCCCCCTCTCCAACTCCTCAAAGTTAGAGAACCAATAACTCGTAGAAAATATGGTATGTAGTGTCTGTAACATTCCTCTGTAGAGTCTACATAATAAACTGATGGTAATGTTGGGTATAAATAGCCTAAAGAATTTAAATCTGAATTGTCACCACTAACTTTATATTACACCTCTGAAGTATGTCCGACTTTTCCCTTATTCTTCCCGGCTCTATCTCTTAACTTTGGGCATTCATTTTTCCAATGTCCATCCTCTTTGCAAAAGCACATTGATTCCTACCCACACTTCTATGGCCACCTCTTTGTTTCGATTTTGAGCGATTAAATGGACGACGGTTTGGACTACGGCCTCTCACTGCCAACTCATCTCCCGATGCCTTCTTGCAGGGTTCACCATCACTCTTTCTCAACTCATTCACTAATGCTGAGGTCACCTCTTTATAACTGACAGTGGTTCTAACATTAATCATCGTAAGGATAAAGGTATTATAATCATCCTCTGGCAATGAACATAGCAACAATATCGCCTTGTCTTCATCCTCTACCATGATATCCACATTGGCCATATCCGATAGTAACTTTGTGAAGTTATTAACATGAACTCTAATGAAAACTCTCCTTTTCATCTTGAATTGGTAAAACCTCTTTTTTAAATGAAGCCTATTCTCAATGCTCTTCGCAAGTATTTATTATTGAGTGGTTCCCACAACCATTTCGCCAATGTTTCATTCATGACATCATAAATCAAATCCAGCGTCAAACATGATTTAATAACCCCACATGCTCTACTATTTATTTTCTTCCAAACCTTATCCTCCATATCATCGGTTTCTCTTATAATTCAAGAGTCTCCTCCAAATTTTGAGTGTCTAATGCATCCATTACCTGACACCTCCACAAATCAAAATTTATCTTGCCATTAAATTTTTGAACATCAATTTTAATATTAGTAATGCTCAAACCTTATATCGTCTTAGTTAGGGATGATCCGGATGTACTTGCTTCGGTCATTATGACGATCCAATCTCTTCAAACGAGAATCTACACGAAATCCTTCAAATTAAACTCCAGCCAAACCCGAAGCTCTGATATCACTTGTTGGGTGCAACAGAATGGAAAGCACAAACAAGATAGGAGAACAAATCAATAACCAAAATAAGAACCACACAAGCAAGATACCAAATTTACGTGGTTCGGCAATGTGCCTACGCCCACGGGGCAAGGAGGGGATAGATTTCACTAATAAAGAGAGAGAATGTGCAAATAGAGATTACAATAACTCAATAATCTCATAAATATAACCATAAATCAAAACTCTCAAGTATCTCACAAATTCTCCCACTCAAAGTGCTCAAAAGGCTGCTAATACTCTCCTTAAGAAACCCTAAAAATTGTGTTTGAACTTATACAACTACCCAATCCCAAACCAAGTAGGAAACACAAAACAGCCCAGGAACCCGTCATCAGTCGACTGATCAGATCATCAGTCGACTGAACAAGATCATCAGTCGACTGATCACTTATCAATCGATTGAGTAGAAAAGAAATCACAATTCCAAGGCATTTTATGAGTCGACTCATCAATTCATGAGTCAACTCATGACAGGCATGAGTCGACTTACGACTGGCATGAGTCGACTCATGACACTAAAATTAGGTTTTCTATGTTTTTCCATAATTGACTCCACAGTGTGACTTTCTCCGCTGCTACCTAAAGGGCCGAATGCATGAAAGCCAAGAGTCTCGTTGTGGCCGTTGTCGCCTACCTCTAGCAATTGTTAGCTGATTCACCATCAAAGATTCTCTAGGACCAAAAGACAAGTATCACCCCTGACCACTCCCATCATTACCGACCTTGCATGCAAACATGATAAATATGAAGAGAAACAGCAATATTCAGGAAATTATAGTCGGACAGATTTTGTTTCTATCCGGTCGTCCGCGACCAAGGATGCGATTGACCAGAAACGTGCACGAGTACAGGGTAATTTCTGGATTTCTATTTGATCGACCGTGACCAAGGGTGCGGTCAACCGCGAACCCTATAAACTCAAAGGTGATTTTTTGTGTTCTGGCCGGTCGACCGTGAAGATTTGGCTGTCGACCGCGCATCGGGTTTAGGCCTGGTTTTTTAGTTTCCTATTCTATTTGGGTTTGATGTTTGATATAAATAGAAACACGATTTTAGGGTTTTGTTTATCAGAAAATAGAGAGTATTCTGAGCACTTTGAGAAAGAGAACTTATGAGCAAGTTGAGAAATCATTGGTTAGGGTTTGCTCGAGTGTTTGAGTTATTTTAACCCTTTTGTGCTCTCTTCGATATAGTGAAATCTCCCTATTCTCTCCCCATGGACGTAGGCAAATTGTCAAACCATATATATCTCTGTGTTTGCAGTTGATTTGTCGTATTTGTTTGGATCATGCTCGTGTTTGGTTTGTTAATCTTCACCCGTAGCTTACAGACTCGTTCAGTGTGTGAGCATGCTTCTGCAAAGGCGCGCAACAATTTGGTATCAGAGCTCTAGGGTTTCAAATCTGGCATTTTGACATTGGGTGGAGAAAGATTCATAATAAAAGCTTAGTTCTTGGAATTCTAGGCTTCGGTGGAGATAGCATTGTGGAGTTACGATTGAAGATTTCACTTTCTCGTGTGGTTAGGAGATCTATTTGGAATCCAATCTAGGGTTTAGTTAGGTAACTTCTTAATTTTATCAATGTTTGGGTCTTTCTTTACAATTGGAGTCCGTGAGTATGGGTGAAGAAGTTAGTGAAAGCAGCAAGATGGTGGGTACAGTTCAAGTTAATTTTTAGAACACCAAGATTATTATGGTTAAATATAACGGTAAGATTAATTTTGGTTTGTGGATGAGCGACGTACAGGATGCATTCAATACTCAGAATTTGGAGAAGACCATCATGGTCCATGAGAGGCTACCAAAATATGAAGAGGTGGTATGGGAAAAGATGAATAGGAATGCTTGTGGGATGATCAGGTCCTGTTTGGAATAGGAGCTGAAGTATAATGTGATTTGGGTGGCGTCTACAATGAAGATGTGGGAGATTCTCAATAATAAGTATCTTACGAAGAGTGTTGAGAACTATTTGCACTTGCTACAAAGATTGTTCAGATTTCAGATGTTCAGGGGCACCTCGCTTGCAGTTCATATGAACAACTATATGAAGTTATTGTCGGACTTGACGAACGTGGATGAGAAGATCACGGATGAGTACAAGGCTATCATTCTTTTAGGCTCCTTACCGGATGAGGAATATGATACATTTATGCTTACCTTATTGAACAGGAGATCTTCTATCACATATAGTAAAGTTACTAATGCTTTGACGAACTATGATTTAAGGAGGAAGGACAAAGAGACTTTCCATGCTAGTACTTCAGGAGAGGCCTTATCGATAAGAGGTAGAAGACCATATTCGAGAGGTGGTAATAAGAGTAGGTCAAAGTCTAGAGCCCATCACCAGTTAGCTAAGAACCAATGTGCATTCTGCAAGGAACAAGAACATTGGAAGAGAGACTATACGAAGCTCAAGGAGAAGGATAATAACAAGAAGAAGGGCCCGAAGGCCAATGAGGTAAATATTGCGAAAGGCGATGATTCCGATGATTAGAGCTTTTCTCTATTGATTACTCCAGAGGTGAACCATATGAATGCATCAGATTGGATACTTGATTCTGATGCTACTTATCATGTGACTCCTAGGCAAGATTGATTTGCATCATTTGAGAGACTCGATGGGAGTGTTATTAACATGGAAAATGATCAATCATGTGGCATTTGTGGGATAGGTACCGTGAGGATTCAGATGCACGATGGAGTGGTCCGTGAATTGAAAGAGGTAAGATTTTTTTCTTTAGCTGAAGAAGAATATTATCTCTGTTAGAGCTTTGGAGTCAAACAGATTCAAGGTGACCTTTGAAGACGCTGTAGCAAATGTTACTAAGGGATCTTTGGTGATGATGAAGGGAGCCCACAGTCGAAACTTGTATTATCTAAAGGGGAGCATCGAGGTTGGTCAGGTAGCTTCAGCTATTTCAGAGACAGACATGAGTAGACTTTAACACTATAGGTTAGGGTACACAGGAAAAAATTTACTGCAGGCTTTGTGCAAGCAGGGGCTATTGAAGGGATCCAAGAGTGAGAAGTTTGAGTTCTATGAGCACTGTGTTCTTGGCAAAAAGATGAATGTGAAGTTTGGGACAGCCATCCATAGGATGAAGGGTATCCTGGATTATGTGCACACAGATGTTTAGGGTCCTATAAAGACTGCATCTTGGTTCGTTGCGTTTGTTGATGACTATTTTAGGCGTTGTTAAGTGTACATCATGAAGCATAAAAATAAAGTCCTAAAGTTATTTGTAGAGTGGAATAGAAGATTGGAACTACAGACTGGGAGAAAAATTAAGACGTTGTGATCCGATAACAACGGTGAGTACACATCATACCCCTTTCAGCAGCTATGTCAAGACTAGGGCATAGAGAGACACTTCACAGTTAGTCAGACATCATAGCAAAATTGGGTGGCGGAAAGGTTGAATCGGTCTTTACTGGAGAATGTTTGATGCTTATTCTCACAGAGTGATTTGGAAAAGATTTTTTGGGCTGTGATACTATCATATGTGAGCCACCTCATTAACAGACTCCTAAGGAGATGTAGTTGAGAGAGCCAGCACACGACTATGACCAGCTTAAGGTATTTGGGTGCCCTGCATTCTATCATATGAGAACAGATAAATTGGAACCTTGAGCTAGGAAGACCATATTTGTAGGATTCAAGCATGGTGTCAAGGGATACAAGCTATGGGATGTAGTGGATAAGAAGATTGTGCTGAGTAGAGACGTCACTTTTGATGAGGCTTTTATCTTGAAGCTTCCTAACTCTCACCAGGTGAAGAGCACCCCGACAGAGGAGATATTGTAGGTGGTGGAGATTGATGCAGCTCCACAGTGTCCAGGTGATATCGTTTCCATTAGAGTGCTGACTAAGGTGATGTCAGGTGAGCACGATGGTGATTTGGAGGGTACAAGTAAAGATGAACAGGATCAGGGACCGACAGCTCAGGTTCGGGATTCTATTACAGTTCGGAGACAGAGGAGTGACATATAGATGCCAGCACAGTATACAGACATAAAGTTACGTATGCACTTTCAGTGGAGAGTATCGATGAGATGGTGCCTACTATATTCAGATAGGCTGAGCAGAGTTTAGAGACTGATTCGTGATAGGTAGCTATGCAGGAGGAGATGGAGTCTCTTCATAAGAACGATACATGGGAGCTTGTTGAGCTTCCAAAGGGGCAGAAGGCAATTGGTTGCAAGCGGGTATACACGAAGAAGGAGGGCATTGAAAGCACTCCAGTGAGGTTCAAAGCTAGGCTGGCTGCGAAGGGCTATGCACAGGAGGAAGGTATTGATTACAATAAGGTTTTCTTTCCGGTGATGAAGTACTCTTCGATTCGAATTTTGCTAGCTTTGGTAGCATAGTATGGTTTGGAGTTAGATCAGTTGGATGTGAAGATAGTATTTCTTTATGATGATCTTGATGAAGAAATATATATAACTCAGTCATTGAGATTCCGAGCTGCAAGGAAGGAAAAGTTGGTTTGTAGATTAAAGAAATCGCTATACGGTTTAAAGCAATCTCCTAGACAGTGGTATAGGCGATTTGATGGTTTCATGATCGGTCATTCATACAGTCGAAGCCAGTTTGATCCTTGCGTGTATTACCGTAAGTTAAAAGGAGTTGCGTACATTTATTTATTGTTTTATGTCGATAACATATTGGTTGCTTCTATTTTTAGATCCGCGATAGATGAGTTAAAGGAACAACTTTCAAAGGAGTTTGAGATGAAGGATTTGGATGAAGCAAAGTATATTTTAGGATGGTGATCGACAGATACAAAGAGAATGGCAGAATTTGTTTAACATAGGTAGCTTATTTGAAGAAGGTTCTATAGCGGTTTAATGTTAGCATGGATACGAAACCAGTTAATGTACATTTAGGAGCCCATTGAAACTTTCAACTGACCTTTCACTGAAGATAGTTAAAGATAGAGAGTTGATGTCGAATACTCCATATGCAAGTGCAATTGGGAGCTTGATGTATGTGATGGTATGTATAAAGCTGGATTTGTCACAGGCAGTAAGCATGGTTTCGAGATACATGCACGATCTAGGAGTGGGTCATTAGGATGCCGTGAGATGGATTTTGAGGTACACTCTCAATGTTGGTTTATTTTTTGAGCAGGACACTAGAGGTGGGTAGTTATGCATTGGCTATGTTGATTCGAATTATGCTGGTGTTTTAGATAAGCGCCGGTCTACGACGGGATATGTATTTACTTTGACCCTATACCGGTGTGTTGGAGATGTACCTTACAGTCTATGGTGGCTTTGTCGACGATGAAGGTAGAGTATATGGCAATTATGGAGGCTATCAAGGAGGCTTTTTGGCTTCAGAGACTTTTGGAGGAACTTGGTATATCGCAGCGGTACGTGACTCTTTATTATGATAGCATGAGTGCTATCTATTTAGTGAATAATCAGGTTTTTTCATGCGAGGACGAAGTACATTGACGTTTTTTATCACTTCGTTCGAGATGTTATTGAAGATGACGATGTAGACATTGTGAAGGTCCACACGAAGGATAATCCGACGGATATACTCACAATGGTGGCTTCCAGCAACAAGTTTGATCATTGTCAAAACTTGTTACATATTCGTGATTGTTGAGGCTGTTAACAGCCATTTGGATGAATTACAGACGATTTGATCCCTTGGGAGAGAGTGTATATAGGTAGTCATTTTGATGCAGCCGGTTTGATGAGCCGATACCAACATTTTTTGGAGTTTGTTCGCATTCTTATTTGGGTTCTTGACTTGTTGTGGATTAAGTCCGTTATCATGGATTTATTCCACTTTGTACTAGACACAACAAGTGGAACATTTGGTTGGTATTGGTTTCGGCTCGGTTTTGGGAAAACTTCACCGAGGTAGAAAATTGAAGAGAAACAATAATATTCAGGAAATTGCAGTCGGACAGGTTTTGTTTCTGTCCGGTCGATCGCGACCAAGGATGCGGTCGATCGAAAACGTACACAAGTATAGGGTAGTTTTTGGATTTCTGTCTAGTTGATCGCGAACAAAGGTGCGGTCGACCGCGGACCCTGTAAACTCAAAGGTGATTTTTTTTTTGTTCTGGTCGGTTGACCATGAAGATTTGGTGGTCGATCGTGCGTCGGGTTTGGGCCTGGTTTTTAGTTTCCTGTTCTGTTTGGATTTGCTGTTTAATATAAATAGAAACATGATTTTAGGGTTTTGTTTATCAGAGAATACAGAGTATCTGAGCACTTTGAGAGGGAGAACTTGTGAGCAAGTTGAGAGATCATTGGTTAGGGTTTGCTCGAATGTTTGAGTGATTGTAACCCTTTTGTACTCTTCTTGATATAGTAAAATCTCTCTATCCTCTTCCCGTGGACGTAGGCAAATTGCCAAACCACATATATCTTATTGTGTCAAAGACACAGGATCCACATAGCACCCGAAAAGAACAAGTGATGGGTTTTCCATGTCGAGTATACTCAAACAAATGCCTCTAATCACCCAAAAAATAATTACAGAAAAAACTATGAGAAAAGTACGAGAGAAAGATCAGAGACAGACTATTCTTTTGCATTGATATTTTTGTTGCATGTTGCCACAACCTCTCACATATTGGATAGCAGGTTCCTAATTTGTTTTGGTAACAGGTTATTAGGATTCCTAATCTGTTTTGGTAACACGGTTCCAAATCTATTTTGGTAACAGGTTATTAGGATTCCTAATCTATTTTGTTTTTTGTTTTAGAATTCCTAGTATGTTTTGGTTTTAGGATTTCTATATATATGGAATAGTTTAGAAAAGAGAATTAAAAAAGAGTTGAAAAGGGGTTTGTTTTGTGCACAGAAAAGAGAGTTTTCTGAGCAATTTGGTTAGAGTTTTGTTTGAGACTTTTTGAGAGGTTTGTTTGAGAGATTTTAAGTGAATTTGTAATTTCTATTTGTACTATCCTTCTCTATTAGTAAAAACTCATCCCCTTCTTGTTCCATGGACGTAGGCAACTTGTCGAATCATGTAAAATTTATTTTTTTGTGTTCGTGCTATTATTTTGATTGTGTTTGGCCTTCTCTCTCAGCGTTTGTGTTAGACCTTGGAACCCCCAACAAGTGGTATCAGAGCAAGGCTACGCTTGGGACTAGGTGGAGGAGTAGATCGCTTTGGAAGCTCGTCTAGGGTTTTAGTTGGTGATAAAGGTGGGATTTTTACTATTGTAGATCTTATCTTCAGATCTTTCAGAGGCTCTTGTTAGGGTTTTAGTTAGAGGTGAAAATCTACCTTTGTTGCAGTTTGGATCTATTTTTTTAATTTGTTCTGCATTGGTTTGTTGGTGTTCCGAGGAAAATAGCTGGGAAAGAAGGTGTTGAGAGTAGTACTTCTGGCATGAAGACCGTTCAAAGTTTAAATATCCACTCTATGAAGATAGATGTAGATAAGTTTAATGGCATGAACAACTTTGGCTTATGGAGATGTGAAGTTTTGGATGCGCTGAACGCGTAAAATTTGGAAGACACTTTGGAGTTGGACGGCAAATCGGACGACATTGAAGAGAATGTTTGGAAGAAGATGAATCGGACAGCATATGGTATGATTAGGTCTTGTTTAACGCGGGATCTAAAATATGATGTGATCAATGAGACTTTTACAAAGAAGATTTGGAAGATTCTTAAGAGTAAGTGTTTGACGAAGAGTGTTAAGAACCGCTTACATTTGAAGAGGAGACTTTACCATTTTTAGTTGAAGAAGGGAATCTCAATTAGTGATCACATGAACAACTACACGAAGCTTCTTGCGGATTTGGTAAATATGGATGTTATGATCGATAATGAGGATAAGGCGTTGTTGTTGTTGAGCTCCTTGTCGAACGAGGAATATGAGACATTTGTTCTTACCCTAATTAATGGAAAGACATCTCTTTCGTATAGTAAGGGCACCGTTGTACTTGTGAACTATCAGTTTATGAAGAAAGACAATGAGTCTTCTAATGATGTAGTAGTGTAGGCATTGACCGCAAGAGGGAAAGTCCAAACCGAAATAGGAGGTCACAGTCTAGAGGAGCACATCCTTCAGTTAGTAGGAATCAGTGTGTTTTTTGTAACAGAGATGGACATTGGAAATCTGAATGCCCAAAGTTGAAAGAGCGAGTCGGGAAGAATAAGGAAAAAGTTATACAATGTTCAGAGATGAATGTTGCCAAAGCTAGTGGCGACAATTCAGATTTGGGTTCTTCAGGCTACTCATGCCCTGCACTACCGTTAGTTTGTAATACCGACTCTATGGAGTGGATGTTAAATCTGGGTGCTTCATACCATATTTGCCCTAGGAGTGATTGGTTCTCTAGTTTTGAGGAGTTAGAAAGAGAGGATGTCGTGCTCTTGGGGAATGATCATGAATGCCCTATTGTTGGTATTAGAATAGTTCAGATCAGAATGTATGATGAGGTGACTAGGGAGTTAAAGGAAGTAAGGTTCGTTCTGTAGTTGTCGAAGAACATCATTTCACTTGGAGTTTTGAAAGTATCAATCTATAGGGTAATCTTAGAGAATGCATCTCTGAAGGTCACAATAGGGTTAATGATTATAATGAAGGGCATCAGAAAGAATAATTTATACTATTTTATTAGGAGCACAGTGATAGGTGGAGCGCTAACGACTTCTATATATTCGGCTAGACTGTGGCATTTGAGGAGGCTCAGACAATCGAGTGTTGATTCCGTGCATGGATTGGAAAGAGGTTCTTTGACCTACAGATTGAAGTCCTGTGAATATGTTGGTGTGAGCAAGAAGACCAAGGTGAAGTTTGACATCTCTATTCACCGAGCGAAGGACCTTCTAGATGATGTTCACATAGGCATTTGGGGGCCTTCCAAGGAGGTATCATTGGGATGTAATAGGTATTTGGTTTCCTGTGTTGAAGACTGTTCTAGGCATTTGTGGGTTGCAACTAAGTCTCGTTTGAGTGAAGTCCTAGTAGTCAACAACATGTGGAAGAAGTGTATAGGCAGAAAGATAAATTTACTTAGTTCTGATTTTGATAGGAAGTACAATAGGGATCCTTTTCTGCATTTGTGCCTAGCTCAAGGCAGTTTAAGACACTTCATTGGAAAGTAAATATTAGGGCAACGAGATGAGATGGCAGATTTGATGGTATGTTCCTTGCTGAAGGAGGATCGATGTTTGATGTCAAGCAGTAGTTTGTAGAGGATTTTTGGTACTGAGGCTTTGACATATTAGAATTATCTTATTTACAGGTTTCTGTCTACTGTGATTGGAGTATTTTGATCTGGTGAAGATGCTTCAGATTTTGCGTTACTTTGGATATTTGGATGCCTAGCATATTGTCACATCGAGAATGTGAAATTTGATTCGAGTGCACATTTGGGATTCAAAGGCATGTTTGGTTACCAGTTATGTGATTCTGATATTGTTCTGAGCATTACTATAATATTTGACTCTCAGCAGGTGGAGAATGTAGGACAAATTATTGGGATATCATAGCGGGTGAAGAGTAATTCTACTTCATGTTGGGTGGAGATTACTCCACATTTTCTAGATTATTCTGTATCGTTTGGGATTCCAGCTGAGATGATACAGATTGGGGATCATGTTGATATGGATGTAGATGATGAGTTTGTTGATTCGGGTGCAGCTAGTGGACACGGTTTAGATTTAGCTATGGTCGTTGGTTCACCTCAGGTGGAGGTGTTTGGTTCGTTTCACTTTGAGGCCAATGGGAGAGTTATCAGCTACATATTTGTTGGTGATGATCGTGAATGATTGAGAATCCTTCTAGTTGATTGAGGGCCTTTGGAGGCCATTTGGTGAACTACGTGAGGCTTGATTCCTTGGGCAAGAGGATACGTAGGCAGTCATTTTGATGCAGCCAGTTTGGTGAGTTGATACCGACATTTGGAGTTTGTTCGCATTCTCGTTTGGGTTCTCAACTTGTTGTGGATTGAGTCCATTGTCGTGGATTTATTCCACTTCATACTAGATGCAACAAGTGAGACGTTTGGTTGGTATTGGTGTCGGCTCAGTTTTGGGAAAACTTCGCCGAGGTGGAGAATTATTGGATAGCAGGTTCCTAATATATTTCCTAATTTGTTTTGGTAATATGTTATTAGGATTCCTAATCTGTTTTGGTAAGAGGATTCCAAATCTGTTTTGATAATAGGTTATTAGTATTCCTAATCTGTTTTGTTTTTTATTTTAGAATTTCTAGTATCTTTTTGGTTTTAGGATTTCTATATATATGGAACGGTTTAGAAAAAAGAATTAAAAAAGAGTTGAAAAGGGGTTTGTTTTGTATACAGAAAAGAGAGATTTCTGAGCAATTTGGTTACGGTTTTGTTTGAGACTCTTAAGAGGTTTGTTTAAGAGATTTTGAGTGAATTTGTAATCTCTACTTGTACTCTCCTTCTCTATTAGTGAAAACTCATCTCCTTCTTGTCCCGTAGACGTAGGTAACTTGTCAAACCACGTAAAATTCGTTTGTTTGTGTTCGTACTGTTATTTTGATTGTGTTTGGCCTTCTCTCTCAGCGTTTGTGTTAGCCCTCGGAACCCCAACATCACGCCATCCTAGTAATCATCCATCCTCGTAAGACCTTCTATCTAACTCTGTCCCTTCATCTAGCCCTTCTCATAGGTTAGCTTCTTTCTTACCATTAGAACTCAAAAGGAGTAAAAGAGGTAGATTTATGAAAATTTTCAAACAAGATTTTTTTTTCCTTTCTCATAGAAGGAGATCCTAACACCTCTGAAGAAGCTATCCATTCTTCTAATGTGTCTTTTAGGAAAGAAGCTATAGACAATACGATATCATCTATCATGGAAAATAAAATACGGACCTTAACGGATTTACCATCTAGTTGCAACTCCATTGGATGTAAATAGATTTTCAAGAAGTTGAGAAACAGATTTATTGAGAGATACAAGACTAGATTAGTAGCAAACATAGAATACTCAAAAGAACGGAATCGACTACCTTGAAATGTACTCCGTTGTTATTAAGATATCTACTATTAAAGTTCTAATAGTCAGTTGTATTTCTCATAAGATGATCATTCACCAATTAGATGTTAAGATTACCTTCTTAAATAGCGATCTTGAAGAAGAGATAAACATGGATCAATCTGAAGGATTTATAGTTAGAGGATAGAGAAGAAATTAGCAAATTGGTGAAGTCACTATATGATCTTAAACAAGCATCTAAAAACAACGGCATCACAAGAGTTAGTATGGATTTTGGATTTACCAAAAATCAATATGATAAATGTGTCTACTCTAAAGTGATGAACAATAGATGTGTGATATTACATTGTCACATCTGTATGTCAAAAACATACTTATCTTTCCAAACAAACTGAAAGATATTATGGTAATGAAAGATCATCTATCAAAATAATTTTGATATGAAAGACTTGGAAGAAGCTGATATGGTCCTAGGAATGAAGAATTTTAGAACTTAATGCAAGTCTTTCTCAATCTATTGAGAAGATATTGAAGAAGTTTGATTTCAATAAACTCATCATGTTGAAGAATAATGATGGTGAACCTATATCACAGCTCAAATACTCTCCATTGATTGAATCTCTCATGTGTCTCATAGAATCAAAACTGATATGGCATTTGTTGTAGGTAGGGGCGGATATAGATGGTGCCCTGGGTGGGCAGCTACACCTTTAAATTTTTACCAAGTCACCCAATAGACAAGCCCATTCATTTAAGCTTGAACTCTATAGACATAAGCCCAAATGTTCAAAAAGCCCAAAACTAAAAAAGCCCAAATTAATATTACCCAATGAACTGATGAAGCCCATGTCCTTTGATCCATTCCCCAGATCAAAAACTCAAGGACACCGAGGCCGACGGAGCAATCCCTAGTTCGAGGGTCGTCGGTTCTTCTCTGTCTCCATCTCCCGTCACATTTCTCTCGTTGACGTGTCATCACCTTGACTGCCTCCGCCTCCTGTGTGGTGAGTGATTCCATGACCTTTCTTCTTCTTTTTTGTTCTTTTTTCCTTTTTTTTTGTTTGCTTAAATTATTTGATGAGATGAATGATGAAGATTTGATTAATTATGATGTACCAAATGAGTTCATGTATAAATGCTTGTCCCTCAGTGTGAGGCTCGTGAGCCTCTGTTCATCTTCCTGAGCCCATCCCTGGCCATGGCCATGACTTTGATGAAGCTTGAGAGAAAATAGACAGAGAATTGAGAGAGAATTGAGAAGAGTTGTAAACTAAAAGGAAGAAGATTTATATTATTCAACTTATATTCTAATCTTTACATCTTCCTATTTATACAATCTCAGCTCAAGAATTCAATCATGTGCATGAACAGTGATGTGCACAAACAGAATTAACAAAAAAACAACAACAGCCACTGTTTGTTAACTAAAATATCTAAGCATTTATTACAAGCCCTTGAACTTTGAAAGTCTTGCACGATAGCCCTTAACTTTTGTGTATCAGTCCTGAACTTTGCGTATCAGTCCAATAGCTTCTAAGTCTTCAGCTTTAGCTTCCAGGTTCTCAGGTTTAGCTTCCAAGCTCTCATCTCCCAAGGCTCTTGACTCACTCGACTGGTTCCCATCAGCTCCTGACAATTTTCCTCCTCTTAAATTTGACCTTGCCTCAAGGTCAAATGTACGAAACCTCTTAACCAAGTCCTAATAGGATTCCCATGTAGAATCCATTGAAGGCCGTTGCTTCCACTTGATGAGAACTTCAAAAATCAAACAATTTCCTTTAATGATTGATCTTCTGTCCAAAATTGCTTTAGGTTCATCAACTATTTTTGCTACATAGCTAGGAAAACCACTCTGAAGGACAACATCAGAACCCATCCTTCGTTTAAGCTAAGAGACAGGAAAAACTGGGTGGATTTTAGCTTGCTCATGGAGAGCTAACTTGTAGGTGACTTCACCTATCCTTTGTAAAACTTGGTAAGGACTATAATATTTGGGAGAGAGTTTGTGAGGCTTGCATGAAGATACACTGATTTGCTTGTAAGGTTGGAGCTTGAGGAAAACCCAATCACCCACATCAAAGCTCTGATGACACCTATGTGTGTCTGCAAATTTCTTCATTTGTTCAGTTGTCTTCTTCATGCTATCTTTCATGAATTGTAGAGCTATATCTCTAGAAAAGATAACAGCATCCACTACCTCAACCTTGCAACTCTTAGGAACATAAGTGAGCAAAGAAGGAGGTGGTCTACCATAAACTGCCTCAAAAGGAGTAGTATATGTAGATATTTTTTAGGTTGTATTATACTAAAATTCAGCAAGAGGCAGCTACTTACTCCATTCCTTAGGCTTGTGGCAACAAAAAAATCTCAAATAACCCTCTAAATTTGTTAATGATCTCAGTTTGCCCATCAGTTTGAGGGTGATAGGCTGAACTGAATATCAGTTGACTCCCTTGTAATTTGAACAATTCCCTTCAGAAGAGGCTTGTAAACAAGGGGTCTCTATCACTCACTATAGACTTAGGCATGCCATGTAGTTTGAATATTCCTTGAAAAAACACTTGGGCTACTGACTAAGCAGTGTATGGATGTGAGAGTGGAAAAAATGAGCATATTTGGATAACCTGTCAACCACCACAAAAATAGCATTTTTATCTCCACTCTTTGGTAACTGTGTAATAAAATTGATTAATAGATCTTCCCAAATATAATCTGGAATAGGTAAAGGTTGTAGGAGCCCTGAGGATGCTATATTCTCCCCTTTAGCTCTTTGGCAGATGTCACAAGTTTGAACATATACATGAACATCCCTCTTCATACCCTTCTAGTAAAAAGCCCTCCTCAGCCTCTGTAGGGTTCTAGTGATTCCAGAGTGTCCTGCAGTAGGACTATCATGGTGCTCCCTTAGTAAAGAGGATTTGATATGTTGATCATTAGGGCTAATCAAAAGCTTACCCTTGTAGTAATAAATTCCCCCTTTCCTGTAATATTTCTCAATATCCAATTGCCCTTGCTATAACTTTGCATCAAGCTCCTTAAAGAAATCATTTGTAGAACACATGTGCTTGACCTCCTCTAGCCATTCACTATTAATAGTAGTGATAGCTAAAACCTCAGTGGCTTGTGCTTGAATCTCCTCCTCACTATCATGAATCCTGGATAATCCATTTGCAACCATGTTCAATCTGTCTAGCTTGTACTCCACACTATAGTCATAGCCATGTAGGTTTGCAAGCCACTTATTCTAAATACATGTGTGAATTCTTTGCTCAAGTAGATATTTGAGACTTTGATTATCAGTTATAATAACAAATTTCCTCCCCGGTAAATATTGTTGTCATCTTTTTGTCGACAGAATAATTGCCAATAGCTCTTTCTCATAAGTTGAATGTGTGACATTCCTCCCCTTTAAAGCAAAGCTAAAATAAGCTATAGGCCTTTCCTTTTGCATCAACACAGCTCTAATTCCTAAACCAGAAGCATCACACTCTATCACAAATATCATGTTAAAATCTGGTTTCGCTAGGACTGGAGGATTGGTTAGTGCAATCTTTAAAGCTTTAAAAGCTTCTTCAGCACATGTATGCCAGGTGAAAGCCCCCTTCTTCAAAAGTTGTGTTAAGGGTTGTGCTATTGCTCCAAACCCCTTGATAAATTTCCTGTAATACCATGCTGGCCTAAGAAACCCCTCAATCCCTTCAATGTTTTTGGTCGTGGCCATTCAACAATAGCCCTAATTTTATTAGGGTCAACACCAACCCCCTCTTTTGATACAATATGTCCCAAATATTCCACCTATTTTTTTCCAAAGCTGCACTTTGACATTTTTGCCACCAATTGATGTTCTCTAATGATCTGAAATACTTGTCTTCGATGGAGTAAGTGATCCTGCCACCTTTTACTATACATCAATATATTATCAAAGAAAACCAGGATGAACTTCCTAAGCAAATCTTTGAATATAGCATTCATAAGAGCCTGGAAATTGGACGGAGCATTAATGAGTCCAAAGGGCATGAACATGAACTCAAAATGGCACACTATGTGTTCTGAAAGTAGTTTTTGGGATATCTGACTCATGCATTCTGATTTGATGATAACCAGATTTTAAATCAAGCTTGGTGAAAAATTGTGTTCCATGTAGTTCATCCAACAGTTCATCTCTGACAGGAATGGAAAATTTGTTTTTGATTGTAGCTTGGTTGAGAGACCTGTAATCTATACACATCTTCTAACTACCATCAGATTTTTTTACCATAACCACTGGTGAAGAGAAAGGACTATTGTTGGGTCTGATGATGCCCTTTTTAAGCATCTCTTCCTCCTGTTTTTCAATTTCATCCTTGACATTAGCATGCCTATAAGGTTTGATACAGATTGGTTTTGTTCCCTCTTCTAATGGAATTTTATGGTTTATATTTCTGCTAGGAGGAAGATGAGGTAGTTCTTGGAACACAACTTTAAACTCTTGTAACCTATGATGCACAGATACAGATACGGGACTCGGATACGACACAAACATGGATACGGGATAAGATAAAATCCAAAAAAATAGGATACGGGGATACGGCTAGGATTTTTTTTTTTTTTGAATTATTATTATATATAGAAAAAATTATAAAATTCAACTAACAATCTAAATTATGAATCTATCACAAAATAACAAGTTTGTAAACAAAAAGGAATTGGAGTACATACTCATTCTATCATAAAATAACAAGTTTATAAATAAAAAGGAATTGGAGTACATACTTTACTCATTCCATCATAAAATAACAAGTTTGTAAACAAAAAGGAATTGGAGTACATACTCTACTCATTCCATCAGAAAATAACAAGTTTGTAAACCTCATAATGCTCATAACCCACTGTTGCATAGAACTCATATCATTCTAATTGTGCAAGAGACCGGTATACTCACTGTAGGCATCAAAAATTGCCTATAGGTCCTCGAACACAGGTCGAGATGGAGATAAGACGACGAACGTTGTTATCTGAATCTAAGAGGATTATCTGACGCCGATAAGCGCTTAAAGCTAAACGGCGAATCAAGTGACCTACGCGCTCGACAGTCAGCTCCCACCCGCCAATTAGCTCGCGTGTGTCAATCAACACGTGCGCGTCAATCAGTTCATGCGCGTCGATCAACACACACGTGACAGTCAGTTCATGCACGTCAGTTAACACGCGCACGTTAATCAGCTTGCACGCATCGGTCAACACGCGCGCGTCAACTAATTCATGCGCATGCGTCAATCAACACGCATGCATCAATCAACACGCGTTCGACAGTCAGTTCCGCAACGAAGCGTACAAGTCAATAAGACGACCAAATACACGAAACGGGAGAAACTACAAATCTCGGAAGAGTCGAAAAACCAAAAAAGTGTCAGACTTCAGAACCCGCGCCGATGCGGGACAGCCAAAACTGACCCGCACCAGCGTGGGTCGGCCGAAACGGAAGAAAGAAAACAGAAAAGGGAAAAAGTCGGCGAACCCGCGCTAGCGCAGGACGGGGTGATCCGACCCGCACATGCGCGGGTCAGATCAGTCTGCCGCGCAGTTCGACCCCTGTTCGGTTTTTTTGACGGTTTTCTCAGGATTTATCTGTTTTAGGGGGTCCTAACTGACTTGATATCATCCCCAAACGTGGTTAGGCGGTTATTGACTGAAGATAAGGCCAAATCACTCATTCTCATCCACAAACCCACATCCGGAGCCCTATAAATACAAGCATAGGGCCTCCTTTCAGCGGGGGACGAATTATTATCAAGACGTGGAGGTGCTGCTGGATTGAGGAGTCAAGGAGCACAAATTTCAGCGAAGGCAAATCAGATCCTGGCAAACTTTGGCATAAAGAAGGAGCAATTCGAAGGATCTGAACCCCGTCCGTCCGTCCCTTGAGATTAGGCTTGGTCTTAATCTCGAAAAGAGCCCTGATTTCGCTTGGTCAATCTCAATGCTTTAAATCAAATACTTCCTCGGTGAAGACGAAGCTCTGCCGAATTTTTCATCAACCGGATCCAGATCAAAGGCGGTCTATGGATAAACCCCGGCACAGGTAAAGATCTCACGCAAACAGAAGGCCGATAAATGATCTCTGCGTTTGTTTTGACGAGAGTTGTAACTTTTTGTTTTCATTGTGTAAAAGTCTTAAAAAAGACAATCTTTTTGTTTTCATTGTAACGACTAAAGTTGTAATAAATACCGTAATGAATACAACAACTTTCGACGCAAACAAACTGGCGACCACAGTGGGAGCCAACGGTCTCGCTGCTGAGGCCGTCGTATTGCAACCTCGGATCTTCATCCCGGTTGAAGAAGTGGTCGAATACGAGTTCGACCAATTGAAGTTCGAGGAATATCTGTCGTCCTCCTCCTCTAGATCCTTCGCCTCTCGCAAGCGCAGGAAGATCAAGACCCCCGTTGCTGCGGTAACTGAACCTCGTAACGCCTTTCCGGTCTCCAACGAGTCCGGATCTGCAGATATGAACTTCTCCTCAATCAAGGAGTTGAGTACAGAAAGCGCGTCCATTTTATCAAAGAGAGCTCGCCAAAGGCAGCGCCAACGCCTTACGCGCCAACTCGCTAGGGCTTTGGAGTCAATTGACGGGATCCGTTACGAGGCGGATCTGAAAATTAGGCAACGTCAAGCACCCCAACAGTAGACAAATGCCCTCTCCTCAAAATCACTAACAAGTGAATGGGTACAAGTCAAAAGGACCCGTTCAACTCTTGAAGAGCGGATCAAAAAGCACCACGCACTGCTTGCGCGCGCGTGAATTCTTGCGCAAGAGGTCAAAAGATTACAGAGGGAAGAAGTGGAAAAGAAGCCACCAAAACTATACAAAGTTTGGAGGCCAAAGTCCAAGACGGCGGCCGAAAAGATCAAAAAATACGAGTCACTCAAATCCGACCCGTCGGTCCGCGGGTCACTCAAATCTGACCCGCCGAATCGCGGGTCACTCAAATCCGACCCGCCGAATCACGGGTCACTCAAATCCGACCTGCCAATCTGTAGGTCACTCAAATCCGACCCGCCAATCTGCAGGTCACTCAAATCCGACCCGCCAATCTGCAAGTCGCCCAAATCCAACCCTCCAAATCACGAGTCACTTGGGTCCAACCCTCCACTTTGCGGGTCACCCAAATCCGACCCTCCATTTTGTGGGTCACCTGGATCCGACCCTCCAACTCGCGAGTCACTCAAGTCTGACCTGTGCCAGGGTAAAGACAGAAGACGTTATGCACATGTTTCGTCGATCCCTTCGAGTTTCGTACCTCCGGCGGGGCACCGTGATAGCGTGGATTTGTCTCGATTCAAGGTGAGAATAGTCGATCATCTGGGTCCTTTGCACGAGGATCGAGGCAAAGTTCTGATCGAAGAACGCTTGGGTCCGGTGACTGAACCCCGAGCGGCTCGTCGAGCTGGGGGTCGGACATGCCCTCGCAACAATTTCAAGCCTTCTCATAAAGGGAAAACTCCAATTTCCACCCGCCTGGGGGTGTGTATCCAAAACCAAGAGCCTGTTGAGATCCTGCGCTCCCAAAAGTGTAGTTCTAAACACGTGACTCTTAAGAATGCTAATAAAGCGGAAAATCCCCTGAAAGAAACGTATTCATCTGATGATAACAACGTTATACCATGGGAGTGATGTCAACACACGATAGGTTGCTCCGGTCATCTGACCGATGAGTTGTACTATTGGGCTGGGGGTATGAACGAGTCTTGGAAGAGATATGCCCGAGAAACCAAATCTCACTGCCCGTGCGCTGAACTAATCAGGGCAGTATTATCAGCGTGTAGTTGCCCCAAGACCGCTCCGCAGAGGGTCTCGGTATCCGAGAGGATCTCCAACGGAATGACTAAGTCTAAACCAAAGCGTCTTCGTAAAAAGTGATCGGTTATTCAAGGTGACGAACTCCCGGAAGTCACAATAAATATGGCTGATAAGGGAAAGTCGATTCGACCTTGTAGCTCTGACCCGCTTATATCTCATCGTCTAACCCGGTTGCGATCAGGGACCACTAGACGTAGGGACTAAAGCATCAGATGCTAACTCGGCAATCGCTTCGGATAATACGGTATCCAGTAAGGGACAATCTCGCGAAGTGTTCATGATAAACACCGAGCAAATTGCCAAAATTCTTGAGGATGCCCTAACCAAGCAAAAAGAGGCATTCAAGATCGAAATGGAAATGGCTATGCTACGAATGAGGGAAGAGCATGACCAACAAATTCGGGCTCTGTCCAATCAGTTTGGTGAATCCAGCCGTCGCAACTGTGCTGACCAAGCAGGTAGCGATTCAGATGTGGATGAACGTCTTAATGCTGAGAATCCTCCCATTGAACAGAACACTGGGTGTGGCCCCACTGAAAATAATAACACCAGGGGTAGACCCACTAAAGATAACAACGCTGGGGGTGGTTCCACCGAAGATGACAATGTCGGGGGTGGCCACATTATTCCTCTTAGGAATCGTCCAAACCTCAATACGAGCGAGGATGAGAAAATGAAAGATCTAGAGAGCAAAATCAACGCTCTAATGTCTGATCGAGAGGTAAAGAGGACTGACATTCCATGTCCTTATCCAAGAGAGTAGGATTCAATAGCATACCCGGCGAAGTTCAACCTGATTAACTTCACGCCGTTTGACGGGAATGGTTCGCCCACACAGCATCTGATCTACTTCAAGTCCCACTTGGGCATGATCTCCGGTAATAAATCCTTGATGGTTCGGTCATTCGTTGGCATCCTTCGCGGGCCCGCCTTTGATTGGTACCTCCGTCTCAAGCCTGGAAGTATTAACAACTGGGACGATATGGAGAGCTAATTCCTCGGCAGTTTCTTTGATGACGATGACGAGGTATCCATCAGGACACTTTTCGATGAGAAACAAGAAGATGACGAGACAGTCGACGACTTTGTCAAACGCTTCAGGAATAAGGCAATGAACTGTCGAGATCCAATCACGGAGGACTTCATCCTCCAGACATGTCACAACAACCTATCTATTGAGATATTAGGAGTTATGGGAGTCACGCCGTCCAACACTTGGAAAGACTTGAAGGTGCGCGGTGAACAAGCTGAACGCTTCCTCCGAAGGAAGAAGGCCGAGAGGAGCCAACCGACGGCTAATCCTCCGAACTCGAACTTCGCCTCCCGTGGTAAGGGCAAGGCATATGCAGCTGCTGTTGGTGCTAATCAAATGTCACAACAGTAATCCCGAAGGCAGCAAAAGACTTCGGACCCGAAACTCCAAAAAGAGTATTCCTTCAAGGACGAAGACGTTCCAGCCATCTTTGAATCCCTCCTTGAAAACAGCAAGATCAAGCTACCACCTATCGCAAACCAGGAGGAAGCCGACAATACTGCGGATCCGGAGTACTGTGCATACCACAGGAAGGTCCTTCATCCCACCAAGGATTGCTTTGCTCTCAAGAATAGCATCCAAACCTTGGTTGAAGCCGGCGTTATATCACTCAATTAAGTCGAATGAAGACTCCGATAAGTATAAGAATATAAACTGCTCCTTCCTACACTCTAAAGAGTATACGAGTATAAACTGTTTCTCGGTCATCCAACTAAGCACAGTGTTAAACCCGGTTTCGTAAAGGAAGCTGGGGGTGGATGATTTATGTAACGGGAAGTTCCTAGAGAATCTTATATTCTTAAGGATAACCCGAACATGCGACTGAGGATAACATACTCCTCGTTACACCCAGTGTTGCAAAGGAAGCTAGGGGTGGATAATTTGTGTAACGGGAAGTTCCCGGAAGAATGTTAAATGTAATATTCTTAGGGATAACCCGATCATTATGAACAAAGTGATAAACACTAAACTCCTATTATGATTTTCGAACACTTTTTTGCTGAGATGAGATTCGATCACTTCATTGGATTAATTTTCCCTCACAAAACTCTCATTGGTGTTTGATGACTCATAGTTTCCCACCACAGAATCCCCCACCGATCAGACTAATTGATGGTGGGACCATCAAAATGATGTCCTGTTTAATCCATTCAAACTTCTGCTATGTTCGTGCACTCAACACTTTCATGGTTAGAGTCTGGATATAATGCTTGGAATTTTAATCTATCAGTCCTTGACGAATCGTCAAACCCCTTCGTGTTAAATCCTTATCACTTAACACCGAGAACCCCTACTGAGTGATTTGTACAGGTCAACACTCCCACTGTGATTTGTACTCCCACTCCCACTGTCCACTTGGTCAAACCTTCCTATAGTTAGGACCACAGTCAAAATCCCCTCTCGATTCATTCAATGAACGAGAGGTCTACTAATCGAGTGATCAAACCTATAAAAGTTAGGGTCATATCGCACTCCCACTCTCATTTGGTCAAACCTTCCTACAGTTAGGATCATAACCAAAATCCCTCTTGATTCCTTCAATGAACGAGAGGTCCGTTTTTAGATCAAGCGATCAAACCTTCCTACAGTTAGGGTTGTCTCAAACCTCCCACCTGGTCAAACCTTTCTACAATTAGGACCACAACCAAAATCCCCTCTCGATCCCTTCAATGAATGAGAGGTATGTTTTCAGATCGAGTGATCAAACCTTCCAACAGTTAGGGTTGCCTCAAACCTCCCACCTGGTCGAACCTTCCTACAGTTAGGACCACAGCCAAAATCTCCTCTCGATTCCTTCCATGAACGAGAGGTCCACTTTCAAATCGAGTGACCAAACCTTCCTACAGTTAGGATCACCTCAAACTCTCGTTTTGTCAAACCCTCCTACAGTAAGGACCAAAACCACAATTCACTCTTGATAAACGAGAAATTCATCTTTAGTTCGATAATCAAACCTTCCGACAGTTAGGATTATCCGAATCTTTTTTGATTCTCGGAGTGGAGATCTCACTCTTAGTTTCATCTTTTCAGACTTTTGAAGTGGAGATCCCACTTTGAGTTTCCTTTTATGACTGGAGATAGAATATAAAATTCTTCTTCTTCAGCTTTGGGAGATAGAATATAAAATTCTTCCTCTCCCGCATCAGGTTTATCTTTGCCCCAGGAGAAGATACCACTTTCCGGGCCTCACATGCCTGGAAAATTTTATCCCGAATCCTGAGTAGGGATAAGTCAACGCCTAACACGCATTGTCGGTTTAGTCTTTCACCGATTAAAAAAGACACCAGAATCCAGTCTAGGGCATTTTATCCCGAAGCCTAAGTAGGGATAAGTCAGCGCTTAACCCGCGTTGCTGGGTGGTTCGTTCCTGTAAAAAACGACCGAGTCTATGTATTCAGCATCGTAGCAACAAAAATCCATGCCTTTTATGCATGGAGAATTCTATCCCGAATCCTGAGTAGGGATAAGTCAACGCCTAACACGCGTTGCCGGTTTAGTCTTTCACCGATTGAAAAAGACATCAGAATCCAGTCGGGGGCATTTTATCCCGAAGCCTAAGTAGGGATAAGTCAGCGCTTAACCCGCGTTGCTGGGTGGTTTGTTCCCGTAAAAATGACCGAGTCTACGTATTCAGCATCGTATCAACAAAATCCACGCCTTTTATGCATGGGGAATTTTATCCCGAATCTTGAGCAGGGATAAGTCAATGCCTAACACGGGTTGTCGGTTAGTTCTTAACCGTAAAAAGAGCAAAAGCCCACATATTCGACATTGTGGCAGGTTGTTATTCATAACGCCAAAATCCGTGCTTCACATGTACGGGGAATTTTATCCCGAAGCCTAAGTAGGGATAAGTCAGCGCCTAACACGCATTGTCGGGTAGTCTATTCCCGTAAGAAAGACGAAGTCTACGTATTCAATATCGTAGCACTAAGAGAGTTAACTCTCTTAGCACAACGTCACATGAGGAACGGACTTAAACAATCCGCATGCAAGCCCAATTCAAACAGTAATCGGTAAAGGCACGTCAAATCCGTTGAAGGCTGAGGATTTGCCAAAAATCCTAAGTCTACGTCTGATACACGTTGCTGTTTAGTCTTTTCACGGGAGAAAGACGAAGTCTACGTATTCAATATTGTAGCACTAAAAGAGTTAACTCTTTTAGCATAACGTTACATGCGAAACGGACTTAAACAATTTGCATGCTAGCCCGACTCAAACGGTAGTCGGTAAAGGCTTATCAAACCTGTTGATGGCTGAGGATTTGCCAAAAATCCTACATATGCGAAAGTCACTGACGCACCAGCCCCATTAGTTGGTCTCGTGACTTGGACATCTAACAAATTTGGGATAAGATCCACACGTGCAGATGAATCAGCTTTAATAGTTGGTCCTGCAGCCTAATATTTAGGACCGCCACGCTCCAACGTCTTAAGAGCTTAAACTGTGTAGACTCCAGCAAACGTATGAGTATAAACTATGTTAACACCGGTCAACGCGTTACAGCAAAGATCGATGCCGGTCAACGTATCAGCAATCTCACCAAAATAAGGCGAACGATGACTTCAGAGAGTTCAATCGCATTCAGATATGAATTTCTGACGAAGATGATCAGTTCAAAGTCAACTCAACGGCACGAGCTAAGTTCAGAAACTTACACATCAACTTTAATTCAAGATTTCGACAACGGTCAGACGATAAACGCAGCACCGGAAGAACTTCATCTATTCGACAAAACACTGAATAGACTAAAGGCTGAAGGAGTCAACAATTGAAGCAGTTCACAGGACCCTCTACGAGATCGAGGAAAAGGTCTATCCTATCCAAAGCATTCCAGACTCTCCTATAAAAGAACGAGTCTAAAATTCTTCGGAGGGGGTATCTGTAGGCGTCAAAAATTGTCTATAGGTCCCCGAACACAGCTCGAGACGGAGAGAAGACGACGAACGTCGTTATCTGAGTCTAAGAGGATTATCTGACGCCGACAAGCACCTAAAGCGAAACGGCGAATCAAGTGACCTACGCGCTCGACAGTCAGCTCGCACCCACCAATCAGCTCGCGTGTGTCAATCAACACGCGCGCATCAATCAGTTCATGCGCGTCGATCAACACACGCGTGACAGTCAGTACGTGCACGTCGGTCAACACACGCACGTTAATCAGCTTGCACGCATCGGTCAACACGCGCGCTTCAACCAATTCGTGCGCATGCGTCAAGACGCGTGCGTCAATCAACACGCGTTCGACGGTCGGTTCCGCAACGAAGCGTACAAGTCAACAAGACAACCAAATACACGAAACAGGAGAAACTACAAATCTCGGAAGAGTCGGAAAACCAAAAAAGTGTCAGACTTCGGAACCCGCGCCGATGCGAGACGGCCAAAACTGACCCGCACCAGCGCGGGTCGACCGAAACCGACCCGCACCAGCGCGGGTTGGCTTTGGCCGACCCGCGGTTGGGCGGGTCGGCCAAGGCCGACCCGCGGGTCAGCGGGTCGGCCAAGGCCACGACCCGACGCGCTGTTTCGTCCCCTGTTTGGTTTTTTTTACGGTTTTCTCAGGATTTATCTGTTCCAAGGGGTCCTAACTGACTTGATATCATCCCCAAACGTGGTTAGGCGGTTATTGACTAAAGATAAAGCCAAATCACTCATTCTCATCCACAAACCCGCATCCGGAGCCCTATAAATATAAGCTTAGGGCCTCCTTTCAGTGGGGGACGAATTATTATCAAGACGTGGAGGTGCTGCTAGATTGAAGAGTCAAGGAGCACAAATTTCAGCGAAGGCAAATCAGATCCTGGCGAACTTCAGCATAAAGAAGGAGCTATTCGAAGGATCTGAGCAAATCAGATCCTGGCGAACTTCAGCATAAAGAAGGAGCTATTCGAAGGATCTGAACCCCGTCCGTCCATCCGTCCCTTGAGATTAGGCTTGGTCTTAATCTCGAGAAGAGCCCTGATTTCGCTTGGTCGATCTCAGCGCTTCAAATCAAATACTTCCTCGGTGAAGATAAAGCTCTGCCGAATTTTTCATCAACCGGGTCCAGATCAAAGGCGGTCCACGGATAAACCCCGGCACAGACAAAGATCCCACGCAAGCAGAAGACCGATAAACGATCTTTGCGTTTGTTTTGACGAGAGTTGTAACTTTTTGTTTTCATTGTGTAAAAGTCTTATAAAAAGACAATCTTTTTGTTTTCATTATAACGACTAAAGTTGTAATGAATACCTCAATGAATACAACAACTTTCGACGCAAACACTCACTAGTGTAAAGATTAAATTTAAATTTCTAACCATGCATATCTAGATTAATCCATAATTTAAGCATTCCCAGTCACTAGTTAAGTCATAGACCTAGGTATAAACCTCATAATTCAGTCAATCAAACTTAGTCCATGTATAAACAAAATAAAGTGAAAAGATAGATAGACTCAGAGAGACAAAGATATTAAGAGAGAGACTGGGATATTGAGAAGTATCCAGATGGTATTTTACATCAACAGTCCCTGTATATAGCCCAACCTCATCAATAGGCTTCATCATGCCACTAAATTCACTAAATATCTGCCTCAATGGCTTCCTAACAACATTACCCAACACATTAAGTCTTCCTCAATGGATAAGAAATTCTCAAACGGATATATTGAGAGAGAACCAGAGAGACGAAGAGAGAGAGAAGAGAACCAGAGATATTGAGAGAGAGAAAGAGAGAGAGACAGAGATATTGAGAGAGAGAGAGAGAGAACCAGAGAGATGAAGAGAGAGAGAGAAGATAACGAGCGGCGACGGTGGAGCTTCCGAATCGACCAGATCGAGAGAGAGAGAGAGAGAGAGAGAGAGAGAGAGAGAGAGAGAGAGAGAGAGAGAGAGAGAGAGAAGAGAGAGAGAGAGAGAGAGAGAGAGAGAGAGAGAGAAGACAAGATCAAGATAGAGATATTACCTAGCACGAGAGAGACCAGAGAACGAGTAGCGTCGGAGAAGACAAGATCTGAGGACGAGATCGAGCGGCGTCGACGTCGGAGATCTGAGGATGAGATCGAACGGCATCGGCGTTGGAGATCGAGGACGAGCGGCGTCGAAGATCAAGGACGAGCGGCGTCGACATCAGAGATTGAAGACGAGATCTGAGGAGTGAGGACGCACTGAGAGAAGATGAGGATGAGCGGCGGTAAGTGATTTTATGGTTTCATTTTGGTTTTTTGGGTTTTGGCTACGGGTTTTGTTCTCATTTTGTTTGGCGATTTTTTGGATTTGGCGAATCCCACCCGTATCCTCCCTACTTTTGACCATGTCCGTCCTGTTTGACCATTGACCCGTGTCGGACATGGTTTTGACCATGTTCGACATGTGTCGTGCATGTGTCGGGGCGAATCCATGTCCGATTCGAGTCGGACACGGATTCGTGGCCTCCGATTGAAGACGAGATCTGAGGAGTGAGGACGCACTGAGAGAAGATGAGGATGAGCGGCGGTAAGTGATTTTATGGTTTCATTTTGGTTTTTTGGGTTTTGGCTACGGGTTTTGTTCTCATTTTGTTTGGCGATTTTTTGGATTTGGCGAATCCCACCCGTATCCTCCCTACTTTTGACCATGTCCGTCCTGTTTGACCATTGACCCGTGTCGGACATGGTTTTGACCATGTTCGACATGTGTCGTGCATGTGTCGGGGCGAATCCATGTCCGATTCGAGTCGGACACGGATTCGTGGCCTCCGGGGGGAATCCATGCTTCATAGCTTGTAACAACTCTTGCATGTATGTAGGTAGTTCCTCAGGTGTACACTCTATTGTGCATGCTTGTAAGCCTACACTGTACAGCTGAATTAGGAATCCTTGTTCCCGTTCTCTGAGTGTTTTGGTAATTATTCTACTGTCAACCAACTGTAATTCATTTGGAAGCACTCCCTGCAATGTTTTTTTTAATCCATCATTCATGAATGTCACATGTAATTTTTTGAAGTTCAGAGTAATATCCTCCAAGGTTCTCATCCAGTCAGCTTCTAATACAACCTTACTACCCCCATGGGCATGACCAACAAATTGATTTGAATGTTCACGCCTTGGCAATCTAAGGGCACTTCTTGGCATACTCCACCCCCTTTAGTTAACTCCCCACTGGCCACTAAGACATCAAAACTATTGGATTCTGTCACTGTTATCCCCAGATTCTTAACCAGATTTGCATTAATGAAATTATGTATTGATCCAAAGTCTATTAGGATGCTAACAGCTTGACTTTTGTAATAGCCTACCACCCTAATTGTGTGGGAAGTAGTGATTCCACTGAGGGCTTGTACTGAGATAGATGGAGCTCCTTTCACCAAGCTCTCAGCTAACTCAATTTCCTTATGATCTTCTCCTCCCTCTCTAGACTAGAGCCAACCTCACTCCTTTCCATATCACTTTCTAGGACTCCCTCCAACACAAACAATTGTTTCCCCTTGCATTGATGTCCCTTGTGTCATTTCTCATCATAAGTAAAACATAAGTTTTGACTCCTTCTTCTTTGTATATCATCAGGGGTAAGTTTTTTGAATTAAGGAGAAGGATGGGGGTGCTCTCTTATAGGAGGATTGTGAGATTGGTTCATTGAAGGACCTCCTGGGTTGAAAAAAATCTAGTTCCCCTTGGATTTCTTTTTATTTTTCTGCTTATCTTCAAACAATTTTGCTAAAGATATAGCTCCCCTCAATGAAGTTGGTATAGCAGCTGCAACTTCATACTTCAGTTCATCTTTAAGTCCCCCTATGAATCTCTCAAGAATGTGTCTTCTAGAGGGTTGGTCATCTAACAGGCCTAATGCTTGTTCAAATCTTCTCAAATACTCCCTAATTGAAGAAGGTTGTTTCATGGTGGAGAAAGCATCATAAGGCCTTGAGAGCTCACTAGGACCAAATCTGGTAATTAATTCCTCTCCAAAAAAGTTCAATGGTTGTAATTTTCAATATTTCTAGTAAGCCATCTATACCATTGTAAAGCTTCGTCCCTCAAATAGTATGAACAAACTTTGACCCATTCATCATCTTTGATATCATAATAATCAAAGATTTGTTCAGTTTGTTCTAACCAAGCTATTACATTCTCAACACCAAAGAAAGAGGGAAAATCTAAATGCAGAGACTTTGGTTGAACAAGTTTTTGATTGCTAAAGAAAGAATTCCTTTGAGTTGAGAGGTTATCAAAACTGTGAACAGGTTAAGATTCTCCATTGAAGTCAGCATTCCTTTGATTTTGAGTGAGGTAATCATTATTGCAATCATTCTTACTTGATTCTTTAGCTCCTGATCTTGATATTTCCATGTTCCCTCTTGATCCTGAACTCAAGATTTGATGATCTTTCCTTGGTCCAGAACCCGAGATTCCTTGGTCAGGATTCCTGAAGTTCTTGAACTCCTGAATCAGAAACTCCAATTTAGAGGAGAGCCCACCCATTTGTGCCAAAATTTGCTGATTGTATGAACTATTTTGAGAAACCGCATCCTCTACTCGAGCAAACCTCTCATCTGGAATCGTCTCGTCAGCAGAAGCTTCTTCTTGATCGGCCATGAAATCTCTAGGTTCAGGTTCATATTCTTGTTGCTCTGATACCAATTGTGAGGCTCGCGAGCCTCTGTTCATCTTCCTGAGCCCATCCCTGACCATGGCTATGACTTTGATGAAGCTTAAGAGAAAATAGATAGAGAATTGAGAGAGAATTGAGAAGATTTGTAAACTAAAAGGAAGAAGATTTCTAGTATTCAACTTGTATTCTAATCTTTACATCTTCCTATTTATACAATCTCTGCTCAAGAATTCAATCATGTGTACAAACAGAATTAACAAAAAAATAGCAACAGCCCCTATTTGTTAACTAAAATATCTAAGCATTTATTACAAGCCCTTGAACTTTGAAAGTCATGCACGATAGCCCTTATCTTTTGCGTATCAGTCCAGAACTTTGCGTATCAGTCCAATAGCTTCCAAGTCTTCAGCTTCAGCTTCTAGGTTCTCATCTTCAGATTCCAAGTTCTCATCTTCCAAGGCTCTTGACTCACTCAACTGGTTCCCATCAGCTCCTGACACTCAGTGGCACAATCCCTCCAACTGAAATGCATTGCAAGCAAAATATGATGCAATGTAACTCATAGTGTATATTGAATGCATTCACATGAGGTACTATAATTTTTTTAATTTTTTAATTTTTTATTAGATGAATAGATACTTGTCACCCCACCCCCAAAAAAATGAAAATATTCTTGGATCCACCACTAGTTGTAGGTAGACTAAGTTGATTTACTCGCAACATAGTGAAGAGCATTAGATAGCCTATGGAGGATATCCAGACACCTCAAAGGTACTTAGGAGTATAAGTTAACTTACACTGAATATCCAGATGTGATTGAGGGATTTAGCGATGCAAACCGGATTACAGATTCTCATTGTGTTAAATTCACTACGAGATTTGCATTTATTCTTAGTGGTGGTGGGGTTGTGTCGTGGAGATCATGCAAGAAAAGTTATTGCTAGAATACTATAGAGGTTAGGCTTATAACTTTAGACAACACTTGTAGCTGAAAGGTTGAAAAATCTTACTTCAGAGCTATCTTCTATGTGTGGATCAGTTATTGCTATATCAATAAATACAAATTTCTAACTTGTTAACGAATTGTTAAAACTAGTGACTATGAGCAAGAAGTTATACAGACATTTGCACGTCACACTTAACATTTTTTTAAAGCCTATTGGGCAAATGTGTAACTCTAGATTTTGTAAAGTTAGAGAAAATCTCACAGACCACTTGGCAAAGGGTCTTTCTAGAAATGCAGTCTTAGTATCATTGAGGATATGGGGTTAAGCCTATAAAGAAAATCCCTGGCAGTGAAAACCAACCTTCAGAGAGCTAAGTTGTTTGCTTGAAGAAGGTTCAATGTGGTTGAAACATATTGCCTTGTGATGCTTGTGCGGAGCTGAATCCTAGAGTTGTACTCCTATTTGCAGCACTTTATGCATTTATATCTTGCACTATGAGTTACTACTACCACATCCCTATGTTGTCAGTGTTCTTATGTGATCAGCTAGAATGAATTATTCTCTTAATAAGTCTTAACGCACTTGTGAAGGGGTTATTGTCGATTGTAGGGATCTTTAGAGAACTTGCTTACATGAGAGGAATCGTTGAGGGCTTCTTTTGCTTGCCTGAGACTTTCCCTTTCCCCAGGGTTCTGTCTCATTCGCAGTAAGATGTGGAGCTTCTTTTGCTTGAAGTCGGCCAAAAAATAATGTACAAATTTTTAGTTGGGTTGTTCAAAGCTGTGGATGAACTTTTTATCTAATGAGTTCTACCACATTTTAGCATTTTCCGTCAAGGTGATAGGGGAGGCTCTACAGATGATCGGCTCGATCACCTGCCGCATGTTCATCAGACCATAAAAATTTTGTGTATGCTCTGCCGAATCTCACTCGCCTTTATTCTTCTTAATATACGACATCTTGAACTTGGCACACGGAGCATTCATGATCCAATTGGTGAGCGGAGTGTTCCCTCCGATGGTGTCTTCAATGGTGTTAAACATCTGGTCATAATCAAACGCGAAATTAGTGGTGGCGGAATTCATAACAGCATAAGGATATCTGGGGCCACGCAAAGCTGTCCATGCAATGCGCTCATGGTTGACATGGTCGAAGCTGAGGCTTTTCCCCTTCACCTCTATGTATTGCTAGAGCTGTCGAGGAAAAGCGGCGATGCAAGATGTTGGTGAGGCAGAGGAGAAGTGTGTTCGGGATAATCCTTCAACACTTGTTGCTCAGCTTGACACACAAGAGGAGGAGGAGGAGGAGTGAACGATGGAGATGGTTGCTAGGGAAGAATCCTACCGAGAATTTTATTTGTGAAGGAAGCAAATTATTACTGAAGGGATTGGAAAATTCTTTGGGTGGATTCCTCTAGCTGGGCTTGAGTGATATAGCCCGTACGTGTTTCTTCAATGAATGGAATGGAGGATTGGTTTGACAATTAGAACTAGCTATCTTGCATAAAGAAGAAAAAGAGGCCCCACGGTGGGCGTCAAATTGTTGATGCTAGATATTAAATAGGGGAATAGGTATGGATTTTTTAGTGTGTTAGGGTTCCTCCATCTTCTTTGATGGCTGGTTATGGAACAAAGGATTCAGTCATGCACACAAATAATAAGTGAGAGGATTGGAGTTAGGATCTCCGATAGTTCCTCCGACGATTAAGTCAATAGTGAGCATGAGTGGAGAAAAAGTATGAATGCAATGTGTTAGTTAGCAAGAGATTGTTCATCTTTATGTAGCAGACGGTGCCTCTATTTATAGTAGGTCCAAAGGGGCAATTGCATAACTTTGACTGGGTCCAAGTAGGTGGCTTAGTCAGCAAATACTTTACCGATGTCGACTACAGATGGGATGAGTCACCCATGCGATTAATGTGATGGTGACAAAGGAAGCATAGTGCTGACAGGGTTTGATGAGTCATAAAGACTTTTGAGACTGAAGTAAAATGATTCGGACCATGCATTTAATGTGATGGTGATTGATTATCGGTGGGGGGTTCGAGGACAAACCGCCTCTTATCTTGGTGTTGCGAGAGGGCAGATAAATGATTCCTTTTTAGTTAGCCATCTCTGACTCAAAAGTTCTCGACCCAGACTCTAAGAATCAAGGGGCACAGTGTCGATCCTAATAGCGGAATTCGAGTAAAGACACCTTTCGACTCGGCCACTCTTGGGAAGGATCGATTGTAGACATTACTCGAGTAGTCTCGCATAGGACGAAGTCCATCTAGTGTTTTGTTAATATGGGATAAGTATTAACTCCTGGGGAGGATTAACACTTAGCCATTTCTGTGGTATAACATTGAGTAAATAGGTATCACTCCATATTGTTGGTTAGTATGTAGCTGACATGACACACATCCAGACCACTATAGTCTAGATCACTAACATTATTGAAGACTTGGATATATGTTTCATTAGCAAGGAAATACTTAGATCTAGCCTATAGTGGCATGAATAGTGTCACATAAATGATGCATTAGCCAACAATATGGAGGGGCATAATAACCCTTGTTTTTTATATGTTTGTGTACTTTTTGAAGTTGGACACGTTTTATGTTTCCTTAATTATTTTTCTTGTCATTCCATATTACAGATATGTAACATATATTTTTCAACACAGTTTTTATTTTATGATGTAGGACACTTGACGGATAATTTTACGGAGGATAGAGATAATCACAAGCTAAATGTGCATACATACATATTATTAATTTTTGAAAAAAACGATCATATATCCCAATCCACAAGGTGGATTATGACATATTGTATATGTAAATTGTCTATCTCGTCGAGACGAAGCCAACCGGGTTGTCATATTTCTAAAATCTCATCAGTATCACCAATTATTAGCAGAAATCCAAAAATAATTAATATTTAGTTTATTTTTAGTAATAAAGTTTGAGTCTATTTAGACTAGGAAATAAATTTAATTTTGATTCATGTTGGACTGATTTGTTTCCTCTATTATATGGAGTCTTTTTAGGGTATGATTTGATACTTTCTTTTTTTTTTGTAATTCTAGTCTTATTAGGAGTTTGTTTTATTTTTCTATTTAAGAAGAGTCATGTAACATTAGAATGAGCAGATCACTTTTATCAATAAAATTCTCTTTTATATTATTTTGTGGATTCGAAGTTGTCTCTTTGTTGATTCAAGGTTGTTCTTTGTGGATTCAGAGAGCATCCCTTGATGGATTTCGAGGTTTATCACTTTCGCACTATGTTAATTGGTATCAGAGACTTGTTTCTCCAAATCGATGGCATGTGATGAAGCTCATATTACCCGAATTGAGTTCGATGAGTTAAAGAGGGAAGTTACTCAGATGAAGACTTTCATAGGCCGACTTGCGTTGGCAATGGACTGACTAAATTTGGGACGAGTTCAAGATCACGTTGATGGTTGACAAAAATGAGATCTGATTCTGCAAGACAAATCCTACGGCGATGATCGTAGAGATTACAAAAGAAAGAAGAACTATGATGCTAGAGGATTAAAGATATCAACCTTCAATGGAAATCTTTATGCTGATGATATCCTTGATTGGATTGATGAAGTGGATAAATATTTTGAGTATGAGATAATCCTAGAAGATTAAAAAGTTTAATTAATGGTTTACAGACTTAAAGGAAAAGCATCAGTATAGTGGGATGAAGTATTAATGAATCGATATCATCAAGGGAAGGATCTTGTTCGAACATAAGCAAATATGAAGAAATTATTGAGTGATTGTTTCTTACCTTCTAACTACAAATAATTTCAGGTATCTTTGAACGATTCTTTTACCTTAGCCGACATAATCTGTCTAGCAAAGAAAGTGGAGTGAGAACTAGAGCAAAACATAAAGGACCTTCATCATGGATGTTTGTTAGACCCTAGAGGGGGGTGATTAGGGTCTTATGCTAATCTAATCCGATTTAAATGCTAATTAACAAGTTATCCTAGCAAGTATAAAATATAACAAGATATGTGAGCTAGGATAAGTGATATACACAAGGGTAAACAAACTAAGGGCAATAGAAACACAAATCAATATAAACAAGATAGTGGATAAAATACGCAATGAGTAATAGACAATGACGAATAGAATGAGATAAGCAATGAGCACAAATAATACGCCAAGGCAAAACTCAAATACATGATATGATCACAGAGTTCGGACCTTCCGTCCTACGTCTCCGTTCCCCACTCCCGGGGAGAAATCCACTATCACACCCGGGTTTTCTACGTTCACCCGAATAACGTTTACACCACACAATACGGTTTTCTAGTTTACTAAAAACTCTATAACTAACACACTCTTATAATCCCACTCTACACCCTCTCAAGTGTTGAACTAGACATGTCTCCCTCAAGTGCTTGGATACAACCTCTCCCTAGGTTCGTCAACCAACGCCACTCCTCTTGGGACGATCCCCGACTCTCGCCACACACTTCGCTTAGTGTACAAGTGTATTACAAAGTGAATCTCACAATAAACACAATACAAAGTGTTTGTTCTCTGTAGGCATCTAAAAATGCCTATGGGTGTCCGCACATAGCTCAAGACAAAGAGAAGGCGATGAACATTATTATCCGAAGCAAAGAGGATTATCCGACATCGACAAGCGCATGACGCGAATCGGCAAATTGTTGATAATACGACAATGAACCACCACAATGGCAAACGCCAAGTGGACCGCACGCGTTAAACAACTCAAAGCGTACAAACGTGCCCAACAGTCAGTTAACACGCACGCATCATTCAGCTTGTGCATGTCAATCAGTTCACGCGTCAATCAGTTCGGGCGCGTCGGTCAACACACATGCATCAATCAAACACGCGCGTATATCAACCGACGCGTGTTCTACAGTTAATCCCGCAACGAAGCGTGCAAGTCAACAAGACGATCAAATATGTAAAACGGGGAAAAATACAAGTCACGGAAGAACCGGAAAACACGAAAGTCAGCGAAGCCCAAAAGCGCGTCGCGCGGTACGGACCAAACCGACCCGCGGAGGCGCGGGTCGGCCCAGTCTGCCGCGCTGTTTTGACCCCCTGATGTGTATTTCGTGTTTTTTGACGATTTTCTCGAGATCTTTTCAGTTCCAGAGGTTCCCAATTGACTTGATATCATCTACAAACGTGGTTAGGCTGTTATTGACTAAAGATAAGGCCAAATCACTTGTTCTCATCCAAATAACCGCTTTCGAAGCCCTATAAATACAAGCCTGGGGCCTCCTTTCAGCGGGGGACGAATTATTATCAAAACGTGGAGGTGCTGTTGGATTGAGGAGTCAAGGAGCACGAATTTCAGCGAAGGCAAATCAGATCCCGACGAACTTCGGCATAAAGAAGGAGTTATTCGAAGGATCTGAACCCCGTCCGTCCGTCCCTTGAGATTAGGCTTGGTCTTAATCTCGAGAAGAGCCCTGATTTCGCTTGGTCGATCTCAGCGCTTCAAATCAAATACTTCATCGGTGAAGATGAAGTTCTGCCAAATTTTTCATCAACCGGATCCAGATCAAAGGCGGTCCACGGATAAACCCCGGCACAGGAAAAGATCCCACGCAAGCAGAAGACCGATAAATGATCTCTGCGTTTGTTTTGACGAGAGTTGTAACTTTTGTTTTCATTGTGTAAAGATCTTATAAAAAGATTATCTTTTTGTTTTCATTGTAACGACCGAAGTTGTAATGAATACCGCAATGAATACATTAATTTTCGACGCAAACAAACTGGCGACCACAGTGGGAGCCAACAGCTTCACTGCCGGAGCTGTCGTGTCGCAACCTCGGATCTGCATCCCGGTTGAAGAAGTGGTCGAGTACGTGTTCGACCAACTGAAGTTCAAGGAATATCTGTCGTCCTCCTCCTCCAGATCCTTCACCTCTCGCAAGCGTAGGAAGATCAAGACCCCCGTTGCTGCGATAGCTAAACCTCGTAATGCCTGTCCGGTCTCTAACGAGTCCGGATCTGCAGATCTGAACTCCTCCTCAATCAAGGAGTTGAGTACAGAAAGCGCGTCCATTTTATCGAAGAGAGCTCGCCAAAGGCAGCGCCAACGCCTTGCGCGCCAACTCGCTAGGGCTTTGGAGTCAATTGACGGGATCCGTTACGAGACGGATCTGAAAATTAGGCAACGTCAAACGCCCCAACAGCGGACAAATGCCCTCTCCTCCAAATCACCAACAAGTGAATTTGTACAAGTCAAAAAGACCCTTTCAACTCTTGAAGAGCGGATCAAAAAGCGTCGCGTACTGCTTGCACGCGCGCGAATTCTTGCGCAAGAGGTCAAAAGATTGCAGAGGGAAGAAGTGGAAAAGAAGCCACCAAAACTGCATAAAGTTTGGAGGCCAAAGTCCAAGACGGCGGCCGAAAAGATCGAAAAATGCGGGTCACTCAAATCCGACCCGCCGGTCTGCGGGTCACTCAAATCCGACCCGCCAAATCGCGGGTCACTCAAATCCGACCCGCCAATCTGCAGGTCAGCCAATCTGCAGGTCACCCAAATCCGACCCGCCAATCTGCAGGTCGCCCAAATCCGACCCGCCAAATCGCGGGTCACTCGAGTCCGACCCGCCAATCTGCAGGTCGCCCAAATCCGACCCTCCAAATCGCGGGTCACTTGGGTCCGACCCTCCAATCTGCAGGTCACCCAAATCCGACCCGCCAATCTACAGGTCGCCCAAATCTGACCCTCCAAATCGCGGGTCACTTGGGTCCGACCCTCCACTTTGCGGGTCACCCAAATCCGACCCTCCACTTTGCGGGTCACTTGAATCCAACCCTCCAACCCGTCGGTCACTTAAATCTGACCCGCGCCAGAGTCAAGGCAGAAGATGTTCTGCACCTGTTTCGTCGATCCCTGTGAGTTCCGCACCTCTGGTGGAGCCCCACGACAACATGGATTTGTCCCGATTCAAGGTGAGGATAGTTGATCGCCTGGGTCCTTTGCACGAGGATCGAGGCAAAGTTCTGATCGAAGAATGCTTGGGTCCGGTGACTGAACCCCGAGCGATTCGTCGAGCTGGGGGTCGCACACGCCCTCGTAACAATTTCAAGCCTTCTCATAAAGGGAAAACTCCAATTTCCGCCCGCCTGGGGGTGTGTATCCAAAACCAAGAGCCTGTTGAGATCATGCGCTCCCAAAAGCGTAGTTCTAAACACGTGACTCTTAAGAATGCTAATAAAGCGGCAAATCCCCTGAAAGAAACGTATTCATCTGACGATGACAACGTTATACCAGGGGACTCATGTCAACACACGATAGGTTGCTCCGGTCATCTGATCGATGAGTTGTACTATCGGGCTGGGGGTATGAACGAGTCTCGGAAAAGATATGCCCGAGAAACCAAATCTCACTACCCATGCGCCGAACTAATCAGGGCAGTATTATCAGCGTGCAGTTGCCCCAAGACCGCTCCGCAGAGGGTCTTCGTACCAGAGAGTGTAGTCATATAAAATTGCTTATAGGTGCCACTTAGCACAGCTCGGAGGCAAAACGCGACGAACAACGAGCGCGACCAGAGCGTGACGAAATCGCACACAAGCAACGGAACATACATCCATTCGCGTGTGGCAATCAAGCGCAAAGGGTTTGAAAAAAGTCAACGAGTCATCCAACCAAAGGCAAGCTCAGACGAATCACGGATCGAATTCAGATCAGTTCGGACTCGAACTCAGAATGTGGATTTACTGCCAATCAGGAATCGGATACTACTGCGCAAATCAGATCAACAAATCAGAGTCTAAAGTCAACGCGAAAAATGGAAACAAGGGAAAAAACAACAAAAAATAGAAACGGCCTAAGGGAGCTGCTGGCCAAAGTCGAGCCACCATGGTGGCTCGGCCAAGAAGCCGCAGCCAACCTATGGCGTGGCTGCGCCCAACGTTGCCAGCCACCCATAGAGTGGTCCGACCCAGTATCCTGTTGCGCTGGGCACAGTTCAGAGAGCCTTATAAATAGCCCCCGCCCTTCTGTTCATTTGCAGAGGTTGTGAACTTTGAGAGCCGTTACTCTGCCGCATTTGAAAATTCGAGTTTGGAGTTTTTACAAGACTTGAGGACTTGAAGATTCAGATCTGATTCTCGGCGAGCGTCCACGTCACAAAAAGGCAGGAGTTCGAGAGAGGTAAAGATCAGATCTGAGATCTACACGAGATCATACTCCGGATCAAAGCTTGGCCTTTGATCCCGAGAATTAAGGGCGATTATTTCCTTGGTGAACTAATCCCCCTCGGCTATTATTTCTTTCGCGAAATAATACCCGTCGAATCATGTAGATTCGACCGGATCTAGATCGCGCGGTGGTCCACGGATTAACCCCGGCGCCGGCAAAGAACCCACACAAGCGAGCGACCGCAAAACAGGAGCTCGCGATTTGTTCTAAAGGAGAAAGTTGTAATCTTTTTATTTTCTTTGATTTCGTTGTAACCGGATCTAAAAAAAGACCGGATCTTTTGTAACTCAAAAAGTTGTTATTTAAGATAGCAATGAATTCAATGAAGGCAATTTTTACCGCGAACAATCTGGCAACCACAGTGGGAGCCACCGATCAATTACTTGAGATAACAATGAATTCAATGAAGGCAATTTTCACCGCGAACAATCTGGCAACCACAGTGGGAGCCACCGATCTCGCTGCCGAGATCGTCACATCGCAGCCGCGGATCTCAATCCCGGTCGTGGAGGAGGTCGAGTATGAATTCGACCAAGCCAAGTTCGAGGAGTACCTTTCTTCCTCGTCCGGATCAACCTCCCCCCTCAAGTCCAAAAAGCTCTCCTCCAGGAGAAAAGCTCGTTGGTTCGAAGAAGTCCAGAATGCCAACGACGAAGGTCAAACCTGTTCTTGTTAACGTTTCTACTGTTGAGGGCGTTGTGACTCTCTCGAAGAGAGCCCGCCAGAGGCGACGCCAACACCTTGCGCGGCAATTCGCCAAAGCGATGGAGTCTACAGACGGAGTCCGCTACAACGCGGATCTGAAGAATAGGAGAGGCAAACAGCCTCAATAACTGAAAGATGGCGGTTCCTCCAAGCCGCCGACGAATGAATGGATCCGGGTCAAACGGAACCGTTCGACACTCAAAGAGCGGATTTACAAACGCCGCGCACTGCTTGCACAAGCAAAAATCCTTGTGCAGAAGGCCGAAGAGTTGAAGAAAGAAGGAGTGGCCAAGAAGCCGCCATCAACCCGCCAAGTTTGGAGGCCGAAGCAGCCTCCAACCAAAATTCAACTTTCGGTGAATCAACCAAAGTCGCCGGTAATCCCAATGGCTTCTCCGGGAGATCATGCAGAATCACGGTCCGATTCCCGACGAGAGAGGCAAAGCTCCTGTTCAAGATCGTTTGGGCCCGATGAAGAAGCCCCAAACGACGCAACATGCTGGGGGTCGTCGTCACCTCCAAGATAACAAAGAAATCAGGGCAGCTACGCGCACCAATTTGCGCATTGAAGTTCAAGAGCCCGCTGAGAACTCACGCCCAAAAAGGCATGTTTCGAGGCACGTGACCTTCGAAAACCCTAAGAAAGCAATTCCCCCTCAGAAGGAAACGTTATTGTCTGATGACGATAGCGTTATACTTGAGAAGTCGTGCCCACACACGATAGGTTACTCTGATCGTCAAGCAGACGAGTTGTACTATCATGCTGGGGGTACGAATAAAACCAGGAAAAGGAGTCCCAGAGAGCAGGAAACTCAGTGCCCCTGTCCTAAACTCATTCGGGCAGTATTGTCTGAATGCAGCTGCATTAAGGCGGTCCCCGAAAGAGTTTCGATTTTCAAAAGACTTAGTACCGAAACGCCAAAACCAAGGCCTAGACGTTTCCGACGAAGAATAACGGTGGTTGAAGATGGAGAATTTCCGAGGGTCACCACCAACATGACCAGTAGGGGGACATCGGCGCAGGACAATATCGAATCAATTCTGAAAGCATCCCGGCCTAGAACCCGTCTACAGTCTGGAACCATCAAGCGAGCAACCTATGGTAGGGTTCGGACAAGACTCCCTTCAGAAGATGAAGAATCTGATGCTGGCTCCGTGGTTGCGTCAGATAATACGGTATCCAGCGAGGGACAACCCCGCGAGGCGCTTATGATAAGTGCGGAGCAGGTGGCCAAAATGCTGGAAGACGCCTTGGCTAAACAACAGGATACCTTCAGGTTCGAAATGTAGATGGCCATGCAGAACATGAGAGAAATACATGAGCAACAAATTCAAGCACTGACGAACCAGCAAGGCGAACCAAGTCGTCGCAACCAAGTTCATCACCCTCCCGTCAATGCAGGGGGTGGGAATGAGGATGCCAACGAGGATACAAGTGAAGACTTGAAGATCAAAGATCTCGAGAGCAAAATCAACACATTGATCTCCGCTCAAGAGACGAAGAAAACAGGCATTCCCTGTCCATACCCACGAGAATGGGAATCGATCCCCTATCCGGCGAAGTTCAGTTTAATCAACTTCACGCCGTTCGATGGGAAGGGTTCCCCCACTCAGCATTTGATTTATTTCAAATCGCACCTGGGTGTTATCTCCGGCAATGAGCCTCTGATGGTGCGGTCATTCGTCGGTACTCTTCGCGGAGCCGCCTTCGATTGGTATCGCCACCTCAAGCCAGGTAGCGTAAACAGCTAGGACGATATGGAGACTATGTTCCTCACCAATTTCTTCGACGACGACACCGAGATATCTATCGGATCATTGCTCGATGAGAAGCAGAAGGACGGGGAGTTAGTCGACACCTTCGTCAAAAGGTTCCGGAACAAGGCGATGAATTGCCGGGAACCCATGCTAATGCAGTTGATGCTAATCAAACCTTTCAATTGCAACCTCAGCAACAGCAGCAGCAGCAACGAGCGCCACAACAATCGCAGTCACAATGGCAGCAACAGCCTCAGAAACAGAAGTCTTCAGAGCCAAGATTTTCCAAAGTGTACTCCTTCAAAGATGACGAAGTCCCCGGCATCTTTAAGTATTTGTTGGAGAACAACAAAATTCAGCTGCCAGCGATTGTAGATCAAGAAGGGGCTGGCAAAGTGACGGATCCGAAGTATTGTGCATACCATAGAGCGGTCCATCACCCAACGAAGTCATGCTACCACCTCAAGGACAAGATCCAGGCGCTAATTGATGTAGGCGTCATAACCCCGAAGCCATCCAAGAATGTTGGAGCAAACGCGGTTTCAATCAGCTTTGGACCAGTGCCCACAGCGTGGTTTGAACCGAAACGCGTCACCAAGGTGGGGATGAAGACAGTGAATGATGACCCACATGGATAGCGCCAAAAAGGGCTTGTGCCACACACAGCCCCGAACGGCGAAATCCTCTGGGTTCATCCCGACCTGATTGAAGATGAACAATAGGCCGGGTCGTCATCCAAGAAGAAGTCCAAAGGGAAAGGAAAGTCTTGCTGCGGAGTCTCTGCTATCCCAGGAGAAGATGATGAAAGAATCCTAGCTTTCTCGCTCTCTGAAGAAGAACAAGAAGTTTTTGCGACCCGAAGCGGAAATGAGTATCACTACAACTATCCACCACCTAGTGAGCAGGGGGTGAGTAAACGGGGACCAGCCAAAACTCTCACGGAGATGGAGGTGATTACAAGTCCTACACCGGGCGAAGAGGCTCGACGACAGCCAGTGAATAAACCGAAAGAGAAGAATCCCCAAGAAGTTCAGAATCCGAAGCAGTCTCGTTTCAGTCGCCCGATTGGAAAAGACAAACCGGAAAGCTCGAAGACTCCGCAAGTCTTCGATATAATGGCTCAACTAGCTAATATTCCAGCACGAATAACGCTGTATGAATTGCTGCGGCTGTCCAAGGAAACCAGGGAGGCCTTGCAAGAAGCGTTGGCCAATTCAGAGGTGTTCCTGACTCAAGTCAAGCCAGTACCTGAACAGCCGGAATTGCTGAGTCAACATTGCAATATAGAGACTAATAACCTTCCCTGCATTACTTTCACCAAAGAGGACATGCAGACGAGGAATTCGAACCACGATCAACCGCTATACTTCATCGGATACATAGGCTCCAGCGAAGTCAACCGAATCCAAGTGGATCCGGGTTCTGCTGTGAGTATTATGCCGCTTCGCTTGATGCACTTCCTTGGTATTCCAGTTAGCAAGTTGGCGTCCACAGGCACTGTTATCTACGGGTTTAATACCAGCGGGTCAAGGCCTTTGGGAAAGATCCGGATAAAGTGCCAAATGGGTGATCTGAAGACGGAAGTCACGTGTTATGTGATTGATGCTGAGACATCATATAACTTACTACTGGGTCGACCTTGGATCCATAGTAATGTTATAATTCCCTCTACTCTCCATCAGTGTTTGAAGTATGTCGACACTGACAATGAGGTTAGGACGGTGGTCGCGGATAAGCAACCATTTAAAGGGTTTGAGAATTATTTCACTGATTCTCTCCTTTATGGTAAC
>NC_033800.1:47859055-47869272 GCF_001876935.1 Asparagus officinalis
CTAGTCACCATCGCATTTAATGTACGACTAGACGTCATAACGACTCCTCAGACAATGTCTGCGTTCCAGCCATTCTGTCGTCATCACATTAAATATGATAGGTATAGCTTTCTGCCTCCAACCAACCAGTTGCGGACACGTGTAAAGCAACAGTGCAATGTCCGTTCAGCTAGTCGATTAGATTACCAAAACACCGTCCTAAAATTCCTATAAATAGTGTCATCTCCACTATTCTAAGGTACGCACAAAAAACCCTAAATAGTATACTCTGCTTTTCTTTTCAGATTATCAGACCAATCACTAACTTGAGAGTCGGAGGGCACGCCGGAGGAAATAACCTCCGGGGTCTAGTCTAACCTCTGTTATTCTATGCAATGAGTTGCAGTTTAACATCTCCTTCAAACAATCAACCATCAGCGAAGATTAAGGGACCCAAAAATCATCCTTACCTCTTCTAAACCTCGCTTTAATTAACTTCCTAACATCAACAGATATCATCATATTTAAGAACTATTGGTGGACAGAATCTTCAGAAAGGAAGGTTTGAGGGACCAAATCCTGATAAAAAGAAGTTGTGTGTTGATCTCCGGCGTTTTGTGATGTTAAAATGCATGATATATATCTATTTTATTCAATTCATAGACTGCACAGATTCTTCTAGTACCATTTTAGAGGTTTTCAGCTTGGCTTCCTTTCCAATACTAAATTGAGTTGCATTTTTGTGCCAAAACTTGATCCTTTTACATACTGTTGAGTTCCTGAAAAAAATTGTAACTTTAATTTCTGTTTCAGGTTGTAAAATATTGACTCAATTATATTACTTGTGTCTGCTTTGTTTTGTTAGAAATGAATTCTTTTTATAGAATATTTCTTCATGTGCATGGTGTGTCCTATCCCGCACTTAGTTGTTGTGTCGTTAGCCTGACGCACATCCAGGCCGTAAACTACAGTCAAGACAGGTTTCTAATATGAACCATGAATGTACATGTATGCTATGTCAACAACCCAACAATTACTATTTTTCAAAAATTACTATTTATTCAAGTCATAGACCATGCACAGATAATTTGCCCTATGTAGATATTTCAACTGGGGCTCCTTCCCCTATCTATTGAGTTGCATTTTTGTACAAACAGTTCGCCATTTTAGATCGTTTAGTTCTGAAGAATGGGAACCGTGTTTTAGTATTTTAGGTTTTTGTTTAAAAATAGCCTCAATTATACTTGCATTTGTTTAATCTATTATTTCTGCAGAGTAAACAAGAGCTGGTGTGCAGATCCACACATTCAATTGGTTCATTCTTGATATACCACGCATTTGGACTGTCTGCTACAATCATAATAGGTTGATAATATGGATTGTAAAGATTAGGACTTATGCCACGGTAGCAACACATAAATTAAGTTTTTTTAAGGGACAAATTGTAGCTCATTTATTTGTTATCGTTGCACTAAAGATTCTATCAGAACTATCGCTATAAAAGTGGGATGGTTTATACTATCAATAGAATAGCTAAAAATTTTAAATATAATTTTATAATTATCTACGACTGATATAGATCGCTCTTTTCAATCCTGATGTTCCCATACAAAACGCACTCTTAATATATGCGGGTAAAAGGTAACCTTTGACAAAAATTGTTTTACCGATCGATTTTAAGCTTCTATTGGGATAAGCAAAGTAGTGCAATAAATTGAGCGGATCTGAATCACATGGTGGGCATCAGGAAATTAGGACAAGTGACAAGCATCGTGCTAAAGGCATCTCCAAGTGTCGGTTCATAATTTAGTCCAAAATCTACAAAAACCCTTCACTTTATTTTCTCAGTTTTTATATTCAAAACCGTGTTTGTTTATACTAGTACAGTGCATGTGCGTTGCACGTAATTATATTTGTTCATGTCCTTAATATGTTTCGTGAATAGGAAACTGATGAATTTATATAATGCAAAAAATAGAGATCTAAAATAAAGAATTAGAAAGAAATTCTGGTCATTCTAGAATAAAATCATGCATACTGGAATAAAGATTAGAATAACTATTTTCATCATTAGTTATTATATTTCTCAAGCTGAATGATCCAATAGTGAAAATAATAGTATGGATATGTAAATCTAATCAAAGGCACCATATAGTATAAACATTCATATCCTTCATAATCCGAAGATTTAAGAAGTAACAATATTAACACTCAAATTCAAAAAAGAATAGACAGTAGAAAGAATAGAAAGCTAAAAAATTGACTTGTATTGTAACTTGTAAGACTAGTTACAATGGGGTAGTTGAATGATGAATTAAATAGTTGAATGGGTGTAATGGGGGTGTTGAATGGGGTGTTGAAAATGAGGTGGATTAATTAGAGTTGAAAGAATTCAACATGTTGAAAGAGGAGGGAGTGGGACCCGCGCTGGACACGTGGCGGGCTCTGGAAGAGAGAGAAGATGAATTATTAGGTGGTGGGGTAGGGTGTTGAATTTTATTAAACAAAACCATTGTAGAGTGTAAAAGTTAAGTGAGTGTTGAATTATTAGGTGGAAGAGAGAGAAGATGATGTGGAGTGTTAAAAAGTAAAAAGTAGGGTGTTGATTGAATTATTAGGTGGAAGAGAGAGAAGATGATGTGGAGTGTTAAAAAGTAAAAAGTAGGGTGTTGAAAAACAAAACCATTGTTGATAGTTGATGTGGAGTGTTAAAAAGTAAAAAGTAGGGTGTTGAAAAACAAAACCATTGTTGATAGTCTAAGACAGAACGGGAGCTAAAATGTCTTCTCTACATTAGGAATTCCATAATATGGAAGAAAATAATGAAAATTAGTTAATAGCTAAAAATGAAAAGAATTAATCGATTGACAAACATGAAGGTTAGTTTATCGATAACCTCACCAGAAATAAATTTTAAAAAATTATCATTTTGATAGTACTCCCTTAAATCTTTAATGTTTTGAAATAGTCCCCCAAATCATTGACGTTCCCTAATATTCCTTAAGTTATTTTAAACTTAATCCCTCCAATGATTGAAATTTCTAATAGATTACCCAATCTTTAAGTTATCTTGAACTTAACCCCTCAAATCCAAAACATTCACCATAACAAAAATGTTAATAACCAACACTCACTACATTATCAAATAACTCAACAAGTTCAACGTTGTCCACTTGAAAAAGCCAAGTTCCTGATGAAAGCTTCAACTCAGGCGAGAAGCTCGTCTCATCACTACCCACAACCTCCCCTCTTGTTGATCGTGGTTTGATGATATCCAGTAAACTTTAATTATCACAAACCTTAAATTAAACTCTCTCCTTTTTTAAGCGCCTTTGTTGGAGAAGTTATCACTATGTGGTGGCAGGGGTGGTCAAACGGGGCCATTTTTAGGAAAGTTGAGTTTAGCTCAGTTTCCTCAAAAGCAGAGGGCAGCCTGGTCGTAGTTGCGGGCATCAACCTCAATAGTCTCGAAGGTGTTGAGGCAGATGTGACGGTCTTTATGCGAGTCTCGAATATCAGCGATTTAGTTGCCTCATGGTTGTGCATGACCGTTGCGGTAGCAACGGCTGGTTTTTTTAATTTTTTTGTTTTAGCCATAAGAGAAGAAAGTTTGATACTTTGTTGAAACAAAAATGTACACAGTGAATTTTAATACATCAGTTGTTAAGGCAAAGATTACTCTTAGTTTTGTATTTACAATTATAACCTCATCGAGTGTTGTACATCACGTGCACCATCCATCTTTGTGTTGTGCGCCATACAGAAGCGTGCTCGATAATCAAACGAGTCGGTGAGCGATGAGAGAAGAGAACCAAACCAAAGTACGAGTACAATTCACCAAAATACGACATAAATCAAACCAAACATGGGAATTTACGTGGTTCGGCAATTGCCTACGTCCACGGAGAGAGGATGGGGAGATTTTGCTATATGGAGGAGAAATACAAAAGGTTACAACTCAAAAAATCACTCAAATATAACCCTAACCAAAGTTCTCAACTCCCTCACAATATCTCCCTCTTAAAGTGCTCAAAATAATGCTAATTCTCTCCTTAAGAAACCCTAAAAACGTGTTTTTATTTATAACAAAACACAATCCCAAACATGGTGGGATTCTGAAAACGAGTCTGCCACACTCGGGTGTGGTACGCACCACACTCCTAAAAACAGGGTAGATTCTGCAACACCTGGGTGTGGCAGACACCACACCCCTAATAACAGGGGCAGATTCTGTCATACCTAGGTATGGCAGACACCACACCCCTGCCGAATCTTCATATTTGCCAACACTTTGAACAATTTTATGTCTTTTTCTACAATTCTCCACCTCAGTAAAGTGTTCCCAAAACTGAGCTGACACCTATACCAACCAAACGTTCCACTTGTTATGTCCAGTACGAAGTGGAATAAATCCACGACAACGGACTCAATCCACAATAAGTCGAGAACCCAAATGAGAACGCAAACAAACTCCAAAAAAAATCAGTATCAACTCATCAAACCGGCTGCATCAAAATGACTGCCTACGTACCCCCTCTCCCAAGGGATCAAGTCGTCTGTAGTTCATCCAAATGACCGTCAACGGCCTCAACAATCATGAATGTGCAATAAGTTTCGACAATTATCAAACTTGTTGCTCGGAACCACCTTTGTGAGCATATCCGTTGGATTATCCTTCGTGTGAACCTTCACAATTTTTACATCACCATCTTCAAGAATATCCCAAACAAAGTGATAATGAACATCAATGTGCTTCGTCCTTGCATAAAAATCTGATTCTTCACCAATAGATAGCACTCATGCTATCACAATAAAGAGTGACGGACCGTTGCGATATACCAAGTTCCTCCAAAAGTCCTCGAAGCCAAATAGCCTCCTTGACACCTTCTGTAATCATCATATACTCTGCCTACATCATCAATAAAGTCACCATAGACTGTAAGGTGCATCTCCAACACACTGGCGCACAGGTCAAAGTAAACACATATTCCGTCATAGACCGACACTTATCCAAATCACCAGCATAATCCGAATCAACATATCCAATGCACAACTGTTCACCTCTAGTGTCTCGCTCAAAAAATAAACCAACATTGAAAGTACTTCAAATTTACCTCAAAATCCATCTCACGGCATCCTAATGACCCAAACCTGCGTCGTGCATGTATCTAGAAACTATGCTTACTGCCTGTGACAAATCCGGACTCATATAAACCATGGCGTGCATCAAACTCCTAACTACACTCACATATGGAGTCTTCGACATCAACTATCTTCAACTATCTTCAGTGAAAGGTCAGCTGAAAGTTTCAAATGGGCTGGCTCACAAAGGTACACTAACTGGCTTTGTATACATGCTAACATTAAACCGTTGTAGAACCTTCTTCAAATAAGCCACCTGTGTCAAACAAATTATGTTATTCTCTTTGTCTCTACCGATCTCCATCCCCAAAATGCGTTTTGCCTCACCCAAATCTTTCATCTCAAAATCCTTTAAAAGTTGTTCCTTCAACTCATCTATAGCAGATCTGGAAATAGAAGCAACCAACATGTCATCGACATAAAATAAAAAAAATATACGCACCTCCTTTTAACTTACAATAATACACGTAAGGATCAAACTGGCTCCGAGTATATGAATGACCGATCATGAAACCATCAAATCTTCTATATCACTGTCGAGGAGATTGCTGTTCGCGGGAAAAATTGTAGCTTTCATTGACGTCATTGCACACTCTTTGATAACTGTTTATCGGTTACAAAGATCCGGTCTTTTTATAAGATCCGGTTACAACAAGATCAAAAGAAAAAAGAAAATTACAACTCTTTCCTTATTTGTCGAACGAATCGCGAGCTCCTGTTTTGCGGTCACTCGCTTCTGTGGGTTCTTCGCCTGCGCCGGGGTTTATCCGTGGACCACCGCGTGATCTAGATCCGGTTAGATCTAAACAGTATAACGGGTATTATCTCGCAAAGGAAATAATAGCCGGGCGGATTAATTCACCAAGGAAATAATCGCCCTCTCGGGATCAAAGGCCAAGCTTTGATCCGGAGTAATACCGTATGGATCTCATATCTGATCCCTCTCGAACTCCTGCCTTTTCTGACGTGGACGATCGCCGAGCACCGGATCTGAAAGAGCAAGTCTTCGAAGCTTCAAATCTCCAAGGCTCAGATCTCAATTCAGCAGACATCGAGCCACCTAGAGGTGGTTCGGCCACCGAGCTACCTAGAGGTGGCTCGGTTTTGGCCGAGTCCTCCAGGTGTTGTGCCGTTTTGCCGTTTTCCGGTTTCACTATTGATTTGGACTCTGATTTGTTGATCTGAATCCTGATTTGGCAGTAAATCTGCCTTGGCGTTCGAGTTCGAATCCGTTCTACGGTCGGATGACTCGTTGACTTCCCGAACCGTTGGCTTGATTCCGCACGCGAATGGATGCATTCCGTTGCTTGCGTGCGATTCGTTAACCTCGTCGCCTCGTTAATCCGCTTCGTTGTGTGTCACTTGGCTTCGGTGTTGTGGACTGACGCTCGTGTTTAAATACGTTACCCGATGGTTCGTCGGTTTGTGGAATCACCGTACCGAGCTGTGTTTAGGGACCTATAGGCAGTTTTATACGCCTATAGATACCCCCTTCAAAGTATTTCAGCCTCATTTTTTTATAGAAGAGTCTGGAATACTTTGGATATGATTGTCCTAACCTTCAGTCGGTGTAACGGGATCTTGGAATGGCTTTTATTTTTGATTCCTTCAATCCTTCAGGCTATTCGGTGCTTTGTCGAATGTTTGTAAGGGTTCCGGTGCTGCATTTCTTCAGGCTATTCGGTGCTTTGTCGAATGTTTGTAAGGGTTCCGGTGCTGCATTTATTGTCTGACCGTTGTCGGAATTTTGAACTTGAAGTCGATTCCTGATTTTCTGATCTTTTAGCTCGTGTTTGTTGGTTTAACATAGAACTGACCATCGATCGTTGACGTTGAGTCTTTATTTACGACGCGTTGTTCGGCGTAGTATTGTTGAGTTATCCTTAAGAATATTTTTAGAAAAATATTCTCCAGAAATTTCTCAACCAAAAATAGGGAATAGTTTATACTCGTATACCTTATTGGAGTAATTTCTGTGCCCGAATGAGCTGAACCGGCCTGATAATGAGCTGAACCGGCTTGATAATGAGCCAAAAAAGGCAGTAATTCGGTTCAAAAAATCTTCTGATCCTTTCGAATGTGCGGGAGAGGCAAGAATAAACCAAGGACTGAACCCTTGGTCGATTTGAAGTTGTTTCGATGCTCGATTCAGCTTCAATTTGAATTCTGGTTCAAATTTGGTTCAAACTGGTTCAATCTGGTTCAAGGTTGGTTCAACCTGGTTCAAGGCTGGTTCAGGACTGGGTCAAGACTGGTTCAGACTGGTTCATCCTGGTCTGGTCTGGTTCAGTCTGGTTTGGCCTGGTTCAGCATCTTTTGAACTGATTTGGACTGGCCTAGTCTGGTTCAATCTGGTTTGGCCTGGTTCAGCCTGGTTTGGCCTGGTTCAGCCTCTTTTGAACTGATTTGTTCATATAAAAATTTCTCTCAGGCCCCTCGAGCACGTGGTTCGAGCCTCTTTCAAGATCTGATTTTTTTTATTGGATCCACGAGCTTTTCCTTAGGTAAATCCTCCACAATTTTAGTATATTTCATGCTTAATTCAATTTATAAACTTGTGGGATTGCATGTGAGGGTTAGGACTATGATTTGGCGCCTCGAGCTCGTCTTTCAGGGGGTAGAATTGCAATAAAAAGGGGAATTTTTCTGGATCTGATCCCCTAATTTATTTTGCAGATCATTATGTCGCGTGTCCCGAGAGGTCGCTCCCCTGCTGCACCGGCTGATGGCGTGCTTCCCTCGTATGCTGGTGAGCTATTTTTGGCATATTTGGAAATTTACAAATTAGTCCTCTTTTTCCTGGAAATTTGCAAATTAGTCCTTTTTTTCCCACGTTGTTCTCCTTGGTGAGGCAATCGGGAAGAGCCTTGATTCTCCTTGGTGAGGATTGATGCTTTAAAGATAGGTTTTGCTTGGTCAAAACCATATCTCAAAATAAAGGGAGCGTTTTGACGCTGCATTGTGCTTTATAAGGCAGGGATATATTGTCGATATACCCTATCTTATAAATGCACAATGTGGCCAAATCGTCGCACCCTTTATAAGGCAATGACTCTATCTTACCCATTTGTAGGACGAGTTCAATTTCCTTTTATAACTAGAATTAACAAACGTTTAATTGCTTGTTTTCAGTGGAGTATCCTTTCGGAGCGTTCTCATCTCATGCAGTGTACGGGCGTCGTGGCGAGTATTATTCGACTTCCGACGATTTTCCCCCTATTCCGGTTACTCCTCAATTTGCTTCGGGCACGTCGACAGAGGTTGTCCAAGTGGTGAAGGAAGGTGGACATCGATCTCTTCGACAGTTGATTACAGATGCGCCTTTCGTGAAGGATGCCAGTTCTATTCAGCCTCTCAGGAAGATTGACTTTTTATTTGGCGACTCTGTCAGAGATTCGGATGTAGTGTTTATTGATACCGAGCAGTGGATTCATAAAAAATAGCGGTGGTTTCATATATTTGCCGAAGATTCTTCGGCACCATTCGTTGACTGAGCTCAGGCGTCAGGCTGTGACACGGGAGATGTCATGGCGCTTGACGGAGGAGCATGAGAGCGTTCACTGTGGCTATATCACTCATCAGGCAGCTCCTGGTTTGAGTAGGAATCATATCATAGGATTGCATCCTGGAGTATTGGGGCTGGATGCACCACCGCGTAACGAGCTTCTCGCCTCTGCTTCTACTTTGAAGAATCGCCTCGCTGACTTAGGACGAGAGATGCCTGCGACGCGCCACAGATTTTACGGCTGGGTCCATTCTTTAGACAAGCTTTGGTGGACTCGCATGACGAAGTACGTCTTAAGCCGATGGAGCGAGGAGTTGCACGCTTGTGGTTTATATGCATCCGTTCGTGCCACCATGTATGGCTTGCCTGTCAGCGCGAAGCATTTTTTTGCTTTGTGCGAGCTTTATAATCCAGATTCGAACGCTTTTCTGACCCGGCAAGGGGAGTTGGGCTTGGCTCTCCATGAGATGCACAGGATTTCTGGTTTGCCCATGGGACAGATGCTATATCAGGAATACTTTCCCTCCAACCATGAATTGAGTCAGCTGAAGGATCGCATGCCCGACCGCTACGAGATTTTATGGGACCTCACATGTCACTATCATATTGCTTTAGCGCAGTCTGAGCCTTTAGCGAAGCGGACTAAGTCATACGTGAGTCTGAAGCAGTTTGCATGTTATTTGTTCAGAAATCTAGAGAGCAATTCTGACGAGGCTATTTGTGAGCTGGCACCACTCACTCCTTCGGGGGTGAATAATTTATTGAAGAAGATTGACGCTCATTCCTATACCATTAGCAGTCCTGAGAGTGGCTTTCCTGCAGGGACCAAGTTTAAATCATTCTTATGGCATGCGACCGCACCGATTCGACCGATGACCCTTCTTGTCGGTTACCTCGCTATCTGGTTAAAGAAATATGTGGTCCCATATCAGTCAGGGCTTCGACAGATTTCTAGTGCTTTTACACGGAAGGAAAGTGAATCGCCGGCTCAGATTCCTACTGTTAGGGTGGAGCTTCCGTACACTTATTTGATGGCTTGGTTCGTCCTTCATCGTTCTGATATGATGTCGGTACCGAATGCCACAGACCCCTCCGTTCCCCTGTTACAGTTGCTTGAGAATGGCAAGTGGGAGGGGCGAGGATTCCCTGACATCAGACAGCAGCTACAGGTCCACAAGTGTTGGGCGTTTCCCACTTGCTTTCCGCAGTTCTCCGGCCGATACGGCGAGTGTCTGATTGATGAAGAGAGGCCGAGGGAGTATCGAACTCATTTAGACATCGGCTGCTTTAACTGGCTGGTGAACATTAGGCCGGGTTATCTGACTTTCCGGGTGAGGAATCAGTGTTTCATAGAGCCATACCTACCCTGCCGGTTCGCTCGCCAGTTTGGCTATGATCAGCTTTATGTCGGGAATCCACGACAGCAGCTTCGGACCCACGGCGGTTTGGTGGACGGACTTCGTGCATGGTTGTGGACCGTGACGGGCTGTACTGGTGCTAAGTTCAGTCTCCCGAGTACTGAGCGGCAGTTGAACCTCACTTTCTTAAGCTGCAAGTGGTTGTTAGCAGCTAATAAAACTGTCCCCGTAAA
>NC_033800.1:47870096-47880216 GCF_001876935.1 Asparagus officinalis
TTTTAGACAAATTGCAGGAGACAAACGTGGATCTTGGGAATAGAGAGGCTAACACACCCATAAGAGGTAACTCATTTCTATTGGTCGTAGTCTCTTTATTCTCCTTTCGTACTTATATTCTCTTGTGTCAGATTTCTCGACTGATGATTTTGACGAGGAAGGTTTGCTTGTGGACACTCCTATGCTCCACTTCATGTATGGCTCTCCTCAGATTGATGACCAGTTTCCTGGAGATATATTTCCTGAGTCTACGCTCCCTAAGAATCCCGAGGATGGTTCTTCTGAAGGTACGTGGCTCTTCTCAAGTTAATTATAGGACTAGCCAATTTTTGACTAATGCAGCTATAATGTGATGCATCTGAGAATTCTGTTTTATATTTGACAGGAGTTTTTGTCGAGACTGATCCTGTTGAGCCGGCTGTGAGACCAACTACACCAGTTGATACACCCACAGCCGTTACACCTCCACTACCCCCAGTGACCCAAGGGGAAGAAGGTATATATTAAGCAACTGAGAAATGTCATTTACTTCCTTATTAAGGTTTTCTTGACGAATTTCTCCTTCTTGTGTAGAGCTTTCTTCTCGGCTTCATGTCCTTGTGAAGGAGTTGTTATCTGACAATGACCCTGAGAAGATCGTCATCTGCATAGAAGTCCGCTCCTTCTTCTCCTTCGTGAATGCTATGATTGGCAAACTCTTCCACGGCGGACTTTCCCTTCACCAGTTTAAACCTTTCCTTGATTCTAGGATAAGTTCGATAAGGGATGCAGGATACCCGGATCTTGCGAAGGCTATAGTTGATGATCTCGACTGCCTAGAGCATGAGCTTCAGATGTCTGCCGAGTTGGACACTCGCTTACAGACATGGCGCGATACTCGGCTTTTTGCTGAGCTCGAGATTCAGGTGCAGCGAGATCGGGTGGAGCGAGTTGAGGCCAACCTTGCTGCTAGATCATCTTCACTCATCAAGCTTGACTCTTCTATTGCTTCTTGCGAGACCCAGATAGAACAGTTCCGAAGAGCGCTTCGCGAAAGAGAAGAAACCTTGAGTATCCTTCAGATGACGAAGGTACAGGATCAGCAAGCCCACATTACTTTATCTGAGGAGTTGAAATCTTTGAAGCAGAAGCTGACCGAGACGGAGGAGGTTGCTGCGAGGACTTTAGCCACCACCGAGGAGTCCATCAGAGCTGAGCTGAGGCAAGCTTATGATGAGAAGCTGTCTAAGCTTAATCAGCAGATTTTTGGCCATGCGCTTGATGTATGATTTCTTTTGCTGAATGTATTGACTTTTGATCATATTAGTGGAACTGGTTTTTATCTTTATTTTTATTATGATTCCTCATTCCGTTTGAAATGATTGACCATAATACTCATAGGATTTTTGACAAACCCTCAGCCATCAACGGGTTTGATAAGCCTTTACCGACTACCGTTTGAATCGGGCTAGCATGCGGATTGTCTAAATCCGTTCCACATGTAACGTTGTGCTAAGAGAATGAATTCTCTGAGACTTTATGCTATGATGTCGAATACATAGGCTTCACTATTGTTACGGGAATAGGCTACCCAGCAACGTGTATTAGACGTTGACTTATCCCTACTTAGGCTTCGGGATAGAATACCCCAGAATCGAACTCTGGTGTCTTTTTCTACGGAGAAAGACTAAACCGGCGACGCGTGTTAGGCGTCGGTATATCCTTTCTTAGGATTCAGGATAAAATTCCCCATGCGTGTAAGGCATGGATTTTGGTGTTATTAATAACAACCTGTCACAATGTTGAATATGTGGGCGGGTGTTCTTTTTAATGGTTAAGAACTAACCGACAGCGCAGGTTAAGCGCAGACTTATCCCTGCTTAGGTTTCAGGATAGAATATCCCAGAATCGAACTCTGGTGTCTTTTTCTTCGGAGAAAGACTAAACCGGCAGCGCGTGTTAGGCGCAGACTTATCCCTGCTTAGGATTCGGGATAAACTTCCTAGGATGAATCCTAAATTGATAAATTTTGGAAAAGATCGGTGCGGGAAAGGAAGAATTTTATATTCTATTTCCCGGTCTTCTTTTAGGGTGAAGGCGAACCCGAATACAAGGAAGGAAGAATTTTATATTCTATTCCTTGATTCTGGAAAGGAAGAATTTTATATTCTATTTCCAGCGCAAAAGAAACTAGAAGTGGGATCTCCACTCCGAGAATCTGGAAGATCTAGATAAACTTACCTTTTATAGGATTGGTTATCTAATCTGAAGATGAGTTTTTCGTTTATCGAAGTGAAATTTCAACTTCGGTTATAACCATGAGAAGGCTTAACCAAAGAGAAAAAGAAGGGAGTTCTTTCGTTTATCGAAAGGGGACTCTGAACTGAAAGTGGACCTCTTGTTCATGGAAAGAGTCAAGAGGGCCAGAAAGACATTTTTAGTGGACCCACTGTCAATTGAAATTGATCAGTGAGGGATTTTGGTGGTGAAAATGATTTTGGGTTATCCTCTAGAATATTAAGTGTAATATTCTTCAAGGAACTTCCCGGTAAATGGGTTATCCTGAATGTACTAGGGATAGTACTTTTTCAGGAACTTCCCATTTATTGGCATTAATTGCCTGGCGCCCTCTTGAGTAATCAGGCGATATGCGCCGTTTGAGTAGACTGTGTCTATCACAAACGGTCCTTCCCATTTGGGTTCAAATTTACCTTTCTTCTTGGAGTTGAGGATTATCGGTCGGCGAGCAGCGAGGACCAGATCTCCTTCCTTAAAGCTTCTCTGTCGGACTCTTTTGTTAAAGGCCCTAGATATTCGGGCTTGATAAAACTCAATTTGTTGTTGAGCTTCCAAGCGCTTTTCATCCAACCTCTCGAGTTCTTCGAGATGTTTCTGATGTTGTTCTTCTGTCGTCGTCTCAGTTGCAAGAGCGATCCGAAGGGATGGGATTTGGATCTCCAATGGTAGCACAGCTTCACATCTGTATACCAGTGAATATGGGGTAGCTCCCGTAGGTATGGGTATGGTGGTGCGATAAGCCCAGAGTGCTTCACCGAGTTTATCATCCCAGTCTCGTTTATTGGTCTTCACGAGCTTTGATAGGATCTTGATGATCGTCTTGTTAAACGCCTCAGCTAATCCATTCGCGGCGGGATAGTAAGTTGTTGACGAAATATCTTTAATTTTGAACTTGTCACAAAACATGACGAAGGCGTTGCTTATGAACTGTGGACCGTTGTCATGAATGATCCGTCTTGGCATGCCATGTCGGTATATGACATGATGTTTGATAAAATTGATGACGTTGTTCGTCTTCACTTCTCTAAGCGGAATTGCTTCAGCCCACTTTGAAAAGTAATCCGTGATTACGAGAATGAATTGATCACCTTTGACTGAAGGGGGAAAAATAGGACCGACAATGTCCATACCCCATGTCTCGAACAGCCAAGACGTGGTTGACGTGTGTAAATGCTCCGGTGGTTGATGCATATAATTTGCATGTATTTGACAAGCATGACACTCTCGGGCGTATTCAATTGCATCATGAACCATTATTGGCCAAAAATATCCCATTCTCCTTATGCGATCATACAGTTTGGGACCGGGCTGATGCGCACCGCATTCTCCTTCGTGTGCTTCCTTAAGAACCTCTTCTGCTTCTCTGTTCAAAAGACATCGGAGTAACAAACCATCGTACCCTCTACGGTATAATATATGGGTCTCGGTATTATAGAAGAATCTTGGTGCTCTTCGGCGAATTGATTCCCTTTCCTTTACATCCTCTGGCAAAATACCATATTGGACGTAGTCAATGATAGGAAAACGCCAATCTCCGGGCTCAGACCCAATTTGAGTTGAATTCACCTCCTTGGCGTTTATGTTTCCGTCATCTTCCTCTTCAATATCCATATCGTATATGGGTATGCAGAGCTGATGCGTCCTCACTGTGACTAACAGCTCAGTTTTGGGAGGTTGCACAAGTGATACCACTAGTGCTGCCAGTGCATCCGCATAAGCGTTCTGGAGATGAGGGATATATTCAATAAAGAATTCTTCAAAAGAATCTGCCATTTTGATGGCCTCCTGGTGGTACGGGATCAGGTCTTGGTTCCTGACTTCATACTCTCCACGGACTTGGTTGACTATCAATTAAGAATCCCCAAAAGCTTCGAGATATTTGACCCCCAGCTCTTTGGCAAAACTGAGTCCAATGAGAAGTGCGTTGTACTCGGCCACGTTATTGGAACACGGACTAGTTAGTGAATAAGCCCGAGGCATCACATGCTTTCCCGGGGAAATTAAGACCACTCCAACTCCAGAGGAGACTTTGGGACATCCGGGGGTGATTGCCCTATTAATTGCCCTTGAAGCGCCATCAAAGTATAATTGCCATACTTGTTGGTGAGATGTAGTGTTAACCTCGTGGGTTTCGTCCGGCAAGTCATCATATACTTCTGCCGTATCCGTTGTCGGGTTTGCCGCCAAAAGATCACAAATCGCTTGTCCTTTGATCGACTTCTGCTGTTTGAAGTGCAAATCATATTGGGACAAGAGAAGGGCCCATTTCGCTAACCGCCAATTCATAGAGGCCGGTTGCGTCATAAATACCCGCACTGGATTAACGTTAGAAATGACGTAGATCGTCTGTCCAACTAAATAATGCCGCATCTTTTGCATTACGAATACTAATACGAGGCATTCTTTCTCGATCATTGGATATCGAGACTCGGCGCCTATCAAGGTCCGACTTAGGTAATAGACTGCCTGTTCATGACCATTATCATCGTCTTGTGCTAATAAAGCACTTATCGAGTGGTTCATCGCCTTGAGATAAATCAAGAACGGTCTACCTGATTTTGGTGCGACGAGAACAGGAGGATTCGTCAGATATGTTTTGATATCGACACCCCTTTCTTGTTTAATTTTGATAATGGTTGGCACTTCCCAGAAAGATTTGAGATGAACCGCCGGATGTAAGCTAACCGCCCTTGCAATCCTCTGAGCTCTCTTAGATTTCTAGGAGGTTGTAGTTCATGTATCGCCTTCACCTTATCAGGGTCGATATGTATACCTTTAGTGGTGACGACGAACCAAAGGAATTTTCCGCTATACATTCCAAGGAAGGATTTAGTGGGGTTCATCTTTAATTGATGACTCCACATGAGATCGAACATCATCTTCAAGTCCTTGATGTGATCTTCTTTGTTGCGGATTTTTACAACCAAATCATCAACGTAGCACTCGACTGTTTTCCTGAGATGTTCTTGGAAAATCTTAGTCATTGCTCGCTGGTACGTGGCGCCTGCATTCTTTAGACCGAAAGGTATTACGGTGTAGCAAAAGACACCAAGGGGCGTTCTGAACGATGTATGCTTCTCGTCATCTGGGTGCATCTTGATTTGGTTATATCCTGAAAAACCATCCATAAAAGACATTCTCTCAAATCCACATGTATTGTCGATAATGACATCCGTGATTGGGAGAGGAAAGTCGTCTTTTGGACATGCCGCATTCAGGTCCCTGAAGTCGATGCAAATCCTGATTTTACCGTTCTTCTTCATGACTGGAACGATATTGGCTAGCTAATCTGGAAGTTGCTCCTCTCGGATAAATCCTGAATCGATCAATTTTTTAACCTCTTCCTCAATGGCTTCCATAATCTGCGGACGAAACCGTCTTTGCTGTTGTTTGACAGATTTGGCATCCGACTTGATATCAAGGCGGTGCATTACCACATTGGGATCGAGCCCTGGCATATCTTCATAGTTCCATGCGAAGACATCAATATATTCCCTGATGAGGAGCCCTGGCATATCTTCATAGTTCCATGCGAAGACATCAATATATTCCCTGATGAGAGCAATTAATTCTTCTTTCTCATTTGGGGGAAGACTATCGCTGATGAATATAGGCTTTGGGTTGGCCTCGTCACCCATGTTAACTTAGACTATTTTATCTTCAGTGGGGGGTTTTCTCTGTTCGAATCTATCACCATACTGCATGTTCAGGTGCTCATCGTCTTCCATTGTGGACGGATCAGCTGTAGCCATGTTCGCCATTAGGGCTTTAAAAGCTTCCCCCAGACTTGTATCGGAATCCCATTCCGAGGCATCTGATGAATTTCCATATTTGTATTGCTTAGATGATTGGTCATTAATTAACCAGCAGTATTCGTCTTCTGAAGAAGATTCATACCCTAACCCTCGTCTGTATTTATAATAATCATCGGGTTTCCTTTTTGGTACATATGTCGCTTTGGGTGGAATACGAGTACCTCGATCGAAGTATAGACCTTCTCCGAGCGTGAAATCATACCCCTGCTTTTCCATGAGCTTGCGCGCTTCCGGACTATACTTAGATAAATGCCGACCAGGTTTATCATCATCTTCATCTTCCTTTAAGAAATAATCTGGTAATGGAGAGATTTTTCCTATACCGTAAATCACTTCTTTTGCGCCTCTTATTTTGTTCGGGATGACCATGGTTGTTCCGAAAGAATGCTGGAGGCGTTCCTTTGTTACATAGGACGATCGGAGCGGCATATATAAATCGGGATTATCATACAATTCTTTTATCACATCATCAAGAGACAGGGAGTACTCTAAATCATCATTTATTTCATTATTGGCAAGTTGCCAGTTACAACTGCCCTCTGACGATTGTTCATCATCAAGATTGATTACAAAGGGTACAATGTCATTTAAAACATAACCTCCATTGTAATCAAATCCGGCTTCGGTATCAGCTTCTTCTCCGCTGTCCGTGCCATGGGCTGATGATTCAGTATCGGATTCGTTACCATAAAGGAGAGAATCAGTGAAATAATTCTCATACCCTTTGAATGGTTGCTTATCCGCGACCACCGTCCTAACTTTATAATCAGTGTCGACATATTTCAAACACTGATGGAGAGTGGAGGGGATTATAACGTTACTATGGATCCAATGCCGACCCAATAGTAAGTTATATGAAGTCTCGGCATCAATCACATAACATGTGACTTCCGTCTTTAAATCTCCCATTTGACACTTTACCCAGATCTTACCCAAGGGTCTTGACCCGCTAGTATTGAATCCATAGATAACAGTGCCTGTGGACGCCAACTTGCTAACTAGAATGCCGAGTGGACGCCAACTTGCTAACTGGAATGCCGAGGAAATGCATCAAGCGAAGCGGCATAATACTCACAGCAGAACCCGGATCCACTTGGATTCGGTTGACTTTGCTGGAGCCAATGTACCCGATGAAGTATAGCGGCCGATCGTGGTTCGAATTCTTCGTCTACATATCCTCTTTGGTGAAAGTAATGCAGGGAAGGTTCTTAGTCGCTATATTGCAGTGTTGACTCATCGGTTCCGGCTCTTCAGGCACCGGCTTGATTTGAGTCAAAAACACCTCTGAGTTGGCCAAAGCTTCTTGCAAGGCCTCCCTGGTTTCCTTGGACAACCGTAACAACTCATACAGCGTTATCCGTGCTGGAATGTTGGCTAGTTGAGCCATTATATCGAAGACTTGCAGAGTTTTCGAGCTTTCCAGTTTGTCTCTTCCAATCAGACGACTGAAACGAGACTGCTTCGGATTCTGCACCTCCTGGGGATTCTTCTCTTTCGGTTTATTCATCAGTTGTCGTCGAGCCTCTTCGCCCGGTGTAGGACTCATAATCACTCCCATCTCCGTGAGAGTTTTGGCTGGTCCCTATTTATTCACCCCCTGCTCACTAGGTGGTGGATAATTGTAGTGATACTCATTTCCGCTTCTAGTGGCGAAGACTTCTTGTTCTTCTTCGGAGAGCGGGAAAGTAGGAGCTTCATCGCCATCCTCCTCGAAGATTGCTGATGTAGCATTGCAGGACTTACCTTTACCCTTTCTTCTCGAGGAAGTTGCCCACTGTTCGTCTTCAATGAGATCGGGATGAACCCAGAGGATTTCGCCGTTTGGGGCTGTGTGTGGCACAAGTCCTTTTTGGCGTTGTCTATGTGGGTCATTGTTCACTGTCTTCATTCCTACTTTAGTGATGCGCTCTGGTTTGAACCATGTTGTGGGCACCGATCCAAAGCTGATTGAAACCGCATTTGCTCCAGGCTTCATGTCCTCGTGAAGGAGTTGTTATTGGACAATGACCCTGAGAAGATCGTCATCTGCATAGAAGTCCGCTCCTTCTTCTCCTTCGTGAATGCTATGATTGGCAAACTCTTCCACGGCGGACTTTCCCTTCACCAGTTTAAACCTTTCCTTGATTCTAGGATAAGTTCGATAAGGGATGCAGGATACCCGTATTTGGCGAAGGCTATAGTTGATGACCTTGATTGCCTAGAGTATGAGCTTCAGATGTTTCGCAAGCTCCGGGATGCAGGTGCCTCTTCATTCATTGCTGCCGAGTTGGACACTCGCTTACAGACATGCAATTGGAAAGTTTGATTAGCATCAACTGCATTAGCATGTGCCTTACATTTCCCTCGTGGGACGAAATTTTGTTGCGGAGCATTATTCGCCCGTTGGCCTCTTTCCACCTTCTTCCTTCTAAGGAACCGCTCGGCTTGCTCTCCTCGGACCTTCAAATCCTTCCAGGTTTTGGATGGTGCTGTCCCCATTGCTTCCAACACGTCCAGTACGAGGTTGTTGTGGCAAGTCTGGAGAATAAACTCCTCAGTGATCGGGTCCCGGTAGTTCATCGTCTTGTTTCGGAACCTCTTGACGAAGGTGTCAACCAATTTCTCGTCCTTCTGTTTCTCGTCAAGCAATGACCCGATGGATATCTCGGTGTCGTCGTCGAAAAAATTGGCGAGGAACTTAGTCTCCATGTCATCCCAGCTGTTCACGCTTCCTGGCTTGAGGCGGCGATACCAATCGAAGGCGGCTCCACGAAGAGTGCCAACGAAGGACCACACCATCAGAGGCTCATTACCAGAAATAACCCCCAAGTGTGATTTGAAGTAAATCAAATGTTGCGGCGTGAAGTTAATTAGATTGAACTTCGTCGGATATGGGATCAATTCCCATTCTCTTGGGTATGGACAAGGAATGCCTGTTTTCTTCATCTCTTGAGCGAAAATCAATGTATTGATTTTGCTCTCGAGATTCTTGATCTTCAAGTTTTCACCTGTGTTTTTGCTAGCATTCCCGTTACCACCCCCTGCATTGACGGAAGGATTATTGGTATTATGAGTCTCATTCGCATTTGTATCCTCATCTTCCAGATTAACCGGGTTACGACGACTTGGCTCGCCTTGCTGGTTCGTCAATGCTTGGATTTGTTGGTCATGCATTTCTCTCATGTTCTGCATGGCCATCTGCATTTCGAACCTGAAGGTCTCCTGTTGTTTAGCCATGGCCTCTTCAAGCATCTTGGCCACTTGTTCCGCACTTATCATAAGTGCCTCGCGGGGTTGTCCCTCGCTCGATACCGTATTATCTGATGCGACCGCAGAGCCGGCATCAGATTCTTCATCTTCTGAAGGGAGTCTTGTCTGAACCCTACCATAGGTTGCTCGCTTGATGGTTCCGGACTGCAGACGGGTTCTAGGTCAGGATGCTTTCAGAATCGACTCGAGATTATCCCGTGTCGATGTCCCCTTGCTGGTCATATTGGTGGTGACCCTCAGAAATTCTCCATCTTCGACTACTCTTCTTCTTCGTCGGAAACGCCTAGGTCTTGGTTTTAGCGTTTCGGTACTAAGTCTTTCGAAAACCGAAACTCTCTCAGGAACTGTATTGGTGCAGTTGCACTCCGACAATACTGCCCGAATGAGTTTGGAACAGGGGCATTGAGTTTCCAGTCCTCGGGGACTCCTCTTCCTGGTTTTACTCGTACCCCCAACACGATAGTACAACTCGTCTGCTTGAAGGTCAGAGTAACCTATCGTATGTTGGCACGACTTTTTAGGTATAACGCTATCGTCATCAGACGACAATGTTTCCTTCTGAGGGCGAACTGCCTTCTTTGGTCTTTCAAGAGTCACGCGCCTTGAGACATGCCCTTTTGGGCGTGAGTTCTCAGCGGGCTCCTGGACTTCAATGCGCAAATTGGCGTGCGCAGCTGCCTTGAACTCCTTGTCGTGCTGAAGGTGGTGGCGACCCCCAGCATGTTGAGTCGTTCGGGGCTTCTTCATCGGGCCCAAACGATCTTGAACAGGAGCTTTGC
>NC_033800.1:47881120-47916931 GCF_001876935.1 Asparagus officinalis
GCGGGCTCCTAGACTTCATACCGAAATTACAAGCGCAGCTGCCCGCTGATTTCTTTGTCATCGTTGAGGTGACGGCAACTCCCCAGGCGTGTTTGAGTACGGTTCTGGGCTGTCTCATCGGGGCCCAAACGATCTTTGAACAGGAGCTTGTGCATCGTCCATCAGGAATGTGATGCGCGAGGCGCTCCAAAACTGGCTTCTTGCGCTTCGGGATGATCCTGCATGATCTCCGCGGAGGAAGCTATTGAATACCGGTGACTTTGGTCGGCCTCGCACGGAGGGTTGAACCCTGCTTCGAAGCTGCACGTGATTGTGGCCGTTAGTCTGAATCACCGGCCTGTCCAGACTTTCGGCTCCAGACTTGGCGGGTTGGTTGGTGAGCTATTCTTCGCCACCTCCTCTGGGCAATCTCATGCGGGCCTTCCTGGACTGAGCCACAGTGCTTGCGCTGACAGTGCGCGGCGATTGCGAAGCGCTCTCGAGTGTCGAACGATTCGTTTGACACGGACCCACTCGTTCGTTGGGGGCTTAGAAGAGTTGCATTCATACGGTGGTTTGAGGCTGGTTTGCCTCTCCTGTTCTTCCAGATCGCATGATTAGAGGACTTCCGGTCGGTGGACTCCCTCGCTTTGCGAGTTGCCGCGCAAGCGTTGATGTCGCCTTTGGGCGGGCTCTCTTTCGAGAGAGTCACACGCGCTCTCAACTCTGTGGAGGCATTGGCGGGAGAGGGTTGACCTGGTTGGAGGTCAGCGAAACTTCACCCGACGCAACTTTGGCGTCAGCTGGGGTGAGAGCTTCGTTGGCGGTTCTGAACATTCCTTCAAAACTGTAAGTGACCAAGGAACTTTTCTCCTGGAGGAGAACTTCTTGGATTGCGGGGGGAGGTGGATCCGGACATGAGGACAAAGATCTCTCAATGCAGAACTTGGGCCTGGTCAAATTGCATATCGACCTCCTGCCTCGACCGGATTGAGAATCCGCGGGCTGCGACGCGACCGGGATCTCGGCAAGCGAGATCGGTGGCTCCCACTGTTGGTCGCCAAGAATTGTTCGGGGAAAAATTGTAGCTTTCATTGACGTCATTGCACACCCTTTGAGTCAACTGTTGATAGGTTATAAGATGCCGGCTTTTTATAAGATCGGTTACAACAAGATTCAAGAAGAAAAGAAAATTACAACTCTTTCTTATTTGTCGACGAATCGCGAGCTCCTTGTTTTGCGGTACACTTCGCTCTTGTGGGTTGCTTCGCCTGGCGCCGGGGTTTATCCGTGGAACCACCGCGTGATCTTAGATGCCGTTAGATCTAAAGCGGTATCAACGGATATTATCCTCGCAAAGGAGAATAAAGCGGAGGTGTAATTCAGCAGACAAGGATTCGCCTCTCGGGATAAAGGCCAAGCTTTGTAATCGGCAAGTTAATACCGTATGGACATCTCAGATCTGATCGCCTCTCGAACTCTCTGTCTTTTCTGAACGGTGGACGATCGCCGAGCAGCGAGCCGGCACCGGATGCTGGATAAGAGAAGTCTTGAAGCTTTCAAATCTCCAAGGCTCAGATCTCAATTCAGCAGAGCTTCGCCCGTCAAAAGTTTCGCAACGCGCTTCCACAAATGAGCCATGCCCCTCTATTTATAGGCACTCAGAAGCTGTGGGCCGCGGGCACAGATCGCTGGCCGGCACCTAAGAAGGGGCTTCGGCCACCGAGCCACCTCTAGGTGGCTCGGTTTTGGCCGAGTCCTCCAGGTGTTGTGCCGTTTTGCCATTTTTCGGTTTCGTTGTTGATTTGGATTCTGATTTGTTGATCTGAATCCTGATTTGGCAGTAAATCCGCCTTGGCGTTCGAGTTCGAATCCGTTCTATGGTCGGATGACTCGTTGACTTCCCGAACCGTTGGCTTGATTCCGCACGCGAATGGATGCATTCCGTTGCTTGCGTACGATTAGTTAACCTCGTCGCCTCGTTAATCCACTTTGTTGCGTGTCACTTGGCTTCGGTGTTGTGGACTGACGCTCGTGTTTAAATACGTCACCCGATGGTTTGTCGGTTTGTGGAATCACCGTACCGAGCTGTGTTTAGGGACCTATAGGCAGTTTTATACGCCTACAATTGCTTCAAACCGTATAGCGATTTCTTTAACTTACAAACCAACTTTTCCTTCCCTATAGCTCGGAATCCTATTGGTTGAGTTATATATATTTTTTCATCAAGATCACCATGAAGAAATATTATCTTCACATCAAACTGATCTAACTCCAAACCATATTGTGCCACCAAAGCTAGCAAAATCCGAATCGAATAGTGCTTCACCATCGGAGAGAAACCTCATTGTAATCAATACATTCCTCCTGTGCATAGCCCTTCATAACCAACCTAGCTTTGAACCTCACTGGAGTACCTTCAATACCCTCCTTCTTCATGTATACTCACTTACAACCAATCGTCTTCCGCCCCTTTGGAAGCTCAACAAGCTCTCATGTATCGTTCTTATGAAGAGACCCCATCTCCACCTGCATAGCTATCAGCCACGAATCAGCCTATGAACTCTGCTCAGCCTCTTTGAATGTAGTAGGTACTATCTCATTGATACTCTCTACCGAAAGTGCATACACAACTATAGTGTTTGTATACCATGCTGGTATCTGTATGTCTCTCCTCTGTCTCCGAACTACAATAGAATCCTGATCCTAAGTCGTTGGTCCCTGATCCTGCTCATCTGTACTCGTATCCTCCAAATCACCATCGTGCTCGACTGGCGTCACCTCAGTCAGTACTCTAATGGACACGGTACCACCTGGACACTGTGGGGCTACTTCAATCTCCACCACTTATGATATCTCCTCTGTCGGGGTGTTTTCCACCTGGTGAGAGTTGGGAAGCTTCAAGATAGAAGCCTCATCAAAAGTGACGTCTCTACTCAGCACGATCTTCTTATCCACTGGATCCCATAGCTTGTATCCCTTGACACCATGTTTGAATTCTACAAATATGGTCTTCCTAGCTCGAGGTTCTAATTTATCTGTTCTCATATAATAAAATACAGGACACCCAAAAGATGAATGCAGCCTGTTAATGAGATGACTCGTATATGATAGTGCCTCAGCCCAAAAGATCTTTTCTAAACCACTCTGCGACAATAAGCATCGGACCTTCTCCTGTTAAGACAGATTTAACCTCTCCGTCACCCTATTTTGCTACAGTGTATGACTAACTGTGAAGTGTCTCTCTATACTCTCCTCTCGATATAGCTGCTGAAAGGGGTCTGATGTGTACTCATCGTCGTTGTCAGATCGGAAAGTCTTCTAGTTTGCAGTTCCAATCTTCTCTTCCACTCCACAAATAACTCTAGAAGTTCATTCTTATGATTCATGGTGTACACCCAACAACGCCTAGAATAATCATCAGCAAACATGAAGAATCAATGTCGACCACCAAGTGATGTAGTCTTGGTACGACCCTAAACATCTGTGTGCACATAATCTAAGATGCTCTTCATCCTATGGATGGTTGTCCTAAATTTCACATTCATCTTCTTACTAAGAACACAATGCTCACTGAACTCAATCTTCCTATTCTTGACTCCCTTCAATAGCCCCTGCTTGTACAAAGCCTGTAGTGATTTTTCTCCTATGTGCCTTAACATGTAGTGCCAAAATCTATTTATGTCCGCCTCTAAAATAGTTGAAGCTACCTGGCCAACATCGGTGCTCCCCTTCAGATAATACAAGTTTTGACTATGAACTTCCTTCATCACCACCAAAGATCTCTTAGTAACCTTTGCTATAGTGTCTTCAAAGATCACCTTGAATCCCTTCGCCTCCAAAGCTCCAATAGAAATAAGATTCTTCTTCAGCTGAGGAACAAATCTCACCTCTTTCAATTCACGAACTACTCCACCATGCATCCAAATCCTCATGACACCTATTCCATAAATACCACAGGATTAATCATTTCCCATGACAATAATACTCCCATTAAGTCTCTCAAATGATGCAAACCAATCTCGTCTAGGAGTCACATGATAAATAACATCAGAATCAAGCATCCAATCTGATACATCCACATGGTTCACCTCCGGGGTAATCAATAGAGAAAAGCTCGAATCATCAGAATTATCGTCTTTCGCAACATTCACCTCATTGGCCTTCGGGCCCTTCTTCTTGTTGTTCTCCTTCTCCTTAAGCTTCGGGCAGTCTCTCTTCCAATGTCCTTGTTCCTTACATAGTGTACATTGGTTCTTAGCTAACTGGTAATGGCCTCTAGACTTTGACCTGCTCCTATTACCACCTCTCGGATGTGGGCTTCTACCTCTCGTTGACAAGGCCTCTCCTGAAGTACTAGCGCAGGAAGTCTCTTTGTCCTTCTTCCTTAAATTATAGTTTGTCAAAGCATTAGTAACTTTACTATATATGATAGAAGATTTCCCGTTCAATGAGGTAAGCACGAATGTATCATACTCCTCATCCGGTAAGGAGCCCAACAGAATAATAGCCTTATACTTGTTGGCCTTTTTGTTTTGATGATGTTTTTACAAATAATTTATAACTAATATTGTTTGTCTAGTTTATATTTTCTTATTCATTCTAGACAAACAATGAGTTGGAGGTTGGATGGATTGAGCCTAAACGATCACATCAAATGGAGGTTGGCGGAATATCGGTATAAAGCAATACAATTCAAGTTCAATTCAAGATCAAGCTTCATCCGCATCCAAGATAAGCTTATTGAAGACCTATTGCTTGGGTATAATTAGTTTAAGTTTTATACTTTGTGTGTTGGTACTTCAAGCTCAATATCATATACACACACATTTTATGAGTTTATCAGTGATGGGTTTTATCCACAAATAAAGTTTTTACAAAAAAATAAATTTATATATATATATATATATATATATATGTGTGTGTGTGTGTGTGTGTGTGTGTGTGTGTGTGTGTGTGTGTGTGTGTGTGTGTGTGTGTTTGTTTGTTTTCATATGGATAAGTTATTTTAGTTTAGTTATATAGATATGAAACAAATATACATTCATATACATATTTATGTGTTTCATATTTATCATTTTGTCAAATGCATATATTGTGTAAAACTTTATTTTTGCATAATATTGAGTTTTAGTTTGTAGACTTCATAACAATATTTTATATCATTTTATTAAGTCTATAAAATCATTTTACAAAGTTTCAAAATTGTGTTTAAGTCAAATGTCAAATTTTCAGATATTTTTACAAAATGATGATATTTTACAAATGATAAGTGCAATTCCAAAAATACTTTTTGTAACATGTGTATTATCATGTTTATAAGCATTCCCCAAAGTTTTACATTTTTTAAAATTTATTTGTTATTTTTAAAAGAGGTTTAAAAATCAGATTTATTATTCTTTTTTGGCTGATAACTTGTTATTAGTCGATTGATGGATTTTATCAGTCAACTGATGAGCTCGTCTAGAAAGTGTATAAGTTTCTGTTTTTGAGACTGATAAACTATCAGTCGACTGATGAGTTTATCAGTCGACTGATGAGTTTATCAGTCGACTGATGAGCTTTTCAGTCAACCGATAAGCTGTGAGCTACCTGTAACGATCATCTCATCAGTCGACTAATATCGTTCATCAGTCGACCGACGGCTTTCCAACGGTTAGTTTTTCCAGAGTTTCAGGTTTCCCTTTTTTTTTCCTTGATTTTCTCTTGGTTTTGAGGCTTGTTCTATGATCCTATATATACCCTATACCCTCTAACTTCTAAGGGTAATTAAGAGAGATTTTAAATAAGTTTAAAGGGTGTTTAAGTTTTGTTTTAGTTTTGTTTCAAGTTTCGGTTTTGTAAAGAAAGTTTCACAAGAGCAAGAAGAGATCATCCATTCCTTGTTTGGGCTTCAACTTCATCTCTCCTACTCTTGTTATATAAAGAAGTTTTTCTTAAACTCAATTCTAACAGTTTATATGTTTAATCTTAATTTCCATAAGCTAGATTTTAATTGAGTTTATAGTTGTTTTATCTCTTTGTTACACACACCCACATTGAGCTTTTAGTATTTTTATACATGGTATATTTGGGGTTGTGAAATTGTAACATTGAGTTGGGCTTTATTGAGTTCTCACCTTGTTTAGAGAACAATCATTTATTGTTGAGCGTTAATTTGTGAGGTTCACTTTGTATTACACAAGTACGCTAAGAAGAGTGTAAAGGTGAGATACGTGTCGGTCCCAAGAGAAGTGATATCGGTAGTAAAGCCTAGTGAGAGGTAGTAATTCCAAACACTTGAGGGAGACAAGTGAGAGGCCAACACTTGAGGTGGTAGTTGTGTAGTTACATTATGAGTGATTGTGAACGTTGATCGGTGAGCGTTGAAAACCGATATTATGTGGTGTAAACGTTTTCGGGTAAGTGTTAAAAACCCGGTGTGATAGTGGATTTCTCCCCGGGAGTAGGGAGCGGAGACGTAGGACGGAAGGTCCGAATTCCGTGATCATTTTCTTGTGTTTGAGTTTATCATTGGCGCATTTACTTTTGTGTTTATCTTATATCGCCATTGTCTATTACTCTTTGTGTATATTTCCCTATCACATTTGTAGTTTGTTTATTTTTACCATTTGTTTATATTGTTTATTCTTGCATATAATTGTTGCATACCTTATTTGCTAGGATAATTTGTTAATAAGTTTTTAATTAGTATTAAATCGAATTTGATTAGCATAAACTCTATTCACCTCCCTTCCTCTCTCTAGGGTTCTTTCCTAGTATCATTGGGGTCTAACAGTACTCATCCGTGATCTTCTCATCCATGTTTTCCAAGTCCGACAACAACTCCGTATAGTTGTTCACATGAACTGCAAGCGAGGTGCCCCTGGACATCTGAAATCTGAATAATCTTTGCAGCAAGTGTAAACGGTTCTCAACAATCTTCGTAAGATACTTATTGTTGAGAATCTCTCATGTCTTCATTACAGACATCACCCAATCACATCATACTTTAACTCTTGTTCCAAATAGGACCTGATCACCCCACAAGCGTTCTTATTCATCTTTTCTCATACCGCCTCTTCATATTTTGGTGGCCTCTCATAGACCATGATGATCTCCTCCAAATTATGAGCATTGAGCACATCATGTACGTCACTCATCCACAAATCAAAATTAATCTTGCCATCATATTTAACCACACTAATCTTGGTATTCTGAAAACCAACTTGAACTATATCTGCCATCTTGTTGCTTTCACCAACTTCTTTACACATACTCACAGACTTCAATTACAAAGAAAGATCCAAACTTTGATAGAATTAAGAAGTTACCCAACTGAACCCTAGATTGGATTCTAAATAGATCTCCTAACCACATGAGGAAAGCAAAATCTTTAACGGCAACTCCACAACGCTATCTCCACCGAAGCCTAGAATTCTAAAAACTAAGCTTCTACAATGAATCTTCCTTCACCCAATGCAAAACCCTAGATCTAAAATCTGAGCTCTGATACTAATTGTTGTGCGCCGTGCAAAAGTGTGCTCGACAACCAAACTAGTCAATGAGCGATGCGAGAAGAGAACCAAACCAAATTACGAGTGTAATTCACCAAAATATGACACAAATCAAACCAAACACAGGAATTTATATGGTTCAGCAATTGCCTACGTCCACGGAGAGAGGATGGAGAGATTTCACTCTATGTATGAGAAATACAACGGGTTACAACTCAAAAAAATCACTCAAATATAACCCTAACCAAAGCTCTCAACTCTCTCACAATCTCTCCCTCTCAAAGTGCTCAAAACAATGCTAATTCTCTTATTAAGAAACCTTAAAAAACGTGTTTCTATTTATAATAAAATACAATCCCAAACATGGTAGGATTCTAAAAACGAGTCTATCACACCCGGGTGTGGCACGCACCACACCCCTAAAAACAGGGCAGATTCTGTCACACCTGGGTGTGGAAGAGACCACATCCCTGACAATAGGGGCAGATTCTGTCACACCTGGGTGTGGCAGACACCACACCCCTACCGAATCTTCATGTTTGCCAATACTTTAAATAATTTTACGTTGTTTTCTACAATTTTCCCCACTCATTCCTTTCCCCTCCTCCTGAACTTCGGAATTTCAAAACACATGTGCCCTTTGCCTAATGATTTAGAGGGGAGGGGGGGAGAAAGTTTAAATAAGAAATCAATAATTTATCACATGGGAAGTGGAATAGGGAGAGGGAAAGGATGAGGAAATGGTTCATTTGAGGTGGGAGGTTATAAAAGAGTAATTATTATTTAGCAAATAGTAATACTAAAGTAAAAATAAATAGTCGTTGAAGTAATTATTAATTAGTGATTACTCTAGACAATAAAGTGGGGCAACAGTTCACCTCCCACTTAACCAGACCCAATAAGAGAACAAAAAAGGATTTTGATTAATGTGAATAAAGGGACTTTGACGAATACTGTTACACCATTGAATTTTTATAAATTATTTGAATGAGAATGTGAATAAAGAGACTTTGATGAATACTCATGCAATTGATGGGCATTTTGAAATGAATTTTAACATTTAGGATGTTATATATGTATACATGGTCATGTACGCATTATGGATATGGAATTCTTAGAGAGGGTAGTTATCACATTTATATTGAGCATTTATGTATATAATCAATTTATGTATGTATGTATGTGGTGATGGATATCTTTAAAAAAATATTTTAACATCCTACAAACTTTTATAATAACTAGTATAGTGCACGCGCGATGCACGTGTAACCACTTTCATGTGTAAGCACAGAGGAGAAAAGCAACAGTTCAAGGGCCTGATAATATGAACTTTGACTGATGTTTATGAAAGCTTTAAGCCCGGTCATCTGTTTATCAATTTCTCAAATCTGGTTGTTGTAACTTTCAGCAATACCAATCACAACAAAGTGAATTACGAATGGAGGGAAACTTTTTCCTTTTAAACTACAATACAAAGTATAATAGCATAGACATCCCGCAGAAAGCATAGATAACTATATACAGAAACTAAAAATGAAAATGAGATGAACCTAGTTTATCATCTGCAGTCGAGGTCATATGCTATTCATCATTGACGAAGAATAATACGATCTTATTAGAGCACCGATGTTGGAGCTACATCATCTCGCTCCAATAGTCCACAAAACCATTGTCATCAAGGTTGGTCGATACGCGAAATTGAAAAATCGATGGGTTTGTCGGTGAAAAAATGATAGATTGTTTCGGCAAGCTATGTTTTACAGGAGAGATATCGGTACTCTTTGTTTTGGTGAATGGATTGTTGAGAAGGAGGCAAAGATGGGGGAGTTATATATTGTGGAATGTAGAGGTTATGATCGATATGGAGGAGATGAAGAGGGTTTTGATTTGAATGAGGAGTTAAAGAAGATTAATAGTGTCGTAATTATTAAATGTGTCTTTTGTGTTTTTAAACCTTGTGTAAACACCTTAAATTCCTCTATTGAGGAAAATCAAACGCAATCCACAAAAGTTTAAACAATATTTAGTACATAATTAAAAGTGCATTTGTTTTGAGTTTTAATTTATTGGTATTATCATAACTGTTATATTTAAATATTGTGATTACCATAAAATAGAAACCATTTATACGACGTTTATGACTTTTAAAATAAAATAATTTGGGAGTTATGAGTATGCATTTAATTGGGGTTATGACTTGCACATTTATGACTTTTAAAATAAAATTATTTGGGAGTTATGAGTATGCATTTAATTGGGGGTTATGCTATGATTTATGTATGGGTACATGGATGCATGTATTTTATGTATTATGAGTATGCATTTAATTGGGAGTTATGCTATGGTTTATGTCTGGATGCATGTATTTTATGTATGTATGTATATGTTTTAAAGGGCATTTTCGAAAGAAATGTTTTAACATCCCAATCCACTTTTATAATAGTATTAGATAATATAAGATTAGGTAAGTTATGGAATTTTTAAGAACCTAAAAAACTAATATTAAATCATATTATTATGATGATGTGCAATTAATTTAATTTAAGACTCATTGAATGAGAATTTGAGATCAATTAAATAAATAAAATAATTAAGGTTGGATTTATCAAATTTGAGAGGGGTAAAAAGGATAATTAAAAATTTTATCGCCCCAATACTCTTATATAGATAGTATAGATAGATAATGAAGATTAATGATTAATGGTGCAGTATGATGGAAGCTGAAAGAGATGAATGACATCGATTGGAATGAACTTGACTAAAAGCGGGTCAATTAGTCCGAAGATTACGCGGAGTTTGAGTTCGTTGGAGTGTGACGTTTTCCGCTCTAAGCCAAGAACAAACGGCTGTGATGTCACTCTTTGTTTTTTAGGATTTCTTGTTCTGCTCTGGTTTTTAGCTGTTCTGCACTAGCTTATTCTACACAAATTGAGCCGATTAAATATTTTAATAGGAACGAATTGATCCACTCTGGGGTCAGTTTAGACTTCAATATATCGACAATTATGTTTACTAGTGTACACCCGAAAATCAGGTTCCTCTGTTTTTTTAAAAGCACTGTATTTTAAACTTATCTTCCTCTAAATTTTAACACATTTGATTTAATTATTGTATGTTTAAAATTAAAAATTATATCTACTTATATATACTTAAAAAATGATCTAAGTTTTAATACATTTGATTTAGAAATCATATCTGTTTCTCTATATTTGAAAAAAAAATCCATATTTTAATATATTTAATTTGCTTTATTATTTATAATACAGTAAATTACTGCACAATGAATAGTAGCTTCAAAGTATAGAGGCTTAGATCTGATTTACTGTTTATGCTACAGTAAATTACTGTATCATAAACAGTAATACTAAGTAATTCGTTATAGCATTTTTTACTGTGACATGAACAATGATTCCTTAGATCCTCAAGTATAGAAGAGTAGATTAATATACAATAAAATTTGAAGTGTGTTTGTACTAACTTTACATTAAGATATAAGATTATAGATCATTAGTAGTATCCAATAGGGCATGGATATCAAGGATCTATATATTAATATATACTAACTGTTTAAATAGATACATACTTATATTAAAATATCATGATCCACGTATATTCTGATATCAAGGATCGCGCGTGCACTATACTAGTTATTATATTAAAAACAAAAGGTATATGATTTGATTAATAAGTAATATATCTTTCCTATTGTTTCATGCTAAATCAATATTTTTCTAACTTCTTATTGTACATATATAGGGGTTAATTAGAGCAGTAGGGGATTATCAACCAGAAGCTGCTCATAGGTTTTGTGTTAGGCATCTGTACCAAAACTTTAAGGAGAGTTTCAAGGTACTTCATTTTATATGAATTCTTACAAAATGAATGCTTTATACGAATGCATGCTTACTCATTATTGTACATTGTCCAGGGGAAGTACTTGAAGGATCAATTGTGGGGAGCTGCTATGGCAACAATGAAAGCTGATTTTGATTCCTACATGGATGCAATCAAGGCTCATAACTCTGAAGCGCGAGAATGGTTGGATGCGAGGCCTGCCCACCAATGGTCCAGACATGCATTTGGTTTGGAGCCAAGTTGTGACATATTGTTGAATAACATAAGCGAGTGCTTTAACTCATGTATAAGGGAGGCAAGGGAGAAGCCTATTATCACTTTGTTGGAGTCCATTAGAAGATATTTGATGCAAAGGTTGGAAAAAAAGAGGAATGAACCTGCATTCCGGAGAAATTTCAAGTTGATGCCTAAAATACAAAAGAAGATTGAGGTAGCAAAAGATGGTCAGAGGTATTGTAAAGCAATTCCTTCAGGGGTTGGAGAAATGGAAGTCCATTGCAACGGAGATCAGTTTACTGTTGATATAAATACCAAAAAATGTAGCTGTTACAAATGGCAGGTCAGTGGAATTCCTTGTTGCCATGCAGTGGCAGTGATTTATGCGATAAGGGCCAACCCTGAAGATTTTGTTGCAGAGTGGTTCACCAAAGAAAAGTATATACATGCTTACACGCCAGTTTTGCATCCAATCAGAGGAATGAGACACTGGCCTCGTTCAAAACTTCAACCTTTGCTGCCACCTATGACGGAAAAGTCTAAGGACAAAGAAAACAATAAGAAGAGGAGAAAAGATCCTGAAGAAGCAATTGCCAAGGGCTCAAAGCTATCAAGAAAGGGTTACACAGTTACCTGTAAAGTCTGCAAGGTGGTCGGACATAACCAAAGAACATGTCCACTCAAGAAAAATGATCGGACAGGAGCAATGGCTGGAGCATATGAAAATGCAAGTAACGAGGTATTCATGGGGTTTAATGTTCCTATTGGACCAGAAGATGAACAATGTGTGACACAAGCAGAGCAACCTCCTTCAAACCCGATAATATCAAGAGGAAGAGCTGGCAAACTTATTTGGAGCAGAATACCAAGAATTTAGCATTTGTCAGTCTCCTTATGAACCTCTAGTGTTTAATTTTTGTGTTATTTATGAACTTTAGTAGATTTTTTTATTTGAATCTTCTTTCTTTGGTCTTTTATGGAGGTTTTTTTGGTTTAAGAATGTGTTTTGAGATTCTGTAACTGGCCAAATCACTCTGTGTCCATGTTTTTGATGCAAGTGACATTAGTTAGAAATTGTTGTGAAAATAGAATTTGCAATGAAGTTTCAACCTCTGATTATGGGTATGCTTCTTTTTCTTATTTCTTTTTTATAAGCTTTTTTTTACTTTGAATTTCACCTATAAGATCCACGTTCAATGCAATTGAATTAAACGATCAAAGCTCAGGAGAAGCGAAGAGAGCGGAATGCTTACAGCACGTGTGTTGGACGTGAACTTTCGCAATATTCCAAGTATACCCTTACTGAAATTTTAATTTTAGTGGTGTTTGGGATTTTAAATCACCAAAGGGCTAAATAGAATCAAAACCAAAACTATAAGGGCTTAACAGAGTCGAAAAATAGTATGAGGGCTTAATAGATTCATACAGCAAACCACAGGGGCTTATCTGAATTTGAGTTCATCGATATTTGATATGTTTACGCATGACCATATAACTAAACTTTGAGCACTTTACAATTCATGTAAAAAATAGTAAATAAATCACTTTTATCGGTCACTATCATGTACAGCCTGATTTCACCAATGCGCCAACCAAATTTACGCACACAAAATAAATTCCATGCATCTCACAAATACATCAAAAGCCTTTCCTAACAAAATCACACCAAAAAAAAAAAGGAAAGAGACAAAAAAAACCAAAAAGAACATAAAAGCCCCGTTCAATTCAACCCGGCCCAATCACAATCCACCACGTGTCAGTCCACTGTATCCAGCCCGTCTTCCGAAATTTCTCCCTCTTTCCTCCTTTCGCCTTCCCTCTTTCCTTCAACAAACCCTCCAAAATACGAAAATAAAAATTCGGACAACTTAACGTGCTCTCTTACCTCCTCTGCACTCCCTCCCATTAAAAACCCAACAAAAAGAAAACCCCAAAGTTTTCAAACCCTAAAGAAAAAAAAAAACAAAACAAAACAAAAAAGAGCCCTTGGAGAAATGCTCGGTCGATGCTTAGGAGAGCGCCGAGTTCGCCAGATCCAGCGAGCTCTCCGCAACGGCAAGCTCACTGTCCTCTGCCTCCTCATGACTTTCATCGTCCTACGTGGCACCATCGGCGCGGGAAATTCGCACGCGCGGAGCAAGACTTCGAGGAGATCCGGCCACGCGCTTCCGCCCTCACGGCTCCCTCCCCCACCGGGCCTCGTCGAGGCCAAACCTCCCTCGATCGATCCTCAAGGCTCCCAGCTCGCGACACGACGACGACGACAGCCGAGATCCATCCGGAACCCTACTCCCTCGCGCCAAGATCTCCGATTGGGACCAGCAGCGATCTCATGTTCCACGCCGCCACACACCGGTCTCACCGCCATTATTCACAGCCGTCAAGCCGCGGGTGCTCCTCGTCACCGGATCCTCCCCCAAACCCTGCGAGAACCCCGTCGGCGATCATTATCTCCTAAAATCCATAAAGAACAAGATCGATTACTGTAGGGTCCACAACATTGAGATCTTTTACAACATGGCGCTGCTCGATGCGGAGATGGCCGGGTTCTGGGCGAAGCTGCCGCTGATCCGGAAGCTTCTGCTTTCGCACCCCGAGGTCGAGTTCCTGTGGTGGATGGACTCCGATGCCATGTTTACCGACATGGCCTTCGAGCTGCCGTGGGAGAGGTACTCAAAGTACAATCTTGTGATGCATGGGTGGGATGAGATGGTTTATAATGATAAGAATTGGATTGGGCTGAACACGGGTAGCTTCTTGCTGAGGAATTGCCAGTGGTCTTTGGATCTTTTGGATGCTTGGGCTCCGATGGGGCCGAAGGGGACCGTTAGGACCGAGGCCGGTAAGGTTCTGACGAAGTTTTTGAAGGATCGGCCAGTGTTTGAAGCTGACGATCAGTCGGCGATGGTTTATTTGCTTGTTACGCAGCAGGATAGGTGGAGGGAGAAGGTTTATTTGGAGAATGCTTATTATCTCCATGGGTACTGGGGGATTTTAGTCGATAGGTACGAGGAGATGATTGAGAATTATCACCCGGGTCTTGGAGATCATAGGTGGCCTTTGGTTACTCACTTTGTGGGTTGTAAGCCTTGTGGGAAATTTGGGGATTATCCGGTGGAGAGGTGTTTGAAGCAGATGGACCGGGCTTTTAATTTCGGGGATAATCAGATATTGCAGATTTATGGGTTTACGCACAAATCGTTGGCGAGTAGGAAGGTGAAGAGGGTTAGGAATGAGACGAGCAATCCACTTGAAGTGCAGGACGAGCTTGGATTGCTGCATCCGGAGTTTAAGAAGGTTCAGGGTACAAATACTGGCTCTTTATGAAGTTAAACGTGTTTGTTCGTTCGTTCGTTCGTTTTAATTTATGATGTTGTTTTTGTTCTTGTTTTTCGAAGTTAGGTGTGATCAGGTTATAGGTATGATTATAACATGATGAAAATCATGAAATTATGATGATGTTCATGAAGTTGGATTTGGGGATGTATGATTGTAGGGGCAGGGTAGTAGTCATTTTCCTTTTGTTCTCTCTCTCTCTCTCTCTCTCTCTCTCTCTCTTTTTTCTCTCTCTCTCTCTCTCTCTCTCTCTCTCTCTCTCTCTCTCTCTCTCTCTCTCTCTCTCTTCTCTCTTTTTGGAAGAAAGTGATTTTTTTTATGTACCTTGGTGTTCTTTGTCACTTAAAAAACTAGCACAATCTTTTTATCGTCAATGAGTTCATTTATTAGAATTTATTTGATTTTGAGCGACAAAAGCTATGTATAAAGATCATTGTTGAGTTATGGTGGCACTTTTTTGTTCTATTGCAATATCTGTCTACTAAATTTGTTGAGTGAATTAGCGACTCTTACATTTTTTGTCATTGTCTGCTGGCATTTACTACAAGTTGTTGTTTGCTATAAAGGCTTATGGTGGCTTAGTGCTGCTTTTGTTTTTTAGTAGTGCCAAACATAGTCGTTACTTTTTTTAGGCGAATACTCTGTGTTTAGCAAGTTTCAGAACAACTCACTGACTTATCGATGTGATTATTGTTGAGAGGCTATTGAAGGGAAAGTCTGATAGAGTGGTAATTAGCTGCTAGAAATAGGTTCTATCGAGTTATGATTGTCTACATATTTCTTTCCTGAAAATCTGCTACAAGATGATCAAGCTTACCTGTTCACTTTATGTAGATGAGAATTAACTAGATGCGAAGTCTTACATTTTGTCATCATGTGATACCATTAACCACTAATTGTTGTTTGCTACAAAGGGGTATGTTGGCTTTACATTAGTTCTGTTTCTTAGTAGTGCCAAACATACTCCTTACTTTTTTGTTTATACACAGTGCTTAGTGAGTTTCAGAACATCTAATTGACCTATCAATGTGATTATTGTTGATAGGTCATCAAATGAATGTCTGATAGAGTGGTAAACTGGTAATAACTACTATACAAAGGTTATATTGATTGTTCACTGATTTCTTTTCTTGATATCTGATACGAGATGTTAAAGCTTACCTTTTCACCTCTAGTGGATGACAATCAACTAGATATGCATAGAAACCAACAGTTTGCACATACACTTGCTCCTGCTTTATTCTTACCTCCATATAAGGTGACTTATTCATCCATGACATCAGTGAGTTGGCTCCATACTTCAGTCTTTAATTCTATTACTGTTTTATGATTTTAAAGATTGTATGAATTGGATTGTTACCTTGATTTTCTCATACGATATCATGTTTATCTGGAGAATAAATTTCTTCATTCTCCTTAGAGTGATTAGGTCTTTCCAGTGACAAGGTTTTGTGAAGACTAAGTAGCTAGTTTGGAGGTGCGATTAAGTAGATAGCTCGGAGGAGAAATAAGATGGCATGAAACACATCCCTAATACTCTTTGTTGATTCCTAAGCTTCATATTATTGTTGCCGCAATCAGGAGAATTTTCATGTCTTACCTTGCTACAATCCTTCAGGATATAAGTTAACATTAGCCATATAGTTAATGCCTAAGAAGATCGCGTTGAAATAACTATTACACTCATATGGATGGTGATAGTTTCTGCGAGCATAATATCTTTACAAGGGCAATATTTGTTTTGAGATGTATTCTGTAAGTGAAGAAGTTTTTAGTCAATTAACCCAGTTGGTCAGATGCCCATTATTTTCAACATTACTCCTTTCAGTTGCTGGGTTGATCAAAGCATACATAGCCTGTCTATTCTTGTGGCGTCTTGTTTCTGTCCAAGTCCTCTTTTTGCTGTTGCCGTTTCTTTATTAACCTATGGAATACTTTGTCAGGCCAGTGGAGATTACCAGTCGAAATGTTTACATTTGTTCGTTGGTCCAGGATAGAACAGGTACTTCTCAGGCACCAAATTATGTAGGTTAATGTGGGTCAGCTGACTCTGAGAAAAAAGAAGCTATGTCTTTGATATAGTGATAATAACGTAAGCCCTTGTGTTTCCACCACACAATCGGATCATTAATTAGGTGGAGAGAATATATCCAAAGCTTTACTTGGAGGTCGACTGGTTAGCTTAGTTGGACATAGCTGAGATGTTATATATGCATTTCCCTAGAAGTGGTGACAAAATTTCAATCGTAGTTTATTAGTTTCTCATAAGATTCTCAATAACCATCCAACTACAAAATGCTAGGTCAGATTCCAATATGAAATTGTGATTGGAGGTATAGGAAGCATATTCAATTGAGTGATGAAAATAGTTGCAAACTCTTTGGGTGGCCTTCGGTTAATCTAATTGTACTGTCAACTGATCTCCTTTGGGTATTTGCTGTTCCTTGTATTCCCTTCTTATTTTTGTCTTCTCACGTTATAAAATAGGTTTGAGGGAAGAAAACTGAACATAGAGATGGAACAGTTTTATCAAATTGGAATGTTCTTCCAGATTGCATTGAAATCCTGTGATAAAACCTTTCGATATAAATAGATTATGGTTCAAGATAATGTATTGCTGGGCACATAAAACTGGATGTGAACCAAGAACATGCATGAAAGTATGATTCAATCTGTATGACTTTAACATGCATTGTCCAGTCCAGTGTTTTTCATGTTTTACATATAAAGACAATCTGACAAGATTTATTCGAATATATATTATATACTTAAGGGAGCTCCTGCTGTCCATTTGATTGCTTATTTCTGTACAAGGGATTATCTGATTGGCTGACGTAACATAGAATGTTTTCTTGTGTTATCCTCCTCAGAGTGTGTCGACTATTAGCTCCCATGCATTCAGGTGTTGGATGGAGGAATCCATAGGTTAACTTGGAAGTTAATTGGTTGCCTTGGTTAGCCATAGCTTTCAGTTGTACATGATAAATAATATGTGCATCTTCCTGCTTGGTGCTTTGATATATGTTACTCTTACCAGTTGAATTTACTTTATTAGAGAATTGAGTATCACGTGAATCCACTAGTTACTGAATTTTGAAGACTAAAAAGAGATTTCAATCCCTTTGATTTGATCATTGGTCAAATGATTTGGCTGAATCAATTGACTAAACGCATTGTATGCTCTTCATGCTTTCCGTGGCTACGTGCACACTACTGACATCTAAGCAGCAACTTTTTTGTAGTAGTCTATTTTGGCTGCTTTTATCCCATTACTGAAATTAATCCATTTTTCAAGTACTAAATGAGCATATCAGAAGTCTTCAGAATAAATATTTTTCTACTCACACGTATGAATCCATAATTCGAGTCAAATGTATGAATCCATAATTCAACAGCTTATATTGTTGCTTGATAACCTTTTTCTCCTAAGGAACTAAAGATCTAAGTTATATGTCTATATCTACATCTACAAGCAAATATGAAGACAATAAGGATGCAAAGGCTGGCTGCCGGGGGGGGAAATTACTTCTTATGGAAGTGCTGAAACTTTGCTCCTGCTTCGTGATTAGATAGTTTGACTGTTCATGATGATACATATCCTAAAACATGTACAAATGAAAATGTATGTCATAATCTAGTATTTTCCTTTGTTTTCTTATAGAAAAACTTATCATTTCCATGTCACTTAGTGCATTAGTGAAGGTCTTCGGCCCTTCCCATCATATGTTTATATTTCATATGAGTTACAGGGCATCGGGTCATCATGTATTATCATCCATGTGAGATGGGGAATCATGTTTTAGAGAAATTGAGCTCAGTATTCAGGCAAGCCATGTGCAGACACATACACAAATATACATTGATACAGTGAATCCATAATGTGTCTAGGCAATACCAGCAAATACCTGTGCCAAATTTGTATATAAGTAGCAAATATTAGTTTTTGACAATTTGACTAACTCTAGTGTTATATGTATGATACTTGTTCTTATTTATACATCGGATGAAAAGATTATGATGGGTCTTGGTTTCCAACTTCTGAATCATCCTATGGAGTTCAATATATCACATCTGACAATCCAATTGAATTTAGTATTATATATATGGTAATCACTGTTATTGATACATTGGAATGAAACATCCTGTTTTATGAATTAGAGAACTTTGGATAAGCCTCTTCCATGGAAAGGAAATTTTATTGATGGGCAGTTGATTTATATAGTTTTCATGTTCTTCGTCAGTGGTGGATGGTATCACAAACAGGGAAGAACTGGAAGTGTAGCTCTCTATTTGTCATTTTTTCATAAAGAATGAGTTTATCAATTCGATCTTATGAAGAAAGGGAAGTTAGATTACACACAATATGAAGCAATATAATGCATGATATAGAACATTCTCAAAAAGTACATTAACATTTAAGGTCCTAAACTCCTAATAATAACATCTAACAGAATTGTGAATGATGTGGCATATTCACAAAAAATTATCAATGTTGAAGGTCTTACCAATGATATCTATTGATTGGGGTTTTTTGTTTTATAAAAAAATTGATTTGGTATGAGCTCTTACTTTGTTGTAGGCAGAATTCGATTAATGATCTTTTAGCATTCTATTATCTGAATCTTCATATTCTCATGTAGTTCTTTCAATTATACTTTCACAGTTCTTTTCAATGCATGTTTCTATATATTACCTTAGCCTTTTCCATTTTGTTTATGTGAAAATTTGTTTACGAGTTGTACTCTCGAGAGCAGTAGCTGTAAACCCCACCAAAATGAAAAATAAGTTGCTTTGTTATTTTTAAGACTTTCTAACAATCAGGAATTTAGTTCGGCTAAATTATATCCTGTGCATTTCTACTTTGTTTTGTTTTGAATGCTTAGGAATAATACACTGTCTTATGTTACTTGCCTTTGCGTATATTTCGACATCGTTTGTGTGTTCTTTTTTATTTGGAGGTTGGATGATTGAAACCTATCTCCTTCTGACATACTTTGGTACCCGTCTCTGGAACTTGTTCTGTTAGCTTCAGTGACGCATCTGACATTAGAACTCAATTAGGGCTTCCTTGACTAAAGTATTGTGATTGAGTAAACGAATATTCTTTATAAGGATAATTATGGTTACTGGCGACATTGCAGGTGATGATAAAACATGAAAAGGGGATTTTAGTGATTCTATAGCTAGACTACAGGGAGTGATCTTTGTCATGTGAGCTCCGGAATACATAACGCTTGAAAGTATCACAAGGGCATTTAAATGACTAGAGCCGTAGATCTAGCTGTGAGTAATACAATGAGATGAATAATTGGAGAGTGACAAAACCAGGACATATGCATATAAACAGTGCATAGTAGCTAAATACAACCTTTTGTTATGCACAACAAATATTAGAAAGTAGAGACTTTTGATGGTAGAAACGTAACTTCAGAATATGACCAAGAAGATTGACATCTCTCTATCTTGGAATTGACCATGTTAACCTATACGAGTCATTTAACTTTGGATTAATTACATTATGGTACCCTTAGGTATGTTGTAATTACACAAGTGACCCTGAACTTTGAGATTGCTAATTATAACTAGAAGAGTGAGCTTGAAATCTTACAGTAGGTTAACTACGTTCTTTTTTTGCTGACTAGAGTTCTTGTTGGATTATCATGAGGCTTAAGGATGTGGTTAGGGCTAGGATTAGGGTATGGTTAGGTTCTAGCAAAGATTATTGACGGTTAGGTGTTATAATCAACAATTTTTGCTAGAACCTTAACTCTCACCCTGACCCAAATCCTAACTCTAACGAGAAACTGTAATCCTCATCCTAACACTAACAACATCTACCATGAACTCCAACTCAAAAAAACAAGAAGGAGAATAGAGGGAGAGGGAGGAGAGGAGCAGAGGTTTTTTTTTTCTTTTTTGAGTGGGGTGGGGGTGGGGGGATGCATATTAACATGTCCTCGGACTTCAGGGTCACCTGTGTAATCACAATTAGTAACCTTAAAGGTACTCATGTAGATACACAAAGTATAAGGTCAACCGTGTAATTACACTATACCTATGAGTTCCATAAGGTAATTAATCCTTTTAACTTTTTATCAAATTTGTTTCTAGTTTCACTTGTCATGAGTTCTGGAATACTGAAGTTCCTTAAGTACTGCAGAAGTAGGATTTCTGGGTACATATGAATGAAATCAGAGTGTTCTAATTTGTTCTCAGTACCTATGAAGAGAATTGACGGTTGAAAACTTTGTCAGTTTTCATACTATGAGAATGATGTTCTCTGTAATGTTTTTGTTAGATCAGCAATTCCTTGAGTTCATATTTTTGTTTCAAGCGGAAAGAAAGGTCTTAAGTTGCAATAATTTGTATCCCCCTGAATGTTGACCTCAAGACATAAATCTATGAAACTTCTATTTCTGACTTGACTGGCCAATGCATAATTAATCTTCGGTCATCCTCTTGCTGTGAGATTTTCGCGGGTTAACTTGTAATATGTTTCATGATGAAATGTTATTAGGCTATGAACTTTTGCGCGTAGAAGGTAACTATACTGTTAAGCGCTTGTTATTTTCTGCGGTCTCTGGTGACAGTAAAGAGTGCTAAGAACCTGCTTCTATCTCGTTTTTTCCCCTTGTCTTCGCTTCATAATGAGGCTTCCTTCATAAATGTCGAATTTTGCTTCATTATCAGATTTTTTGTGTTGTTCTTACGTCTTAATTAGTGTGTTTACGTGTTGTTCTTACATTTTGCTCACAACATATAATGATCATTTTGTATTGCAGTGTGTTCTATTTTCTAATTAATTATTTTATGCATCAAGCCATCCGAATGGTTGCTGAAATCTCCTGTGTTGATGTGAAATATCTTTTTCAGGTAAGTATTGATGTGAACTATCGAACGAAGCGATTTTCATTTTATCATATTTGTTCATATAATATTTTGTCCATCGTTGAGGTTGTGATTTCGTATCTCATACCAATCGGCCGTTTACATTTGGAGAACTAATTATGACCTTAAAATTTGTTAGGCAAAATCTTTTGTAACTAAATTAAACTCAACTACCCCATCAGAACGCATCACTTCCCTCCCAGACTCTTATCTATTTCTCTCCCCTTCAGCCTTTAAGCTAATCCAAAGATCATCAAAACTTGAGAGAGAGAAGAAATGGCTCAATTTCCTCTCAAACTCTCCAACACATTATTGATCACTAATGCCACCTCCAGCCCTCGGCCCTCGACAGAGGCTACGGCTACCGCCACCTTCGACGACCATCCCGCGACCTCCAACCTCTCCTCTCAGAGATTTCGTTCGATCCTTCGCTTTTTCCAATCATCAAGAAGGCGACCTTCTTCAAAGCGATTCAAGCTCATCGCTTGCTTTTCCCATGTGGAGCACAACCGTAATGTTGTACCCGATATCAAATGGGATTCTCATTCCGTCAGGAGTTCAGGTGTGCAATCAAGCAAACAAGAAGATGGCAATGGGATCGGCAATGATGAAGAGATCATGAGTAGTTCAGATGTGCAGTCAAGCAAACAAGAAGATAGCAATGAGATTGGCGACGACGAAGGGATAGGGAGCAGCATATGCGACTCTGAGGACCTCATTAGTATTGACCTGACCAAATCATCTGAAGCTCTTGACTCATGTAGTTCACTGAATAACGCAAAAGAGATTGATGCAATGAATGCTTCTAGTTCTGAAGAGCCTAAACTCTATTCGAAGAACAGTGGCATGGAGATTGCGACTCTGAACGCAATAACAAAAGGCGATAGGTTCCTCGAAATAGGCCATGACCTGACCAAATCTTCTGAAGCTCTTGATTCCTGCAACTCACAGAATAATACACTAGAGATCGATGCAATGAATGCGTCTAATTACGAAGAGCATAAACTTGACTCGAACAACTTTGGCGTGGAGATAGTGACCCTGAATGCGATAACGAAAGGCGATAGAATTATTGAAATAGGCCATGACCTGACCAAATCTTCTGAAGCTCCTAGTTCCTGCACTTCACAGAATAATGCAATTGAGATCGATACAATGAGTGCTTCAAATTGTGAAGAGCCTAAAGTCGACTCAAAGAACACTGGCACGGAGATTGTGACCAGGAACTCGGTAACAAAAGGCGATAGGATTCTCGATATAGGCCATGTTCATGGTTTGACTCTGTCTATAGTGAAACTGCTGAAGCTTATGAACTATTCCGGAAGTAGATTTTTGCTTATTTCAGGTAATGATAATCAGAATGTGAAGAAGAATAAATCAAGAATTTTTAAGAAGAGAGAAAATGGGAAGCAGATATGGGCAAAGCCTATTATGCTGGGCAAAAGATGCCGTATATTGGATGATGGTTTTCCTTATGGTGATGATGATGAAATAGCTGCAGCAGCGTCAATTAGTTCATCACCCTAAGGTAAAATTTGGAGTAATTAATTGTTTGGGAGTTCTTTTTTATGGAGGTTTACTTTGTTTCTGGATTCGAAAGTGAGGTTGCTACGGTTAGTTTTTGTCGAGTTCTTCAATAAAGTGAAGTCTTAAGGTGTTGAAATTATATTTGTTTTCATGTCGGGTTTTTTGTCTAGAAGAAATAGTTGTTGATAATCTATCAAAGTAGTCGAAATTGAAAACATTGCAACAAACTAGCCTTCTAAGGGTAAATCTTCCTCCTCTTCTTCTACACTCCCAGTTAACTCTCTCATTATGGGAAATTTGGTGGTGGGGGGGGGGCGGGGATTTTCAGTAATTGCGGTATCAAGAGCCCTGTAGACCCATTAGGTTTGAAAGATATCCAGAATATGGAATGTCAGGGGACAACCCATACCTGAAAGTTCTCACCTCCTTGTCTAAGTTGTTTCCTTCTCTTCTTCATGCGGATAGGTTCATGGAATGTTAGAGGGTTGAATAACCCAGTCAAACGTAGACTTGTCAGAGAGTGTATGCTGTTAGTTTTTAAAATTGAAGGAGACAGAAATTCTGAGGCGTGAAACACTTTCCTTAAAGAAATATTTGTCCCCACTTGATATTCAAAGTTGCTTCGGGTTAAAGCAAATTTTCTTCCCATGATACAACAGAAAATAAAAATTCCAGTAAGCAAATCTGGAATTTTCCTTAATTCGTTGTGAAACAAGTTTGTAATATTGCAGAAGTTTTTGATAGAAAAGATTCAGAAAAGAATTGTTTTTAGATATCTGAAAACATAAACTATTTATAGGTTTTGAAAAGGTGCTTCCAACAGTCACAACTTTTCAAAACACCCCTTGGAGCAAACAGCCACTTTTCAACAGTCACTTGTCTTTTCATAATTTTTTAAAATTCAAAATAACATTTTTTAAAAAATATATATATTCAATATATATATAAATTAGAACATTTAAGCGGCAGCGGCAAGCGTGCTAAGTGCTAAGTGCTAAGTGTGTCTAATAATCGCGTCAAAATCGCGCATTATTCGCGCTACCCGCACGCGGGTTTAGAAGCCTACACTTTGATCCATTATTCAAAGCCCAATAAGCATTCAATGCTTTTAAACCTCTAAAAGAATGTTCAAAATTACAATGTAGGACTATCTTGTTTTTTACAAACAAATACTAACAATCCCCCACTTTGTTTGAAAAAAATATTTTAATAGTATTATATTTAAAAAATAATCTGCAATATGTACAAAATGAGATAAGTATACATATGTAGAGGTATCTTTCGATTTAAACCTTTACTTAGTACAAATACCTCAAAGTTCTATCAAAGTCGTTAGTTGCCTTAACATTAAACTAATTACTCTTTGTGATAGAACCGGAGAATATTGTACATACACTAATCTCTTGTTTCAATGAGAATTAATATTTTAGCACTGTTATGGCCTTGTGCTTATTCCTGGTTCATGAACTCTTTAAAGAACAAACATTTAGCTCTTTTAAGAAGCGGCACCACTTATAAGTTCATATAGGTGAAACGTCTACAATGTGTTTTCCATTACTTTAAACATACAACAATAATGTATTAGACTTTCATTAAGAGCATAACTCATCCTCTTATTCCGTAATGGACGATATTGACATTATCTTTTAGGGCTTAATGCGTCAATATCAATCAATCACTTTCAGAAACTTGTTATTACCCATTTAAACCATTTAACCAGTTTAGTTCTAGTAAATGGTTGGGTTACCATTCCTGGTGATTTTTAAATATAAGTTTCAGCCCCATTTCACTTGATGTCATCTTTACTACCTCTCTTGCTAGAGGTTTTGTAAATGGATCAGCCAAATTTTTATTTGTCTTGACATAGACAATAGTTATGACACTATCTTGTATCAAGTGTCTCACATATTCATGTCTTAGACTCATGTGTCTAGACTTACCATTATATGTACAATTATAAGCCCTTGACAAAGTGGCTTAACTATCACAATAGATAGAGATAGGAGGCATTGGACTCGGCCATAACTTAATATCTAGCAATAAGTTCCTAATCCATTCAGCCTCCTTACCAGTTGCTGCTAAAGCAATGAATTCAGATTCCATGGTGGAGTGTGAGATACATGTTTGTTTCTTGCTTGCCCAAGAAACTGCTCCTCCACCAAGTGTAAAAACCATTCCAGAAGTGGATTGGTTGTCTCCAACACTAGTCATCCAGCTTGCATCGGTGTATCCCTCTAATACAGCCGGATAATCATTATAGAACAAACACAGATTTTTGGTTTTCTTTAAATATCCAAAAATCCTGGAAATGCTTTTCCAATGTTCTACACTTGGATTACTAGTGTATCTACTTAATTTGCATACAGCAAATGCAATATCAGGTCTAGTACAATGCATGGCATACATTAAAGAACCAATTGCACTAGCATACTCAAGCTGTGCTACAGCTCTACCAGAATTGGCAGTCAATTTGACACTGGGATCAAAAGGAGTGTTAACTTCTTTAAAACCAAGATGATTAAATTTATTCACTATTTTTTCAATATAATGTGATTGGCTTAAAGAAAAACCCCCACTATGTTTTCTAACTTTGATCCCTAAAATAGTATCCGCTTCTCCTAAATCTTTCATTTTAAACATAGAAGATAGATACTCTTTAGTCTCATTTATGCCAATCATATTAGTGCCGAATATTAACATGTCATCCACATACAAGCAGACAAGCACACCATATTTATCAGTGAATTTAGAATAAATACACTTATCAGCACTATTATGTTTGAAACCATAAGATAGAATAACAGAATCAAACTTTTCATGCCATTGTTTTGGTGCTTGTTTAAGACCATAAAGAGATTTAATTAGTTTACATACTTTTCTTTCATTTCCTGGAAGAATGAAACCTTCCGGTTGTTCCATGTAAACTTCCTCATTTAAATCTCCATTTAAAAAAGCAGTCTTGACATCCATTTGATGCACAAATAACTTATGTATAGATGCCAAAGCAATAAGAATTCTAATAGATGTTATACGTGCGACAGGTGCATATGTATCAAAATAATCTATGCCTTCTTTTTGTCTAAACCCTTTGGCTACTAATCTAGCCTTAAAAGCTTGAACAGAACCATCAGAATGATATTTTCTTCTAAAAACCCATTTACATCCTATTGGCTTTGATCCTTGAGGTAAATCTACTAAAATCCAAGTACTATTTCCCATTATAGAATCCATTTCATCATTGACAGCTTCTTTCCAAAATGAAGCATCTCTAGATGACATTGCTTCTATAAAGGTTTTAGGATCATCATCTGGATTAAAACTTATAGGATGTTTATTTAAAACATTATTATTCCTATCACCTTCAACAAGAAAAATAATTTGTTCAGGAGAAATAAAATCTGAAGGTAAAGATTTTTCTTTTCTTGCTCTAGTACTTCTTCTTGGCTCTGATGTTTCTTTAGATGTATTCGTTTCCTTAGCATGAAAATCAGAACTAGAAAAATTATTAGAGTTAAGCAGAATAGGAACATTTTCAACATTTTCAGAATCTACAGAAAATTTATTTTCAAAGAATTCAACATCTCTAGATTCAACAATAGTATTAGAAGATAAATCAAGTAGTCTATATGCTTTGCTATTTTCAGCATATCCGACAAAAACACTTTTAAAGGCTCTAGGTCCAAGTTTTGTTCTTTTAGGATCAGGAATTCTATAATAAGCCAAACACCCCCACACTTTAAAATATGACAGATTAGGTTTTCTACCTTTCCATAACTCATAAGGGCTTATATTTGACTTTTTAGAGGGAATCCTATTATGAATATAACATGCTGTGTACAATGCTTCTCCCCATAAATTTAAAGGTAACTTAGCATTATTAAGCATACAATTTATCATTTCTTGTAAAGTTCTATTTTTTCTTTCGGCTAAACCATTCTGTTGAGGAGTATAAGGTGTTGTACATTGATGAATAATGCCATGTTCTTCACAAAAAGTATTAAAATTATCAGAAAAATATTCACCACCTCTATCAGAACGTAATACTTTAATTTTCCTTTCAAGTTGATTTTCAACTTCTGTTTTGTATTTTTTAAACATATCAAAAGCTTCATCTTTTGTTCTTAAAAGATAAACATACATATATCTACTGCAATCATCAACAAAAGTGATAAAGTATCTTTTTCCTCCTCTAGTTAACATACCATTCAATTCACATATATCAGAATGTATTAAATCTAAAACTTTAGAATCTTTGCGAGAAACACTTGGAAAAGATTTCTTTGTTAATTTAGACTTAGCACAAATTTCACATTTATCAAATTCACCATTAAAGTTAATGAAGTCTAACTTTCTCATATTTTTCAAATAGCAAAAATTTAAATATGCTAAGCAATCATGCCATAAATATGAAGACTCAACAATATAAACAGAAGATATAACTTTATTATTAATACTTAGTTGATACATTTCATCACAAGAGTAGCCCTTTCCCACAAACATCCCGTTCTTAGACAGGATAACATTATTTGACTCAAAAGCAACCCGAAACCCTTTCTTACAAAGAAGATCAACAGAAACTAAGTTTTTTCTAACTTCGGGTACATACAGAACATTTATAAGAGTCAATTTCTTTCCAGAAGTAAAATCTATATCAACAGTCCCCTTTCCAGCAACCTTTGCACAAGCATTGTTCGCCATTTACACTTCTGTAATTTCCAAAATTTCTTTAAATCCTTTGAACAAGGATTTGTCCTTGCAAACGTGGACTGTTGCTCCAGAATCAAGCCACCATCCAGACTTAACAGAAGCCATATTGATTTCAAAAATCATAGCGATCAGATTCTCTTCTATCATATTTGCAGAAGCCTTTGATTTTACATTATTATTTTTTATGTGACGACATTCTTTAGCAAAATGTCCAGGCTTGCCGCAAATAAAACATGATCCCTTTTTCTTCTGAAAATTCTTCTTTTTAAAGTGTTGCCCACTTTTCTTTACTTGAAGGTTCACATTTTTTACCGAAGATTCATTCTTTTCCACAGTGTGGACCTTACAATCACTTTGGACAGAATTTTTCGAATCACGTATGCGTGACTCCTCTTCAATTCTAAGATTCTTCTGAAGTTGTTCCAAAGAGATATCCTCAGTTTTATGCATTAGTTTCTTCGAATAATCTTTCCAAGTTGATGGTAGTTTTGCAATAATTGCAGCAACTTGAAAAGACTCTGGAAGAACTATTTTGAGAACATGAATCTTATTAACCAGAACCTCCAATTCATGAACTTGCTCTAGGACAGACTTGTCATCAACCATTTTATATTCTAGATATTTTGCAATTAAATACTTGTTTGTACCTTCCTCCTCGGCTTTGTATTTAAATTCCAGTGCGTTCCAGATCTCCCTTGCCGACTTTATCCTCGTGAAAAGATCATATAATCGGTCCGAAAGTGTGTTCAGAATGTGACCGCGACACAACACTTCATCTTCCTCCCGTTTTGCCTTCTGCTTTTGATTTCTTCTATTTCCTCCTCTGTAGGTTGTTTGCCATCTGCACCTGGTTTTGGATCTTCTATGGGCTGTAGGTTGGGGTTGAGGATGTAGGAGATCTTCAATGCTGTAAGAAGAAACATCATCTTGTCTTGCCAGCGAGAGAAATTGTTCTCGTCGAATCGGTCCAATTTGACCATGTCTTGATTCATCACCTTGATTGATTCCGACTCCATTGTAGCAGAGATATTTCTTTAAGATTATTAAAATTAAAAATGAAGGAGACAGAAATTCTGAGGCATGAAACACTTTCCTTAAAGAAATATTTACCCTCACTTGATATTCAAAGTTGCTTCGGGTTAATGCAAATTTTCTTCCCAGGATACAACAGAAAATGAAAATTCCAGTAAGCAAATCTGGAATTTTCCTTAATTCGTTGTGAAACAAGTTTGTAATATTGCAGAAGTTTTTGATAGAAAAGATTCAGTTTTTAGATATCTGAAAACATAAACTATTTATAGGTTTTGAAAAGGTGCTTCCAACAGTCACAACTTTTCAAAACACCCCTTGGAGCAAACAGCCACTTTTCAACAGTCACTTGTCTTTTCATAATTTTTTAAAATTCAAAATAACATTTTTAAAAAATATATATATTCAATATATATATAAATTAAAACATTTAAGCGGCAGCGGCAAGCGTGCAAAGTGCTAAGTGCGCCTAATAATCGCGTCAAAATCGCGCATTATTCGTGCTACCCGCACGCGGGTTTAGAAGCCTACACTTTGATCCATTATTCAAAGCCCAATAAGCATTCAATGCTTTTAAACCTCTAAAAGAATGTTCAAAATTCCAATGTGGGACTATCTTGTTTTTTACAAACAAATACTAACATATGCAACTAGCCAATGTCAATCTAGTAGGTCTGCAAGAAACCAAACTTAGTTCTCACAGATCTTACTCTCTCAAAAAGTTGGGGGTAGTAACATCTCTTCCTGGATCTCGTTAGATGCTATAGATTCTAGGGGAGGTGTTCTCCTTGGTTAAGATGAAGGTCTCTTCTCATGCTCCCCCTCTTCTGTTGATATCTTCTCCTTTATAGCCTTTCTCACCCACATTCCCTCTAATTGGCAATTCGTTGCTACCTCCATTTATGCTCCATGTCACTCGGCTGACAGAGAGGTTTATTGGTGGGAAATCAATAGGATTAGAGATTCCCACAATCTTCCCTGGGTGGTTTTTGGGGACTGTAATATGCCCATGAATCTAACAGATCCCTTAGAGACATCGAAATCTTCAGAAACCTCATTGATTCTGTTCACCTCATTGACCTTCCCCTTAGTAGGAGGAAATTTTCATGGTCCAACCATAGATCCCCCTCATTTCTTGCTAGAATGGACAGATTCCTGGTTTCTTTGGGCTTTGAATCTAAATTCTCGCTTCTTATTCAATATGCTTATCAATCTCCTTGCTCGGATCATTTCCACATAGATTCCCTCCTTTCAGGTTTGAAAATTTTTGGTTATCTCTCCCCTCTTTCCCCACTTTTATTGAATCATGTTGGATTTCTTTTTCTTCAAAGGATGAGTTTACCAGTCTTCTCCCCCTCAAACTGAAGCTAATCAAAAAGAGAATAAAATGGTGGATCAAAAATAATTTTGGTACCTTCAAACACCTCTTTTCTTCTACCATGGATCAGCTTAATTTTCTCAATTCCCTAGAAGAATCCAGGAGTCTTTCTCCTCAAGAATCTCATCTAAAAGCCAGCTTGCATGATCATCTCCTTCTTCTTGCAAAGGCTGAAGAGATTAAGTGGAAACAAAGATCTAGAATCCAATGGTTGAAAGAAGGATAATAACATTGCTTTCTTTCATAAAGTAGCATCCTTTCACCGCAGAAAGAACTTCATCCCCCATCTTACCATTGATGATGTTCTCATCTCCTCAGAATCTGATATCAAACAAGCTTTTCATGACTTCTTTTCTAAGCTGTTTTAAAAACCCCCTGAATCAAAACTTATAGTGGACTGGGAGCTTCTATATCCTCAAAACAACTTTGACCTTTCCTCTCTTGATGAACCTTTCTCTTCTGAAGAAATCTCGGCTGCTGTTTTTGAACTCCATCTAGACAAAGCTCCAGGACCTGATGGTCTTCCCATCCTATTCTTCCAGAGATTCTGGAACACCATTCAGTCAGAGGTCATCTCTTTCATTCAAGCTCTTCATTCCATCCCCAAGCCCTTCATTGCATCAATTACTCCTACATATGTCTCATTCCTAAAAAGGATTGTGCCAACAATCCTAAGGACTTTCGTCCTATTAGCCTTATCAATAGTTCTTGCAAAATCTTCTCTAAAATTTTGGCAAACAGACTTAGTAAATTCATGCACCTTCTCGTGGATAATTCCCAATCAGCTTTTCAATCAGATAAAATTCACTCTTGATTTCTTTCTCCTAGCCCATGAAATGATTAATTTTTGCTCCTCCGGCAAGAAAGAAATATGTGCAATATGTTGTTCTAGTCAACGGCCCCCCTCTCCAAAAATTTTAGATGCTTTAAGGGTCTCAAACAAGGTGATCCCTTATCCCCCATGCTCTTCTTGCTGATAGCTAATGTTTTAAACAATATGTTAGCTAGTAGCGCTATCTCTGGTGATTTGTCTGATCCGCATCTGAAGGGAGAACTTAATTCCATCAAAGCCCTTCAATTTGCAGCTGATACAATCATCTTCAGTAGGGCTTCTTCATCTGACATGCTCATTCTTAAAACAATCCTCCTCATCTTCGCTAACATTTCTGACCTGAACGTCAACCCTAAAAAATAAACCTCTTCTACTTTGGTAAAACCCCTCTCAAAGCTTCACAGCTTGCATCCACCCTCAATTGCTCTGTTGGCTCCCTCCCCTTTACCTATCTTGGCCTCCCCCTCAAAAGAGACTCACTGACAAGAAGGGAATGGCAACCTCTTCTGGATTCTTTTAAGAACAAGTTATCTCTATGGAAAAACAAATATTTATCAATTGGTGGTAGACTCACTCTCCTGAACTTTGTCCTCTCTGCTCTCCCCCTCTATTATATGGGTCCTTCTTCAAGTTGCCAATTTGGGTTGTTAAGGCCATTGACAGCATTAGGAGGAACTTCCTCTGGAACGGGAACCACCATTTGTCCAAATCAAAATGCTTAGTCAAATGGGCCACTGTTTGCAGACCCAAGAAAGAGGGAGGTCTTGGTGTTATTAACATTTCTACTTTCAACCACGCCCTCCTTTCCAAATGGATTTGGAAAACTTTTGACAAAAGTTCTCTCCTTAGTAAATTCATTTTCTCTCTCTATTCCAAAGCCAACTCCAACCCCTTTGTGCATCCCCCTAGCGGTAATGCATCTAAATTCATCCACGATTTACACTCTATCTACACTTCCTTCTTCAGTTTGGTTAGATGACAGGTTGGGGATGGAAAATCTTGCAAATTTTGAATTGATAGATGGTCTAATGCTAATTCTCTAACTAGTCTATTTCCTAAAGCTTTCCAGCTTGCTTTCTCCAATCTCAGTAATGTTCGGTCTCAAGGGTATCTACATCATTCTCTGTGACAATGGCACTCCATCCTCAGAAGAGGTATCACTAACGAAGAGAGAAGAGATATTGACAATCTCTTGAACCATTTGGTGGGACACTCGATTGTTAGCTACTCTAAACCAGACAGCCTCTAGTGGCCCTTCCACCCCTCTGGTTCCTTCTCTGACAAATTTTTTACTCCACAATCATTTCTGGAGGGATAAAATTTCAGCTCCATGAGTTCATTTGGAAATCATGTATACCTTTGAAGGTCAAGACACTGTTCTGGATTATAAGCAACAATAAGCTTAATATTATGGCTAATTTAGTCACCAAGGTTGGCATGGTGATCCTCGTTGCCCACATTACAACCTAGTGACAGAAACTCAAGACCACTTGTTTATCCACTGCCCATTTGCAGGTTCTGTTTGGTCTTCTCTCCTTCCTCATGTCCCTGAGGTAAGCTGGCCTCTTACCATGGCACGAATAAGAGCAGCGTTCGCACGACGTTTTTGTATACGTTCTTTGAGGGTCGAACGAGTCTTTTTGTCAATAGTCCATTCATCCGTCGTTGTTTTAGCAGAGATACGAGTGATTGACTGTTGAAACAACTGAACCACTCGATGTCTCCTCGACTTTAGGTCCGCGTGATAACGAACCCCGTCGGTTTGTTCCAACCATTTGCAGGTTCTGTTTGGTCTTCTCTCCTTCCTCATGTCCCTGAGGTAAGCTGGCCTCTTACCATGGAGGCTTTGACTCTTGTTTACAGAGACCCCAACTTCAGCTCAGATTTAAAAGCTATATGAAAGTACATGTTATCATGCTACTGCTGGGGAATGTGGAACTGCAGAAATAACCTTATATTTAGAGATATTCAAGCTAATCCATCTCATATTGCTTCTAATATCACTAGATATACCTGTTTGCGTCAAAAGTTGCTCTCGTTGTGGAATTCATTATATCTTCAGTCGATTACAATAAATTCAAAGGAATAGTCTTTTTATAAGACCTCTTTTACACAACAAAATGAAAATTACAACTTCTTAGAAACAAACGCAGGATCGTTGTTTGGATCGCTGCTTGCGTGGGATCTTTGCCTGTGCCGGGAGCGCTTTGACTCGTGGACCACCAAATCACAGATTCTGATTGAACCGTGAGGGGTTTAATGATTCTTCCTTCGTTTATCGAAGTAAGAATTTGAAGCGAATATCTTATCGATGTAAGATGTTCACTCTTCCAAAGATCAAGTCTGAGCTTAGATCTCTAGGACTTGCTAGAAGCTTCTTGAGGATGTTTGTGAAGAAGGAAGACTCTCTCTCTTGCTCTAATTCACCAAAACTCAAGGCTCTCTGCTCTAATCTCTCTGGAAAATGCTCCCCCCTTGTCCATGATGACCATAGGGGGGTATTTATAGCCTCCTTAGACGATAACTGAAGAAATAACCGATCCACAACTATCTCTTTAGGCGCGGCAGTTGATGCTGTCGCGGCTAAAGGCGCGACAGTCGACACTGTCGCGGCCAAAGAGCGCGACAGTCGACACTGCCGCGGCTAAAGGGGCAGTTACACCCACGTTCATACGTGTTTGAAACAGTTCTCCCACGACCTTTAACCACCTTTTTCGTGGTTTAACTGCTTGTACACGTCAGCACACGTTCTGTTTCTGGTATGCTGCCACGTGGGCCTCAAAAATCATCATATAACTGTTTCGTAACTGCTGCGCGCCTTAGCCGCGGCACTTTGATCTGCCGCGCCTTAGCCGTGGCATCTTGGTCTGCCGTGCCTTAGCCGCGGCACTATGTCTTGTCGCGCCGCCATGTGTTGTTTGATGACGTGTATATTCTCCTATGTCATCTTGAGTGGTATTTGTATGTCTGTAAGCATTTTTTGACGCCTACAATACCATGCTTTGGACAAGGGCTAAAGACAATATGCTTGCAAGGCGGCTTCGAAGGGCAGCTCACAATCTGAAGCTGTAGGATATAGCCAAGGAAAATGCAGCAGGGGATATTGGTGACAACTTCTCAAAGAGTACTAGTTAATGGTGGTCGTTGTATACTTGCAGCCTCAGCTTTTGTTTGTTTTCTTTTGGCCTGTACTGTTTTTTGTTAGGATTTTGCAGTATCAGACTCTTAATCCTATGAACAACATCTGTATGTCTGTTTTCTATCCTTGCCTTGGTGGATGTTACTTAGTTTGACGGCTTGGTAGGTGACGACAAGGTCCGCTCCTTATCAGCTCGTTCTTACTACGTAATTTCCCATAGGTTCTTTGATTTCGGTTGTATCAGACTCTTTTTCAGTTTCCTTATATATATAGATATGAGCAAGGTACCTCACCATGTTTTTCAGTTCAAAAAAACTAGCCTTAAGCCCCAAGAACGATAATTTTTAGGGGTTCTTGTATATGTACCCCCAAATCTCCTATATTTGTAAATTTACCCCCAAATCTTGTTGTTTATGGAAAGTACTCCTCAATACTCTAATACAGGGGTTTTCTATTCGTTAAGTTAGTTTCTAAACATACTCTATCAAAATTTCCAAAAGGTTTGCAGCATTTTCGCATTTAAAAACTAAAATTATTAGGCGGTAGTGGTAGAAAAAATCGATATGAGTGTACTGGGTGAAATTTTGCATATACGAAGCTTTTATATTATTTATTTTTTATCTTTTTGTTTTAATAACACTTGTTTAAAAATTGGATGATAAATCATGAAGTACATAATTTTGCAAGTAGAGGAACACAATCACCCTACAATTAATTTCGCCTAGTTCTAGCTCCTAACTTAGCTAGAGAATGAGCCGCAGAATTGACTTCTCTCCTCATATAAGCGAAGCTATAAAAGCAGAATCTCTAGCAAGCAAATTAATATCATCGACAAAGTGACCGAAGGGTGTTAAGAGAAAAAGAATTAGAACTGAGAGCAACAATTGCCGGAGAACAATCCAACTCAACTTCGACTCGTGTATAACCTTTTGCAAGAATCAAAGAAAGGTCTGTTCTATTGCTTGGAGCTCACAAATCAACAGATTATAGCAATAATCTAGCGGTTGAGACGAAGCAAATAAAACTGTCCCATGCATTGTCGCGAAGAACAACCTCAATGCATGCTACATCAGTACGAGAATGACCCGCTCCATCGCGATTTAATTCCACACAGCCATGCTCAGTGACTGACCAATTCAAACGCGTACCTGGAGCCAGACTTGCGGGAACCTAGCACTGGCAAGTTCACCTCCAGGGCAAACAAAGCTTTCGCAGCCACCTAACTCGCTCCTCTCCCTTGATATCAAAAAACTTCGACACTTCTACACAGCCGTATATGTTTTGCCATCGCTAGCACTTTCTCCATACCTCCGCGGCCCCCCTTTGCCAAGACCTCACTCCACCAATTGATAACAGAAGCACCCGGTTATCGCAATACCATATAGAGCTGGAAAGGAGAAACGCCATAACCTGCATAGCGAAAGGGCAA
>NC_033800.1:47916941-47919884 GCF_001876935.1 Asparagus officinalis
ACAATGGACAGCACGCATCAATAGTAACACGTCTTCGAAGCAAAGCACTGTAAGTTGAAAGAATCTTAAAGATTCACTCGCCAAAAAGGATCACATTTTTTGTTACTGTAAAACACGAAACAAAATGGCGCTTGTTTCTTGTTGGTTTGGCAAGTTTTAGGGTCTGTTTAGAATGGGGTGAACAATGAAGAGAAGGTATTAGAGACATTCTTCGTATTTGGATAGCTTTAGGGCTTGTTTGGATTGAGGGGAATGAGGGTGAAGGGAAGTTAGGGGAACCATTCACCTCCATTCACCTTGTTTGGGAACACTTAGGAGGTAAAGTTAATTCACCTCCATTCACCTTGGTTCACCCCCTAATAGTATAAAAATTGTTACCCCCCAAATTGGGGTGTAACCAAGGGGAAGGGAATTCCCTTCCCTTCCATTCATTTCCCTTCCCTTCCCTTCACTTAACTTCCCTTCACCCCCTACGAATCCAAACAGGCCCTTAAAAAATTACCCTCAGTTCACCTTAGTTACTCCCAACAACAAAAAATTTGTTCTACCCCTTGGAGAGACGGAGCCCTTAACTTCCCTTCCCTTCTCTTCTCCCCTATTTCCCCTTGACTTCCCCTATTTCCCCTTGACTTCCCTTACCCTACACGCCCTTAGTCTCAAGAGCCATGCAATTTTTAAGATTGCGTCAGGTGTGCTGACAACGTCCCATTTGACTCAAACAGAATTATAAATACCTCAACTTTATTTTCCTTTCTAATTGTACAGATGGTCGCATGAGAGCTACTTAATTTCAGGATTTCGTGAAGAAAAGAGTTCTTTTGTGAAGTAACCTCCATTCCTTCAGGAGACATTCACTCAAATATTTCCTCAACAGTATCCACATAGCATGCACCAGGAATTTGTACATGCACATATGATATAAAAACGATAACAGCCTCCACAGTCGAAACAAAACTATAACACATGAACACATAATATCATGCACAGGAACAGCATATATATGGACATACAGACAGACAATCTCCGGGACATATCTTTCACTTAATAACATTCGGAAGAATCGATGGTTATCTGCATTATCAAACACAACATGGTCCAGACAATGTTAAGATTGTCTCACATTTTCAGGGGTTTCAAACCAAGAGAAGCCCGAAGCCTATTTGCCTCCGCAATCTCAGGATCTGGGTGATCAGTTCCATCACTCTTCTTCTCCTTTTTCTCCTTTTTCTTCTTCTTTGGTTCCTCCTCAGGCCGCCCACGAGGACTAGCACTGCTTCGTTCATGGTGCCTCCTCCGGTGGTGGTCTCCATCCTCACGGTCGCGGTCTCTACGGTCCCTACTCCGGCTCCGACTCCTTGAGCGACTCCGGTGTCGCCCTCTGTCTCTGTCTCTTCTGTCTCGGTCCCTGCCTTCTCGATCTCTTTCTCGACCGTAATCTCTATCATCTCTAGTTCGGTGGCGGTCTCTGTCTCTGTCACGATCTCTGTCATGATCTCTATCTCGGTCTCGGTCTCTTTCACGCCCCCTACCATAGTCTCGATCGTAATCCCTATCCCGGTCATAATCCCTGTCCCTGGTTGAAAAATATTGACTACGTTAAACTAAGTGGGAAAGAGAAATGCACTGAGCTAGTAAGTTTAGGACCCAGAAACTTTCTAGTTCAGTTATGTTTTCAATCAAGGTTGAAGGGTGTCGACAGATTGATACATCCAAGATGTGATTTACATATGAAAATGCCGGATGGAACGTGTTTTTTCCTTCGTAAGGTTTCCCTCAAGCCTCTGTATTATCATAGGGGTAGACAGAAACAAGTACAAAATTATAGTCAAGATAATTCATGCTAAAGTAATGTGCATTGGAATAAATAATTAAGGTTTAAGTAATGTGCATTCGTCACAATATTAAAGAAAACAATCCTGTGTGAAATAATAGTTTAGAAAATATAATTGTCAGTCTCTTTTACAACCATAGAATATTTCGGGCAAGGGTGTTCCAATGAATTATCTACAGGATTATGAACCACTATTCTACTATGCATTCAATAAACCAATCTAAAACATTATGTCCTCCTGCGTGATAAGACCTAATCAAGTGACAGTGTGATCCTCAACAGCTACAACAACTATCACATATACACAGCTCGCACAAAACAAGAGTCAGAATTCTATTAGCTGACTAAAGCTGGATATGCACTCGAGAGAGATTCCATGCAGCATCAGCGAAAAGGAGGAAAGAGGGAGCTCTTTTCCATCTTTAAGTTGTTGATATATTCATTGTTACTACTGGTCTAGAAACTTATCTAAATTTCAGAACATCAAAATTAATAAGATCTAATTGAGTTGGTCTTCCTCAATGATCACCAATAGGAAAACTAAACCCACAACAAGTTTTTAAATCAAATGAAATTTCATAAAAGTAGAGGGAACGCACGTACAATTACAACATTTATAATTGTTTGACCCATCATACTTCTCACTGTACACTGTCAGTACAGAGAAACCTGGCAGAGTCATCATGTATCACTGTAGGAAGCATTTCATTCTACCAATGGCTCTTGAGTATTACATGCCATAGGAGTAAAAAGAAAGTTTGTGGAAAAAACAATAATAATGGTAAATGCTTCCAAAATGTAGGATGAAACAAATTAAAGACGAATTTCTAGAGGCACAGTCTACATGTTTTCTCACAAGAAAAATCAAAATACAAAATTTTATAGCAATCATCAAGATAACTACTGAGATCAAATTATTAATAGTCTGATCACAAGAACAAAGTGATCAAGTAAACTAAGATGATTGGAAAGTAAGAAGACGGGTCAAAATTAATTTACAGGCAATAAAATGAAGGTCCATCCACATACTAAAATGATTAATGATAAATATTAAAAAATTCAATGAAGTTAAAAAGTGCAGATAACGTTATAATGTAGAAAAACCTGTATTT
>NC_033800.1:47919893-47934165 GCF_001876935.1 Asparagus officinalis
CTGTTCAAAGAGACAAGTTAGTAATGGCAACTTCAGAAAAATACGTCTAAAAACTTAATTAAAAAAACTACTCACCTTCTCATATGATCCATTATCTATGTCCATAGCCTGTTCATCCTCTTCCTTTTCTTCTTCCTCTTCAAAATCATCCTCTAAAGCACTTCTTCGAGGTTCCAAGGCTCCAGAAGCTTCAAGAGCCCACCTGTCAAATCCAATAGGCATATTAGTAACTCAAATATATTAAGTTGATAACAAGATTAACTAGAGATCAAATTGGCCTCCAAAATCTGCAAGACAACTGGCTCCATCTTGGTTAGTTGTACGTCTAAAAAAACCATAATGATATGGGTACAAATGCTACCAGATATATTCAACGCTCTAATACACTTAACGAAATGAAAATTATTATACCATCATTGTAGCATTGCAATGTTGGCACTTTTACATGAAAGATTTCTCGCGTAAAAGTTGTATCTTCAATGACAATTCATGTATCAACAATGAAATTAATGGGATATCACATCAAATCCTACTAAAACCTTCCAAATTTCAAAGCAATTTATAGTTATCAATTCAAAATGTAAAGCTTCAGTCTTGTAAAACAATGTCAGTGAAGATCGTTATGTTTTTTTTAACAACACAAGTTGGATTAAAATATTAAATCAATAATCATAAACAAATAAGTACAAAAAAATAATGTAGCCGCTCACATGAGGCCACTGTAAAAACTGAGGTGACTAAAAGGCATGGAGAAATACAAATTATATTGTTGCAAACCTTCAATCATGAAAAACAAATAAGAAAAGAGGAGAAAATAATGTAGCAGCTTGTTCGAGGCCATCTTAAAACCTAAAGATGAATCTAAGAGGCACGGAGAACTGCAAATTATTGTTGCCAACCTTCAATGCAAAGGTAACACCACGTGAATCACGATGCCTTCACTCTGCAAATTGGCTTTCATTTTGTCACTTAACAAATGCTCTGCAAATTGGCTTTCATTTTGTCACTTAACGAAATGACATTACAAAATTGACAACATAAACTATCTCTTGAATTTTTTAGAAAAATAATACAACATCCTTTCATGTAATCACTCCTTAAAAATTTAATGATAAGCTTTAATAAATTATTAGGAAAAACTTTGATTCGCATTAAATGTCAGGAGGGAACGAAATAACTAAGAAAATCAAGAAGTTGGTAAAGAAGATGCCTCTAGCTTAAACAGCCCATCTGCGCAATTCAATATACAGAGATGAGTCAATCAAGCAAATTAAAAGGTAGAAGCAAATTAGCGTCCAGAAATTGAAACTGATCCTTTCATACAGGACTACTGATTAGTCAAACTCAAAATGTTTATGCAGTTTTTGTCTCAGTTGTTAATTGTCTAAACTCACAACATGAGAATATTCATTTTGGTATGGTGTACGTATCACACCACCTACAAAGGTCAAACTGGTGCTTGGTCATGTTCTAAGACGCTCTTAGAAAACTTTAGAACGAAGATTAGGGTGTCATCGCCATTTTGTCGCCAGATTTGAACTTATACATGAAAGGTTCCTCATGTAAAAGTGCTAAATGTATTCATTTAACCATGTAATTTCAGTATCAACTCTGGCTTGAGTACTTGACAATGAAAGCAGTGGAATAACACAAAGATCCTTCCTAAAGACTAATCATTTTATAATTGATAAGTGAAAACAAATATATTATGTGTGTATTGTGTGTGTGTGTGTGTGTACATGAATGATATCATTTTCTAAACCTTCATGCACTCAAAATATGATCAGAACTCTAAAATGAAAAAATAGACCCTGATTTTAGTGAACATAGAATCAATAAATTAACCAACAAATCCTAAAAACTCATATCCTACAGAAACTTCTAAGAGTATATCAAACCTGAATATCTAATCAGAAGAACAATGCAGTGGCTTGTTTGAGGCCATCTCCAAAATTCAGTTAAAACTGAGACACAGTGAACTGTAAGTATTTTTATTATAGCCAACCTTCAACAAAAAGAATCATAAGATAAGATCTAAGTGGCAGCACTTTTGTTCCACAATTTGGCTTTTTTCTTATTATAAAACCTAAACCACTTAAAAAATTGCAACATAAACATTTCTTAAATAATTTCTGAGGAATAAATTGCAAAAAATCCTGCCCTATTCAAAATAGTTCCTTGCAATTATGTTGGTGATAAGATCTACCAGATTCTTAAGAAACACCCTCATTTTTTTTTAACCAGAAAAGATGAGTGAGAAAGAAATCCGACTTACACTAGTACATTTTTCCAGAACTCATACTATTAGTAAAAAGATGGTTAGTTTTCAGAAACAGCTCAAGCTATCAAAAGAAGCTTATAAAATAATCATACATCAAATAGCATTGAGAAAGTACCTTTTCTGCACTCTCGGAAGTGCAATATCACAAGAATAGTCTTTTGTCAAAAGCTCGTCAATCACTTCATCTACATGAGTCAAGCTAAACTCTGCAATGACAACAATATGTAACCCCAAATCAGTTATTGTCCCGAAAACACACTAAAAACTATAATTTTAAAAAAATTCAAAAAACTTACTCCCATCAGGAAGCTTCTGCCTAAGCTTTCGATAATCATTATACAATGGCTCAAGATACTGGTACACATCCGTCACCGTCCCCGTCAATCTCAAATAAAAAGCTCCAAGAATCCTCACATACCTTCAAAAAATCCCAATCAGTTAAACAGAAATTTCCAAAATAGAAACTGAATAAGAGAAAAAGGATTAATTGCACTTTTATAATCTAAAGTTTTATTGATTTTTAACTTTGCTACCCAGAAGGTTAAATTTGTTCAAATAATCACAATTTTAACTTTAGTGCCTTTCGTTACACAACGGTCAGAATTCTGATCAATAAGACGTAATATTGAATATAAGGTGATAATACTTGCACTTTTACATCCCCAAATTGAAAAGAAATCTCTTCAAGTCCCTCTCTTCCTTCTTGCTTTCAATTAAAAACTTTGAAATGTGGCATTTTGGCATTCAACTGCAGAAAAGAGAGCTTCTGTTTAACAATATGCACAACAAAAACTGTGTAAACCCTAAATTGAAAAGAAGAATTAACAAGAAACTATTCAGGCAAAGGTTATTCGCACTTAACACCCTAAAGTTTACCCCTTTCTTTTTTACCCTAAAATTACCGCAAGGTTCAACAAAAACCCAAACTCCCAAAATTCCTTAAACTCTTCACAACTCTTCTATTTTCTCCTTCGATCCAACCCTTGCAGAAATGTTAGGTGAAAAGCGTAAAATTTTGGTATTTTTATGGGCAAATACAGACTTCAGAATTTCAAAGTTTAAAAATCCAACGGCGATATAAAAATAGTAATAAAAATGGAGGGAAATTTTACTTGTAGTCCTCGTTCTTGATGAACTCGACGACGATGTCCTTCTCAGGCTGGATCTGGAGCATCTTCATGACGAGGCACATGAAGGGGGTGGGCTTTCGATTTCCGCCATAGGTTCCTCCGAGGTGATCGAGCTCCATGGCCTTGTCGACTAGGGTTTCGGCGGTGAGCCCAAAGCATTGCTCTTTCCAGTACGTGTGCTGATAGATTTTCGATCTCACAATCTTTTCGATTAGGTTTTGAGGGTTTGTGCCGTGGATGCTCTTCGCATTGGGATCCGTTCGGTTCGCCATGGCGGACTCTCTCAGAAGGAGAGAGAGAGAGGAACCCTAACCCTAATCCTGAGAGAGGGTTTTAATCGAATCTGGGATGGTTCCTAGGGGTGATAACGGGTAGGAGCGAGGAATACATAATCCGGCCCATTGGCCAGACGAGAGAGGCCTTTCAAAAATTGGGTTTTACATAGTGGCAGTCTTCGCGGTCTTCGGTGTTGTTTCGGGCTGTTTGGACGCCGTCTATGAAATTGGGTGTTTATGAGGGAAAGTGATTACACACCTCATCACTTTTTATTTGGCTATTTACTTGGTTTTGTTTGTATTTCCCTTATGAATCCTAAATTGATTACATTATATTGTTTGATTTGTATGGACGGGTTCTTGGAAAATGACAGTCGTGCAGCCCCCATTCAGAAAAAAAAATGAAGAAATTATAGTAACATTACCTTTTCAGTTAATTGTTAGTATACTAGTTGGAGTGCACGTGTAATGAACGTGGATAGATAAAAATAGAATAAAAAAGAGAAAATAAAGTTTTTTGCGGGATTGATCATCAACTCAATAATCTCTCTTTCAAATAAAATGTTGTTATTGTTTCCTTCAACCTAGATTGTCACCACGTGATCTACTATTTGTGAGTTATAAACACATTGATTTAGTACTATATCTTTGTTTATTAGTATCTTGAAATCTTTAAAAGATGGGTGATCATTCAATTTGCAAATGAATTTTGCATATGAATTTACTTGTAATATGTCCATTAAACTTTTAGTTGTGGTTTGACTCACATTCACATTAACTTTTAGTTGTGGTTTCACTCCTATTTACATTATCTAATATTCTCATTCAATTTTATAGCTCATTCTCCGTACAATAGAAGTAAAACTAAATGTATGAAGAATTATTTTCTTACGAAATTAGAGCAGGGAGGTTATGATATATTTTGCCATGTACTTTAAATATAAAAAATTCTTTGATGCAAGGTCCCTATCAAATCTTATCTCAAACAATGTGAATGGAAAATGCTATTATAACTTACTTGCATGGAGTAATTATATTGTATACATGACATATACAATAGTCTCATGTATTTTCTGGTTCTAACTACAAAATATGCAAGAGTGGTAGTCCGTATATTTTCTGACTTTAATTACTTTTGTAATTAATGTTCTCTAAATGCACGGGACTATTAATCTTGTGTATTGTGAATGAACGAGTGGGCCACACCCATGTAATTGCCGGTTGGGAAAACTTCCCAGGTGAACGAATTGGACGCGTTTTTCTTTCATTGTGTGGGGACCACATCCCATATGATGATATCAAAAACGCGTGAGCAAGTGAACTTTGTGGGGACTTTGTTTAGTTCAGTGGACAAAGAGGCTCACCCGAGATTTACCCTATAAAAGCCTAGTTCTAGGGTTTCGGAATTTGTGCAAGGCAAAGTGTGAGGGGGTGCGGCTGCAGCAGAAAAGCAAGTGCAAGGTGGATTTTTTGGTTGGGGTTAGTGCAAGCAACCAGGGGCAAAGAAGCAGTGACGTGCAGAGGTTCTTTTAGCTTGGGCAGCGTGTAGGCAGCGCAAATCAGAAGAAAAAGGTGTTGCGGCTGTGCAAGGCAGTGGCGTGCAGTTTGTTCCCTAGGGTTTATGCTGTTTTGAGAGAGATATTTGTGTGAGGGATCTGAGAATTTATGTGAGGGTTTAGATTGAGTGATTGTAAACCCTAATTGTATCCCTCCCTCTAATAGTAGATCTTCCCCCTCCTTGCCCCGTGGACGTAGACAGTTTGCCGAACCACGTAAAATCGTTTGTTTGTGTTTGTGGTCATTGTAATAGTTTTTAGGATCCATCGACAAGTCAGTCCTAGAATTGATGAGAGGAAGAGCCGATATCTCACTTTGTTGAGATATTCGCTTCAGATTCTTGTCTCATTGGTGAGACGGGAATTCTTATTGGGATCTTTCTCTCTTATTGTGCACCAGAAACTCTGCCAAAATTTTCGCTGCGCACAACAAGTGGTATCAGAGCTCGGGCTACGCTTGGGCTATTTGGAGGAGTAGATCAATTTGGAGGAGTAGATTAATTTGGAGGCTCGTCTAGGGCTTCGTTTGGTGATAAAGGTGGGATCTTTTGGTATAAACTCTATCTTTTTAGTTTTGGATCTATTCTTCGTTCGTTGGTGTGTTGAGAAAGATGTCGGGGTAAGAAGGTGCTTCGGGTGTCGAGGGTGGTGCTTCTGGCGCGAAGACCATTCAGAGTTTGAATATCCACTCTATGAAGATAGATGTGAAGAAGTTTAATGACACAAACAATTTTGGATTATGGAGATGCGGGGTTTTGGATGCGCTGAACGCGCAAAATTTGGAGGATACCTTGGAGTTAGATGGCAAACCAGATGAGATTGAAGAGAAGGTTTGGAAGAAGATGAATCGAACGGCGTGTGGTGTGATTAGATCTTGTTTGACTCAAGATCTAAAATATGATGTGATGAATGAGACTTCTGCAAAGAAGATTTGGGAGATTCTCGAAAGCAAGTATCTGACAAAGAGTGTTGAGAACCGCTTGCATTTGAAGAGGAGACTTTATCGTTTCCAGTTGAAGAAGGGAACCTCAATTAGAGATCACATGAACACGTACACAAAGCTTCTTGCGGATTTAGCGAATGTGGATGTCATGATTGAAGATAAGGACAAGGCGTTGCTGTTGTTGAGTTCCTTGTCCGAAGAGGAATATGAGACCTTCGTCCTTATTCTGATTAATGGGAAGGCATCTCTTTCGTATAGTGAGGTCACTGCTGCACTGGTGAATTATCAGCTTCGAAAGAAATAAGGAGACTTCGACTGAGTCGGTAGCAGAGACATTGGTCGCAAGAGGGAAGGGTCCAAACCGAAAGAATTGGAAGTCACAGTCTAGAGTAGGACATCCTACAATTGGAAAATATCAGTGTGCTTGGTGCAAAGAGACTGGTCATTGGAAGAAAGACTGTCCAAATCTCGACGAATGGATGAAGAATAAGCAGGAGGGAAAAGGAAAGCAACCATCATCAGAAGCAAACATCGTATTGGATGATAATAATTCCGACTCTTCTATTTATTCACTTTCTATCAGTCCTACAGATAGCTATTCGGAGGAATCTGAATGGATGTTGGATAGTGATGTGACCTATCATGTGTGCCCTAGAAGGGAATGGTTCTCTAATTTTGAGAAGCTGGATAGTGGTTGTTTGCGGTGAAAGTTGATGTTTTTATTGTTATCGAATCTATTACAACTTTAGTCGTTACAATAAACTCGAGTGAAATAAAAAGTTGATCTTTTTATAAGATCTCCTTACACAATGAAAATAAAAAGTTTACAACTTTATCAAACAAACGCAGAGATCATTTATCGGTCTTCTGCTTGTGTGGGATCTTTGCCTATGCCGGGGTTTATCCGTGGACCACCGCCGATCAGATCTGATTGCTGAAAAATTGGGCAGAGCTTCGTCTATCCGCGAAGGGATCGAGAAACTGTAGCGCCTATCTCGGCAACAGCGAGATAATTGCTCTTCTTAGAATTATCACAACGGGATAATCCTAAGGATCGGATGCGGGTGATGCAGATCTGACGAGCTCTTCTTCTTTATGCCGACGAACTTGATCAGATCTCTACTCCTTCTCCTCTCTGAAATTCGTGCACCTTCAGTCTTCGATCCGGCAGGGCTTCGCCTAATCTCCAAAATTCCAGATCTGAAATAAATGAGGACCCGGGGCTGTATTTATAGGCTCCAGGAGGTTTCGGGTGGTTAAAACCGATCGAAAACCGTCAAAAACACGTCCCAAGTGCGAGACAGCTCGGGGTGTCTCGCACCTGTGCGAGACAGTTTGTACCCTCTTTAGTATTTTGGCTCTAATTCTTTCATCCGAACTCGGATTTGAGTGATTCAAGATGTGTTGGAAAGCTAACAAAGAGATCGACATCTTTCATGTTTTGCGTTTCTTCAGATTCTAACCTAATTATGGCCAAAAGTGCTCCACAAGGTCCGAGACACCTTTGGGTGTCTCGGCGCTATTTTGATCATAACTTCCTCATATGACCTCCAAATGACCTTATTACAGATGGGTTGGAAAGATGACAAAAATATCTACAACTTTTATGTTTTGATTTTCTTTAGATTCAAAACGAATCATAGTCATAATAGCTCCACAAGTTCCAAGACACATTTGGGTGTCTCGGCCAGGTCCGAGACACCTTTGGGTGTCTCGGTGCTATTTTGGTCATAACTTCCTCATATAACCTCCAAATGACCTGATTCTAGATGGGTTGGAAAGCTGACAAAAATATCTACAATTTTCATGTTTTGCGTTTCTTCAGATTCAAAACTAATCATAATCAAAACAGCTCCACAAGTTCTGAGACACCTTTGGGTGTCTCGGCCAGGTCCGAGACACCTTTGGGTGTCTCAGCGCTATTTTGGTTATAACTTCCTCATATGACCTCCAAATGACCTGATTCCATATGGGTTCGAAAGATGATAAAAATATCTACAACTTTTATGTTTTGAGTTTCTTCAGATTTAAAAATAATCATGGTCAAAACAGCTCCACAAGTTCTGAGACACCTTTGGGTGTCTCGGCTTTGTCCGAGACACCCTTGGGTGTCTCGGCCATGGCCGAGACACCTTAGGGTGTCTCGGTCGTGCCGAGACACCTCGGGTGTCCCAGTTCAGCCTGAGACGTTCCGTTATGCCTGTTTGTTTGTTTTCGCCGTAACTTCTTCATCCGAACTCGGATTTGAACGATTCAAAGTGCGTTGGAAAGCTGACGAAGAGTTCTATAAGATCCAATGATTAGATCATCTATGGAATAAATGAGACACGAAGGGCATTTCGTCTTTTGTAAGTGACACGGGGCTCCCGATCAGTTCGTATCCTTATTATTCTGAAACTCCGTTGCTTCACATAGTTCGTCAACCCACTTCATGTGTTTGTCGACATCAATCAAGTTTCTGTGACTTGGATAGTGATGTTCATCATCTTCTCTTAGCCTCGAGCTGTTCGTGGAGACCTATAGGCAATTTTCAACGCCTACAGTGGTGTGGTGTACATGGTTAATAACCGTGCATGCCAGATGTTTGTTGGAAATTTGTAGCAAAAAGACAATGAAAGAAAATTTGACTTGTATTCTCTCAATAATCGATTAGCAATTTGATCATCCGAATTACAAAAAGCAGAGGAAAAACGAATTTGGTTTTCCGCACTTTGTTTACAAACTGGGTTCTTCATTGGTAGCGATGGAAGTGCCTCCTTCGATTGATTCTCGTCGACACTTGACTCTCGCGTTGCACGATCCGACGGCGTCCTATCCTTCCAGCTGGAACAATTGAAGCGTTTGATTGAGCTTCGGTTTGTAAGAACTTCTTGACGAGTGTAACAGAACTCTGAACCGAGTTAAGAACTCTGACAGAGTTGTGAAAACGCGAGAGCTAAGTTTGGTTTGATGAGATTCAGTTGGGTGTCAACTTAATCACGAACTCTTATAAATGATATTCAGACAATAAAACTCAGAGTGAGTTAAAACTTACTAATTAACAGAGTGTTGGACACCGAAGATTCGGTTAATTCCTGAAGTGGCACTAGATGTTGATGAGGGATCCGCTCCGGATTCCGATTAACTGATCGTTGATCAGTTCTTTGATTTCCAAAAAAATCTCTTCTTCGTTAAAGCTGCTGCAGCATTTGATGAGCCTATAGCGGTTTTGATAGGCCTAGCTCACCTAAAACCTTCAATGCGGTTTTTGATATCCAGACAATAATCGATGCAAACGAGCCCAACCGATGCACCCCCATTACTCAAGTTGAGTTTTTAAAGTTTGTTATTTATAAGGGTGCATGTGGGGTGTAACCAACACAGGCGGTGTAACCAACGCGGCGCCGCGCCGAGATAACTCGCCCTATTTCGGCTACTTCGTGGGCGAAATCCCCTACCAGAACGTGGGATAACAACGCTTTTGACAGCGTATCGCTTGCGTTTGAAGCAAGTACAAAACGCCTCAAGTTGCGTTCTGGGCGTTTAACTCTGCGTCCAAGACTTGAGACGCAGAGTTAAAGTCGTCTGTTAGAGATTTGAGAGCCACCACGGGCCGTTGGTGGAAGCGTTGACAATTCAACTGCTCGTCCAGCAGTTTGGGAACACGTAGTTGAACAACTTATTGTAAGAACGCACAGTTACTGTGTGGCGTTTGGGTGCTTTAACTCTGCGTTGAGCGAGTTAGAGCATTCGCTGGAGCAACGCACAAGTTGTGTGCGTTTCGAATTTGACGAAACGCCAGAAATGTAAACTTCTACGTTTGATAGAGGTTGTTTGACTTGTAACTCGTCCACCATGACATTGGCAGAAGGCGCATTGATTGTTTCTTGGTACTTTGCCTGTCATATCAAGATCATGAGAGTCGTCCAGATTTGTAACTCTCCACCAACGGCATACGTGGGAAGGCCACTGGCAAATAGGTTTTTCATCCAACTGTCGGAAGCGTCGTCAAAAATTGTAACTCTTCGATCTGTAATGACAAAGTCTCCTATTTGCCCCTTACCAGACTGTCGAGCCCAGAAAGCTATTTGATTGTAGCTTTCCGTTGTGAGAGCTTGACGGGAATACATACATCCATGATGTTTTTGAAAGATGATATTGCCCAGCATGCTCTGCTCAACCCAAAGCGACTCACGCAACTAAGTGCCAAACCTTTTAATTCTGACAATCATTACACTGCTCAATCAGCATCTCTAATAGTTGCTAAATATAATATTAGTCATGCTGTGTCGGGGCAGCCATCAAGATCAAATCATCTCAAGAGATGAGGGGCCGTGTATTATAGGCGGGTTGCAGGAGATTGGGGGCGGATCAGTGATTAGCAAAGTCGTGACTGAAGTTGTACACTTCGCATTATCCAGGGGCGGCACTTGCATAGGTAGATTAGCTCAATCCATGTGGATTGTTCATAGACAGGCCTAGCAGAACACCCCTCGCGAAGTTTTCGAAAAGTTTCGCTAGGTTGACTGGGAACGAATTTTGGAAATACTTTGCGATCCAACAAATATTAGAAGACGTTGTCAGACATAAAGTCTGATTGTAAATCTAATTTGTATCTCATCCACAATGGACTCTTCTGGATGGGGTCACTTGTTTCTTCTTGGCTTTTCAGTCGCTTTGCATAGCTGACATTAGCCTCCCTACTATTTATTTGAAGCCATGTGCTTGGCTATAAAACATAGAGGAAGTCCGTGTGGTTGAGTCAGAACCCACAGATAGATTTCTTGCGTTTATTGAAACTGACAACGCAAGGGTTAAATTCTGGCGTTTTAGGGATTTGCCCATGCCAATGTAGAAATGCCACGGGCAGATTATAACGCAGGGTAGTGAATTCATGCGTTCAGGAAAGCCTCACAGCGTCAACAGGCGCCAACAGGCCAAAACGTTCTGCGGGATTTTGGGAACTAGAACCGCCGACCGATTATTGATCACAGGCCGCTCATAGGCTGCTATAATAGAGCCGGCTAAGGGTCAAATCAAAAGTACACACGAACTTTTTGCCTCCATCTCATTTCGCGAAGATTTTAACGAAGCCTCTTCGTTTTCGAGCGTCGTGATCCTGTTCATCATGCTCAACCCTCTATCCATGGGTCCAAGAGAAGCTGCTTACCACGACCAAAGCATCCCCCCCTGCTGCAGGGCGGCGCCGCATTATCAAGGTTTCCACCCGTCGGTGGTAAGTGTCGCCCTTTTGGCCGGAGTGCAATCCGGCTTCGGCGCAGTTTCCTTGAAAATGCCTAGAATGGGTTGCCAGTGCAACTTGCCTTCGCGAAAAGTTCTTTGAAACAACCCTTAGATGGGTTCATTGCGAACGAGGAGAATGACTCGTTTATTACTATTGTAACAGCAGAGTAAGATTCTGCATTTTGAATTCGAAATTGGGAGTTTTGGCGTAGAGGGCTTGACGGCCTTTGCGTTTATGAAATAATTTTAACAGCCAGGCTGAACTGTGCGTTCGAGCAACCTTAAACGGCAGAAAGTTAACCTCTGCGTTGCATGAAACATTAAACGCCAAAGCTTTCATGTGCGTATCGAACAGCTTAGACGCCAGAGTTTACACCATATGTGTTGCATAGACAATTAACGCCAGGCTTAACTGTGGGCGTTGCAGAAGACTTAACGGCAGAGTTTAGGCCTTTAGCAGTGATGAAAATTAACCGCTCAGGTCATGCAACTGTGGCGTTCGAGAAATTAAACGCGCAGAGTTATAGCCTTTTGCGTTGCATGAAATAACATGCTAGTCTGAATCATGTGCGTTCCGAAAATTTAACAGCAGAGTCGACCTTTGGCGTTAATGAAGCTTATAAACACGGGCCAGACTGAACTGTGCGTTCGAAACTTTAACAGCAGAGCTTCGCCTTTGCGTTGATGAAGCCTTTAAACGCCAGCATCTGAACTGCTGCGTTTGATAAAATTCTTTCCTTATGGAACTTCAGCATAAAGCTCCCATTTCACTTGACTGATTGGCATATTTCTTTCTTTTGCGCAGTGCCTTACACCCTGAACGCTCATGCACACTTTACGTCACCAGGTGGTAACTTTCGGGCATGAAGGGCAGGTGGTGGACTATAATATGCAATTCAAATCGTAGGCGTCACAGAATTCCCAATATCCAGCACACCGACACAGATCGCATCACTCTCTGATCTCCAGCATCCAAATACTGATGTACTCCAGGGTTTTGGTTACGGGACGCCTAAGTTTGAGCAGGCTGGGTCTCGGCAAGAAACTCACCAAGCAGCTTCTATTGGGGCATCGTGTCAAAACATATTCCTCACAAAGAGAATCAGTGCACGGCGTCACTACAAATGCTTCAGCCAGATGGGCAGATCGCAAGGATCGTCGCTTCTTTTTTCCTCCTGACATGCACAGGATGTTTCCCATCTCTACTAGCCATGTGCTTCTGTTGTCGCCGCACACGTGAATTGGGACTGGTGAGAGAGCAGGATGGGGTAGCCTGTCGGGTACTGACTCACAAGGGTGTGAATACCGAGTGGATATAAATCGACAAGTGTCGCCTTGGAACCTGGCTTATTTCTCAACGAGGATATCCTTTGGAGAAACAGGCTAGTCCAGCTAACATTTCATTGCGAACGGTTTTTTTGCTGGCCAAGGAGAATTCCCGACTGCAGTATTCGCGAGCATCCTGGATGGCTTCATTCCCAGACAGCGATGGTGGGGCAGCGAATGATAGAATTTTTCGCCGTTGCGTTTGGGGCAGAATTAAAGGAAACATTAGCTCATCTGGCTTGCTTGCCCCTATTATGGCTACTAAACATGGAAATAGCTCTTAGTCCATATAATTCTCGCCATTCTGGAGGCGGTACAATCCAGAGACTGTAACGTTTTTCACATCGAAGGAGAATTAGGGTTTGCCCTACATGAAATGTTCGACGTCTCAGGTCTTCCTTTGGAGATTTACCATATGAACAGTTTGTCCCTGGGTCAACTGAGCTGAAGATCTGAAGGAGACGCATCCCCGAGTATATGAACTCTACTGGGAGGTGATGTGTCATTTCCAAAATCTGCGGCCAATGACAGGGGCACGAGGAGTGTATAAACAGCTATCGCTGCCTGGGCCGAGTATCTTTTCCAAAATTTGTCTGACTAAGATGCGTTGTGTCTCGTCGGGAGGCGAGCACCCCTGAACCATCGCAGGCTCTGATCAATGACACCGTTCACTATGTCAGCGAGGGGAATAGAAGATGACTTCGCGCACAGACTGAATTCGAGAGCTTCCATCCCCAGGACACCACTCCCATACTCTGATATGGCGATATAAGTCGGTTTTCTCATGGCTGTGGCTGAAGCGGTGTGTGGTTCCTACCAGACAATAGATGCTGTGATACTTGAAGTAGCTTATCCGCGCCGTCCTCTTAGCACAGTGGGAGACGCCATAGAATCTACTTTCCGCTATGAGTGCTTTTGTTTACAACAGGTTTGAGGAACTATGGCTCAGTTTATCGAAAAGAACCAATGAAAGAGAAGATTCTGAAGGGACGAAAAGCTTGGTGAACTCCCAAATGTCCTCGAGTCCCTTGCCGTATACATATCTAATGGCTTGGTACGCCTCACATTGTGTATTTTGATGAGTGGCGCCCGCTCTGCGCTCACGGATGGAGGCTTCATTCCCTTTCGTGCAGATTAGAAAAAGGCTAACTTGGTAGGCAATACGTAGTGAAGGTCCGTCAGATTCTGTCGAGAGACTCAGCTACGACATCTCCGCGCTTTCCCCCAGATTTTGAGGGTGGAGATATGGACAAGTCTTCAAGATAACGCTGGTCCTAATGGTTTTACCCGTTTGGACGGGGGAGTTTTCCAGCTGCTGCTAAATATTAGACGCTGGTTACTCTCCTCAGGCAAAATGAAATGTAATATTGAGGCCAGTATCAACCCGTACGTTTTTGCTCGACAATTCGGATACGAGCAACTATAGGCGTTGGGAATCCGAGGAGGCCAACTTCGTTATGGGCAAGCATACTACGAAGGAGCTCGGAGCCTGTATTTACTCCTTCCGCAGGTTGTACTGGGCTACTTCAGATTCCCGC
>NC_033800.1:47935165-47940871 GCF_001876935.1 Asparagus officinalis
CGAACTGCTTCAGGCTCACATTTACTTTGGTCCTCTTCGCTAGGGGCTTAGACTGCGCCAAAGCAATGTAGTAGTGACAAGTGAGATCCCATAAGGTCTCGTAGCGGTCGGGCATCCGATCCTTCAGCTGACTCAACTCATGGTTGGAGGGAAAGTACTCCTGGTATAACATCTGTCCCATGGGCAAACCAGAAATCTTGTGCATCTCATGTAGAGCCAAGCCCAACTCTCCGTGCCTGGTCAGAAAAGTGTTGGAATCTGGATTGTAAAGCTCGCATAGGGCAAAGAAATGCTTCGCGCTTGTAGGCAAGCCATGCATAGTGGCCCGAATGGCTGCATAAAGACCGCAAGCATGTAACTCCTCGCTCCATCGGCTCAAGACATACTTCGTCATACGAGCCCACCAAAACCTGTCCAAAGAATGGACCCAACCATAGAATCTGTGGCGCGGTGCAGGCATCTCCCGTCCTAAGATAGCGAGGCGATTCCTCAAAGTAGAAGCAGTGGTGAGGAACTCATTGCGAGGCGGAGTATCTAGCCCCAGTACTCCAGGATGTAGTCCAACAATGTGATCTCGACTCGAACCAGGAACTGCCTGATGAGTAATATAGCCGCAGTGAACGCTCTCATGTTCCTTTGTCAAACTCCACGACATCTCCCGCTTCACAGCTTGGCGCCTGAGCTCAGTCAAAGAACGGTGTCGAGGAATCTTCGGCAAATACATATAACGACTGCCAGTCTGGTAAAGCCACTGCTCAGCCTCAATAAATACTGCATCGGGATCCCTGGTAGAGTCTCCAAACAAGAAGTCAGTCTTCCTAAGAGACTGAACGGAACTGGCATCCTGCACGAGAGGCGCATCTGTGATCAGCTGGCGAAGAGCTTGATGGCCACCTTCCCTCACCACTTGGACAACTTCCAACGACGTGCCCGGAGCAAACTGGGAGGTGAACGGAATGGGCGAAAAGTCATCAGATGTGGAATAATACTCATCACGACGTCCATTCACCGCATGCGATGAAAAAGCTCCGGAAGGATATTCCACTGAAAACAAGCAGTTAAGTGTTTGTTAATTTCAGATATAAAAGGAAATTGAATTCATCTTACAAATTGGTAAGATAGAGTCATTGCCTTATAAAGGGCGAGACGATTTGGCCACATTGCGCATTTATAAGATAGGGTATATCGACAATATATCCCTGCCTTATAAAGCACAATGCAGCGTCAAAACGCCCCCTTTATTATGAGATGTGGTTTTGACCAAGCAAAACCCATCTTTAAAGCGTCGATCCTCACCAAGGAGAATCAAGGCTTTTCCCGATCGCCTCACCAAGGAGAGCAAAATAGGGTAAAAGGACTAAATTGCAAAATTCTCAGAAGAAGAGGGTTAATTTGCAAAATTTCCATAAAGCGTCGATCCTCACCAAGGAGAACCAAGGCCTTTCCCGGTTGCCTCACCAAGGAGAACAACGGGGGGTAAAATGGACTAATTTGCAAATATCCAGAAAAAAGAGGACTAATTTGTAAATTTTCGAAAAAGGTCAAAAAATTGCTCACCAGCATATGAGGGAGGCGCGCCATCAACCGATGCAGCAGGAAAACGACCTCTCGATACTCGCGACATAATGGCCTACAGAAAAAGAATTCAAGAGGTCAGATCTAGAAATAAAAATCACTTTTTTATCCCCTAAAAAGGCGAGCTTGAGGCATCAAATCACTCCCTCAACCCTTATATGCGATCCCGCTATTCCATACACTAGATCAAACATGAAATAGATCAAGATTATGGAGATATACCTGAGGGGAAGCTCGAGGATCCGACAAAAATTAGATCTTGGAAGTGCTCGAACCACGCGCTCGAGGGGCTCGAAGGAAAGTCTAAATATGGAAGTTTCGAGGGATTTCTCAGTCAAGGATCAAAAGGAAGGATGAATCTAAGACGAAGATCGAGTTTTGAGGGAGAACGGAGGCTCGAGGGAAGAGAAATTCAAAAAGGAGGCAAAAAGGGGGGGGCCGGCCCTAGGGTAAAGAAAAAAGAAAAGAAAAAGACCCCCTTTATATAAGGTGGACCGGGTTGAACCAAACCGAACCGAACCGGACCGGACCCAGTTCGAACCAAAATCCAAATTGAAGCCGAACCGAGCATCGAAACGACTTCAAATCGAGCGACGGTTCAGTCCATCATTCACTCACCCCTCTCCCATTTGTTCGGAGGAGTTGGAGGATTTTTTGAGCCGATTTACTGCCTTTTTTGGCTCATTTTAAGCCGGTTCAGCTCATTTAGGCACAAAAACACTCCGAAAAGTATACGAGTATAAACTGCTTCTTAATACTCCAATAAGGTATATGAGTATAAACTATTCCCTATTTTTGGTTTGAGAAGTTCCTGGAGAATATTGTTTATAAATATTCTTAAGGATAACTCAACCACACTACGCCGGACAACGCGTTGTGCATAAAGACTCGACGCCACAATCAATGGTCAGCTCAAAGGAATCGACTTCAAGTTCAGAAAATTCCGACAAACGGTCAGACAATAAATGCAGCACCGGAACTCTTACAGACTTTCGACAAAGCACCGAAAAGCCTGGAGAATTGAAGGAGTCAAGAACAGAAGCCATTCCGAGGTCCCGTTATACCGACTGAAGGTAGGGACAATCATATCCAAAGTATCCCAGACTCTTCTATAAAAGAACGAGACTGAAATACTTTGGAGGGGGTATCTGTAGGCATATAAAATTGCTTATAGGTCCCCTAGCATAGCTCGGCACAAACCGACGAACCAACGAGGCGACGAGATCGACGAATCGCACAGAAGCGACGGAATGCATCCACCCGCGTGCAGAATCAAGCTAATGAGTTGAGGAATCAACGAGCCATCCAACCAAGGGGAAACTCGGACGAATCACGATCGAATCAAGATCAATTTCGGACTCGAACTCAGAAGCGGATTTACTGCCAAATCAGGAATCCAACTTACTGCCAAATCAGATCAACCAATCAGAGTCTCAATCAACCGAATCACGGACAGAACCGGAAACAACGGAAAACGACTCGAAAAAGTCGGAAAACACCGCCCGCGGGGGCTCGGCCAAAGCCGAGCCACCTCAAGGCGGCTCGGCCTTAGCCGAGCCACCTTGAGGTGGCTCGGTGGCCGAGCCACCTCAAGGTGGCTCGGCAAAAAGTTGTAACTCAAGATGACAATTATCTCATTAATGAAGAAAGCAACAGTTTTCCACGCGAACATTTTTATATTAAGTTTATGATTCCTTCAGTATTTTTAGAATAAAGTAAGAAAATTTATAAATACTTACTAATTTTTCTTGTACTTTTCATGAATAATGTTTTTTAAGTAGGACATAATTGTTCAATATGATCTTCAAGGAGAACTCAGTTAGTGTTTCTTTGCTCGATATGCTTTTTATCAATGTCAATTCAGGTGATTCATGAATGTTTCTGAATTTTGAGTTTATTTCCTTCACTTCTCCATTTGAAATAAAAACAACTTAGTTCTTTTAAATGATATCTCTAAACTTTCTGATAGTTTTTCCATACATAACTTCTTGTATTTTTTCTTTACTTTATAAATAAATATTATCAACATTAGAGATAAATGTTTATACATTATAATCAATTAATGCTAACCTATTATATCTTAATGTAATAATATCAAACATTTCCTCTTTTCTTTGCTAAATTTTAGCCTTTTTGTGATTTAAACTTTTGAGGGTGTGTTTTGTAATTTTTAAACATTGATAGTATTTTATGAAAATTTTAAATTTTAAGTTGGGCGCTTATAATTTTCATGTTTCATGTATTGGTGATAAGTTTTTAAATGTTAGAATATTTCTCGTAACTCTAAAATTTTGAAGGTATTTTTATAATTACTAAAATTTTAGGTTGTTTTTTAAAAATTTTAAAATTTTAGCAATCTGCTGATAAATTCTAAATTTGATGTGTACCAGTTATAAGTTTTAAAATTTCAAAATTTTTTAATAATTTTTTTACTTTTGAGAGAGTTTTTGTAATATTTGTACCTTTGAGGTTATTTTTTTTACTAATTTTAAATTTCTATGTGCCTAATGGTAATCCCTGGAATCCATCTATGTTGTTTCTAAGTTTTGAAATCTCTGAATTTTAGAATATTTTTTTTGTAATTTAAACATGGCTAAATGACACTTATATACCCTATTGTTTTGCTCTTGTTAGTTATATACCCTAAGTTACAAAACATAGCAAAAAAATACCCTGAGTTGGTAACTATTTAAATTTAGCGGGGGGTAGGTAATATAGTAAATAATATAATAAATGAGGGTAAGAAGTATTCAAGTTGGTTATCCAGCACATGAGAATATTCCAGAGAATATTCTCACAGCTGGTTAACAGAAGGTACCAACTTATAAAATTTTGCCAACTCAGGGTATTTTTTTGCTATATTTTGTAACTTAGGGTATATAACTGCTTCAACAGTAAAACACATATATAGGGTATATAAATGTAATTTAGTCTTTAAACTTTTGAGGTTATTTATATAAATTTTAAAATGTTGAGGGTGTTAATTACAAGTTTTAAATTTTTAGATATCATGTTTGTTTTTAAGTTTTAAAAAGTCAGGTGTTTGGTGTAATTTTAAACTTTTAAGGCTGTTATATGTAATTTTTGAAACTTTTGGTTTTTTATAATACTTCACGTATTATAATATGTTATCTACGTATAATTTCTTAATCTTATTTTTTTTATATTTTTTCAGTTATAGGTAGTTCATATGGAGTTAATATAGGATATAGTTAGTATTTAGATATGTTAAGATTTAAGTGAAATATTCAAAATAACTTATTTGGAATTAGATAAGATATGATTAAAATTAGAATAGATTAGGATAACAATGTAATATTCAAAAAAAACTAAGGGTAATACCGACCATAAAAAGATTTTTCCGAACTCGTTCTTTTAAAAAGAGTATGATTTATAGAGTTATCCCACTTAAATACCGCAGAGTCTTTTTTTAAATCACTCTAAATTATCTCTTTTTTTAACTTGGCCACTCCAAAAAAAAGTTCACCTAAAAGAAGCCCCAAAGTTTAACAAAATTTAACTTTGATTCTTCAAATTTTAACAAAAAGTTTAACTTTAATTTTATATCTCACTTGATTTTACATCTCAAACTTTAACAAAAAATTATCAAAAAATTTAAGTTCAAGATAATAAAGTTAGATTTTATTTAATTTTAGGAAATATTTTTGGAGAAAAACTTTCGGATGCCAAACTTTAGAGTTTTTTTAGGCAAAAGAAAACTTTGGGTATCTAATTAAAAATAAGGTAAACCTTTGGGTTTTAGATGCAAATGACCCTATATTTATCTATTGTGAACATAGAAGTGAATTATTCTATTAATAGGTAAACTTTAGCAAGAGCAATTTTATTAATATAATAAGTAATAAAGTTAACTTAAGAAATAATTTTGTGTTGCTTCAAAAAGAAAAGCGGGGGGTTTTGTTAAAACTTTCCCTTTGAAGTTCATCAACTTCAAATAGTAACGTGAGGCTATCATCGATTTTCCTTTCACAACGTCTCACTCTGACAATTTATCAGCTTCCGGGAAGGAGGCAATATGACTTCTAGTGGCGGAGCTTCTACGGAGCAGGGGAGGTCTCGGCCCCCCGACCCTCGAGCAAATCCTATGGGCCAAAGCCCAATTAAAACCTC
>NC_033800.1:47940881-47942795 GCF_001876935.1 Asparagus officinalis
CACCAATGACATCAATAATTTGGATGCCGCGTCAGCTCATTTTCATTTCTTTATTGTTGCATTAAAACACACTATTTTTTAGGATGCTTCTATTTATTTTTTGAAGAAGCAGAATGTAATTTTGTGAATTTTACATTTTATCTTTTAATAAAAATTATTTAGCATAATTCCACAAAACACATTAATAGTTTTTAATCAATTTTTGATATTTGATTACAACAACTAATTTCATCAACTTAATAAGTTGCTTTTACAAGCACTTTTAACTTTTTATAAGTTCTAACAACATCAATTTGACCATAAGATCAGGAACTTAAAAATAATCTCTTTTAGATCTTTTTCGCCAGCAATCTTTTGCTTCCAAAATGACACTACAATGAGAAAATCGCCAGTTCCTTTGTGAATAAAACAAATAGAAGTAGCATGAATGATAGCGCAATGTTAGCAACACATTATTTTATCATCCCTTCTCCTCATTAAGGATGTCAATGCTGAACTGTACATATGGATTAGATCCAACCCATTAATAACGGTTTCAGCTTGAGGTTAAACGAGTTCAAATCATACACAGATCGATCCAAAACTGCACATTTATTTAAATGGATAGGGGTGAGCAAATGATTAGTTTGGTCAGTTTTGACTATTAAAAACCAAAGTGAGCCGATCTAGATTCAAAATCGAACAAACTGAATCAAATTGCTTCAGTGCGGTTTAGTTTGATTTGTTCAATTTCAGCATCGACATGTCAAGTTAGAGAATATTTAGCTAAAATACAACACTCTTGCCCACATTGGTTTTTTTCATAGTATGAGTACTATTTTAAAAATTTTTGGACCCACCTTTTTTACCACATGTTTGTTTTTTATTTGGTCCGAATTAGTTTTAAGGAGGGACAAAATAATAACCAAGAAGGGGACTAAATGAAACCGACCACCCCCACCTTACAATTCGAGTATTAATATCCAATTTTCATAAAAATGTTTGTAAAACCCCCCAAAAAAAAGTTTTTACATGGAATGATGATTCCCCAATAAAATGGGAAATGAACCAAACATCCTCTAAACATGTGATAGTGAATTCGCCACAACTTGCACATACTTATTCTGACATGGGGAGGGTTTAGAATACGAGGAGGCTTCCTTGTAAGAGTCAAAAATTTTTTGAATACCATTTGCCCTTAATTTTAACGGATTAGAATTTTAGGATAATATCATTGAAGGCAACATTGCCCTTAATGACAAATTAACGACAAAGATTTAACTGATGTTAAAAAATTCTAAGAGTGGACCAATGTCAAAAAATTACTTAAACAATTATTCCAGCTTGACTTAAAGTTACTCATTGATCATCGAGAGAAATTCCAAACACAATGCAAAAGCGTTTATAATGCACACATAATGCTTGATTTGATAGGAGGGGAGGTAGAATAGGGAGCTAACTAGCTAAGAGCTTTTAGAGGATAATGTGAAGAAGAATATACTGGGATGAGGAGAAAAAAAATACAAAATGAAAATAGGAAGTAAAGAAAGAGAAAATCATTTCAATTTGGAGGAACAGAAGAAAAAGAAAAGAGAATATATAAAATAAATTAAAAAGCCATTTACCTCTCCTTACTCCCTATCCAAACAAATAAAAAAGCACAAAAAATGTATAGCAACTCATTTAACTTCAAATTAACGTACCTCATCGTACCTCCGACGAGACCAGGTTCATGCGACATCATCTAGAAGCGTGTGACATCCCGTCATCATCAGCCGTCCAGCACTAAATGGACGGCTACAATTAACCTCCATTTCCAAACCTTCCCATTTGGCTAAATTGACTCACTGCAGCCCACTCTATAAAACAAAAGCGCACGCTCACGGATCCTACTTGCCACCGATCCGCCCCACACCTAACCGTTAGTCCGCCGCC
>NC_033800.1:47942800-47962521 GCF_001876935.1 Asparagus officinalis
GCCGCCGCACAACACCACGGTAACCTCACCGGCGAGTTCCCGCACCTAGACACTTCAAGAACAGAAATCTGTTCTCTTTCTTTCCTCCTGATCGCGACTCGTTAGTTCGTTCAAACTCGAAAAGAGCGATCTTTGTTCCGTTGATCTAACCTCTTCGTCCCTTGATCGCTCGATAAAACTCTAGAAAATGGCGATGTTCGCTGCATCGAGACGCCTCAGCTCGTCGCCGGCGTTCCTTGGCTCGATGCTGCGTTTCCATCTCGACCGGGTTTAGGGAGGAGAGAGACACTTTCCGCCGATCAACGTGCCGGCCGATAGGTTCTTAGTTCAATCGATTGCTCTTCGTCAGATGTTTTTTTAATTAACTATTAAAGATTATATCAAAATTTTGGGTTTTTGAAGGTTGTGGGGTGGCTCAGACGCAGAGATCGCTGCAGAATTTTGAGCGGCGAGCGGGAGCAGATGCCGGAGCCGATCATTCGAGCATTTGGCGTCTTAAAGAAATGCGCTGCAAAGGTTAATTACAATTATTTGTTATTTTTTGGTGAAATTATTCAGTAAAAGTTGTTATAAGATTAGTTGGTTACTCTATTTACCATCTGTTTGTCAAAATGCCTAGCAGAATACGTGAACCAGTAATTAATGTGTAGTCGTGTAAGTTGCATGGATCTTGAAGAGTTAGCATGCAGTCATTTTTTTTTTTTTGACCTCCTCTTTTAATGACATCTATGGTGGCACGTAGTGCCAAGGCCTGTGGTTGGAACGCTTCAAATTGAGCGCAACACTAACTCACCCATTTAAGTTATTTGGCTTTTCTACAACTTTTTAGAGTTCCAAACGTCCAACAGAACATGTATGTTAAAATCTGGATGTAGTTGCAGAAACATGAGACTAGCACACCTTAAGTTTAGTTACTACTAAGAGTCTAAGACATTCATAAGACATTCATAAGACATTCATAGAGTCGACACAGAGGTTATCATTGTTGCTGGTATTGTTGTTGTACGATAAAACTTCGAATTATCTGATTTTCAATTTGGTGTACACTGTACAGAACCCAATTCTCAACATGTAATCCATAAATGGGACTTTGTTTCTTTAACCAAAGTAGGCAAACTTTTTTGTTGCAGCCATTTTTTCTTTACTTTTTAAGTTTGAAACAGAACATTAGCTCTTGATAGTTCATGTACTTTGCATCTAATTTCACCCCCAAGGCTAATTCATTCAGTATGTTCTCTCATATTGTCTTATTAAGTCACCCATTTCCCATGTAAGATGTCCTTATAAATGTCATTTCCTTCAAGATATTCTTTGTGGCGGATCAAGACAGTAGTTTGATTTGTATCTCTAAGACTCAGTTAGTAGATACATTAGCACTGACAAGTGACAAACTAGCACAAGATTAAGTTGATATATACTCCCAACTCATGCTTTTGCCTTTGGGTTTGATTGAGTTACAAACCTCCACATGCTCCTCACATAGAAAATTTGAACTGTTGGCCACAGCAGAGCTTGTATGGTAAATAAACACCTGCATAATTGTCTTAGGAGAACCGTAAAACATATAACTAAAAGAAATGCAATAACTAAGTTCTGTTAATTTTTCTCACTCAAAGGCATCTTCACAACATTATGTCACCTCCTAAGTTTATGTGATTACTAGTTGGAAAACTCACTCTGCTAGTTATTTTGACAGCTTTTATGTTTTCAAATTTCACATGTGGATATATTTTCATATCAGAATGTGGTGTTTGTTAGTGCAGGTGAACATGGAGTATGGTCTTGATCCAGCTATAGGAAAAGCAATAATCCAAGCTGCCGAGGAGGTTGCTGAGGGAAAGTTGAATGATCATTTCCCTCTTGTCATATGGCAGACTGGAAGTGGCACTCAAAGCAACATGAATGCCAATGAGGTTAGCATCTAAAGGTCCACACATTTGTTGCTGTAACATGGAAATTCTATGATTGTTTGAAGTTTAAACAAATCATTAACCATAACATCCGTAATGAGCATAGTTGTCTAACTAGTATGTTTTTGCTTTTGCTTTTGCTTTTGCTAAAGAGTGAAAGAGGAGATAGCATCTTTGTTCATATTCCAAAAGGAGAAAATATTTATGGTGACAAGGCAAAAAATAATCCATATTCTCACTGTACATTTGCTTGAGCTGTAATAGTTCATCTTTTACAATTAGAATATTTTGTCTTTTATATGACTTAGGGGGTGTTGTTTGCATGCAACTGAAAGATGCGAGTGAGAAAGTGACTCACATTTAACATTTAAGGTGTTTGTTTGAAATATTAAATGCAACTGGTTGTGAAAATAATGCAACAAAGTTGCCTCGTTGGATTTAATGCAATTTTAACCTCTTCTAAAAGGTTGGTGAAGTCACATGAAATTGACAAAGTGGGGGACCACTTTTAATTAATTGACTTCAAATATATTTATTATAAACCATATTTTGCCACATCATCACCTTCACTTTTGTATTTTCAGTACTATTTTTCCTTTAGACAAACATTGTATTTTACTTGCACAATGATGTGGTTGTGGAATTCATTTGTAAAAAAAAAGGCAACTTTCACACTTCAGATTCACTTTTAATTTGCCAATCACCCCCTTAATTGCCAAGAGGTCAGACTTGAAAGAAGGACCTTCCTAGCCTGAAAAGGGAAAGGTTTATGTAATCTAGAAAACATTAGTATTTTTTTGTGTCCTCTATCAATGAAGCTCAACAATGAAAGGTCTCTGAAAATATGCTATAATGTTCTTGAGCTATACAGTAGATTATCATCAGCTTTCCCTTTATCAGCCATGAAAGTAAACTTTTCTTAGATATTACTTTTGAAAATGTTACAAGTCTCTAAAGATTCTGTACCTTGAAAACAAGCAATTTGCTTCAACATTTGGTAAATTACAGTATTTTCTGTCTCTTTGCTTTGACTTTAACAATGAAATTTCCATATGGTTCTTTGTCATCATTTCATTATTATCTAAATATTTTCTAACTAAGTGGGTCCGGCCAAAGCAACAGCACCATATTGAGAAGGCTCCATTGAAAATCTGAGCAGTGAATAGTCTTGGAATTATTGAATCCTCTTCTTAGAATGCTAGATTATGATTAGGTTCTTTGCAAACTACAAAAGAAATTCTTTCTATCATATATTATGTTTGAAGATTTTGAAGGTGTCACTCTCTTGATTTTGTTTTTCAAATTTCAGAGAGATATCTACATTAGCCTTAGCTTAAGTCTAATTTGTTGATACCACCTGTTTTTTAAGTTTGACTTTTATTACCAGACTTGATGCGAACATCACTAGCTTTCCTTCTATATAGTTCTTTGTGTTCATGGCAACATCACTAGCTAAGCCTTTTCCCTCCAATAAACAACTTTTGTGAAGGAGCATAACTTTAATTGAAAGCCCCCATGATAAGCATGATGCTTTTATGATCACTTGTCAATTTGACATTGGTCCTTTGAGTTGATCTAAGAATATTGGCCAAAGAAGCTACACTGGATAGTTATAGAGTGTAGATTTTGGGTGTTGGAAGGGAGGGAGGGATTGACATTTTGAGTGGGGGAGGCATCCGCCTTATCTCTTATATGGTTTAAATTTGTGCCACCAAAGATTTATTTTCTCAACTTCTAGACGTGATGGTAGGGGGGATGGATCAATCCTACTTTAGCTTCATCCTTGAGGTATCTGCAGGAGGTCTTGAGGTATCTGCAGGAGGTAATTGTTTAACAGGTATATAATCGGAGATGGATGTTGTATCAAGCCCCAACATAATTGCAATTGCATGGAGAATCTGCTGTGCTACAGCATCAAGATTCTTAGTTGGCTCTGTCTGAACTTATCTTACAGATACTAGGAGCTTTATCTTAGTTTTGCATTATTCTACCACTTCTGGTAAGTTGATAAAATTTCATCACAATAAACTCGAAAATCCTTAAGCCAAAAGCTCATTCCGATCTCTTGATTATAAACGTGTGAGCCAATCAGCCAAATTGTCAACTTAAACAGCCATCAAACTGCTGTTGCGTGAAATACTGTTGCAATACCAATATGACACATGGCACAATTCTCTGAAGACTGGGCAGAAGGAACACCAGGTCATAGAAGCTTTCCTGTAGGTATTTCTTTTGGTTGTAAGGCTTGCATAGGAAAGAACCTTGAAGCTTAAATTACTCACAAAAGCAGTTAATTTGGCACTTGCTTTCTCATAAAAGGTCTCTTACAGATCTCAGTTATCCATATCTTCTGGGGAAACAAGGCTAAGCAGTTACTGTATATTTAAGCAAGTTTCTGTGGCAGATAGATATGTCTGTCATGTCTTATATAAATGATCATGGAATTTTTTTGGTAGAAGGATGTCCTACATAGTATGCATCTTAAGTGCATTTTCTTGGTGTTGAAAATTACCATATCCTCCCTAGTTTTGACACATTCTTCTTAAGTGAACCTGTTCATTGCTACTCTTTCTACTATATAGTTCCTAGGCTTATGACTTTCGATATACCATCTGCTTACAATGGAGGTATTGAGCTGCATCAAATGATAATTGTTCCATATTGTCTTCTGTTACAAAGCAAAGACAACAAGGTTGTTTTCTCCCATGATAGTAGTCTAATTCTCATGAACAAATATTTCAAAATCATATGTGAACTGCGTAAAGGTATATAATAATATAATCAATATTTTGTTTTCATTTACTGGTCTTGGAATCCATGTGAACAAATGAACAGTCTGTCGGTTATAAAATGCTATGAAGCAAGGTCTTATATCTGTTGAGTTGTGAAATATCCATTCATGAAGCTTTTTTCCTTTCTGGATAGGTGAGGTACATTTTCGGTTCACTTGTAAAGCAGATACATTTTTGTTAGTATTGAACTTCTGTTAGTTTTGAACAGACGTAGTCCTCACTGAATATCTTTTATGATTGAATATGATACCAAATTGCTGTTGCTTCCAAAACATGAACTTTCTCTTTCTTCAAACATGCAATTTTTTATACCTTCCTTTCTCTTGTTCTCATTCACAGGTGATTGCAAATAGAGCAGCGGAGATACTTGGTCACAAACGTGGCGAAAAGTTTGTACACCCCAACGACCATGTTAACCGGGCTCAGTCTTCAAATGATACATTTCCAACGGTAAGTTTCCATTTTTATATGCAACCATCTACCTCGGAGCAACCTTACAACTTTTCAGAGATGCTACCAAGCTAATATGTTAGCTTTATGGTTAGAGAAAGATTAAGGGGTGTCCTAGATTAGTTTAAATTTGTCAGACTCTAATTGTAAGAGACCTTGTACATTGTCCTTCCTTTGTTATTTGCATTATTGGTTGTTGTATGCATGTATTATTCTAAGGCCCGATTGGCTTATTGGTCTATACAACTGTTGTAACTTTTAAGTTGTAGTTTCCAAGCTGTAGTTTACAACTGAGGTGCAGTCTGACTGCATGCGAACTGCAATTATCGTCCCCTAAGGACTTTACGTTAACTCTTGAGCAGAAGCCAATAACACCTAACTTTGTTCTTTTGCTGTTAAGTGATTTCAAATGAAGGAATGTGGAATTGGGAATTATATCATGGATCTGGTCAACTATGGACTACATTTCTATCACCAGCTTAAACAACATTCACTTACTTCCTTTGATATTGGTTAAATTCCAGTACAATATCATGTGCATCCCTTATTATTGGTATATGTCATATGTCACAGTCATGTCCATTATCATATAAGCCTTATCCTTATGAAAATCGGTTTGGCTATGAAGAACAATAATGATTCTTAACTGAGAAGACTCAATGGAAATCTTGACCAAATTACGGGCAAAAAGGGGCTGTCATGAAGCAGTGAGGGCCAATTGGCAGGTAAGGAGGCCAGTGCCAGTTACCCATTCAATAAACTGAGTCCATTATGCTAGCGATGAGAATTGCATGTATCCTGCATTATCCAATGTATTCCTTTTATGGCATATTAGTAGTCTACTAGAGTATTTAGTGGTTTCACACTAACAATGTATAATTGTGCTGGCTGTTTCAGGTTATGCATATCGCTGCAGCTGTAGAGATTAATTCAAGGTTCATACCAAGCTTGAAGCAGTTGCATTGTTCACTGCATAAGAAGGTTGAATTTTTTGTTTTTTTTAACTCTCTAGCTATTCATGATTGAAGTACTTGTCTGGATATAATTTTGTGTGGATATAATTTCACCTCTACCAAAGATGGTTAAATAGTTTTCCTTTTGTTTAATAAAAACATGAGATGTATGCTAGTTTACTCTCATTGGTAGCAAATTGAATAACATGGTTTATATCTGTGTATATTCCTAATATCTATCCTCTTGTGATGTTTGCCAATAACAATAAGGCCACGTTTGTTACACTGGAATAGGGGGTATTGTAATCCCCGTATTATATTCCTTGGAATGTGTAGATCTTGGGATTATTTTAGTCCAGTTCAATGTTTGTTTTCACAGGGAATAACATGGAGACTAATTTAAAATAGTCCATACTGTTTGTTTTTAGGGGTATATAACCGTTTGGACTAATATCTATCTTAACCAGAATGATCTTTTCACCCTTCACCTTCAGTCAACCAATATTGTAATAATGCATTCGTTTGGCAAAAAAGTCAAAATTTTGGACATGACTTAATCTACAAAGTAGACATACCATCGATAAATATTTAGGACACAGCAAACAACTTATTCATTCAACAAAACACAATCATGAAAAACTAAACAAGTAATTAAACATAAAATTCTCCCACATAGTACCAAATAGTATTTGAACATTAAAAAAACATTATTGACGTAGCCTGATCTATCAAGTTCTAGGAAAAGTGATTAAACAAACTAATATTCAGAGCAAATGCAAACTCACACTAAAATTGCAGCGGGAAATAACTGTAAACATCAAACTATAATAAACTAAAAACTAATAGTAATAAATGATGCAAAAACTACGGCAAATAAGGAATGCGTTCGCGATAAACCTGAGGAGTGAAATGTCGAGCACAGTCCACAAACCTATTGAGTACTCAACGTTGAATCGAATTCCTATTAGCTAGATCCTACAAAAGGGTATCAAAATAGAAGGGTCAGTTCAATATAAGATTAAGGATGTAACAATTTTAATTAACCACAATGTAAGCAATCTGATTAAATGGGAATAAGGGCTTAATCTGAGTTTTGTAGTTCTCTGTCGCTGTGGAATTCTGCAAGGATCAGATCTGTGAAGGAGAGGTTGCAATGTCGAGAACACCGGAGCTGTTCATGCGTACTGTTCACGGGTATTGTTAACCCGAGGGTTCAAACCTTAAAGAATACGCTTAAAAGGTAGGATTGGAATCATTCTAGAAATCTCTTTGATCAATAATTCTCATTCAAAATCTACTGATGATTACATAAAAGTACCGCCCTTTTATAGAGATCATACTCTCTTTAAAAGTACGAGTTCGGGAAAATCTTTCTATAGCTAATATTACCCTTAGGTTTTTTTAAATATTACATTGTTATTCTAATCTATTTTAATTATCTTATCTTCTTTGAATTGGTAACCAAATGATTTATTCTATTAATAATGAGACTCCACATGTTATTGGATAAAATAGATATGTTTCATATAATTCAAATCCTTTACTTATTTCGGTTCGTAGAGAAATCTAAAAAACATATGCTAGCCAGCACCTAAAAGTTTTTGAACTTTGTAAAAAATATTCTCCAAGTTATTTAAATTAGAAAACACCCCTACAAATTTAAAATTTTATTAAAGCATATTAAAAATTATAAATTTTACTTATCTCAATTCAGTGAGAAATCTGAAAAATATATGCTAACTAGAAACTGAAAGTTTTTTAACTTTAGAGAAAATAACTTGTAAGTTTTAAAAATTACAAAAACACCCCTAAAAGTTTAAAATTTATAAAAAATATCTTGAAAATGTCAAACTTATAAACATACTAAAAACCTACAAATAACACAAACAGCCCCCAAAAATTTATAGAATTTGCAATACACTAAATTTTTTACAAATTGCAAAATAAAACCCTCAAAATTATAAAATTGATAAAAAATTCTGATAATTGTTGACCTAACAGTACATTAAAAATATAGGAAATATAAATATCCCCTACATAATTTATAATTATAGAAAACACCTTTAAAGTTTTAAAAATTATAAACAATCCTTTAAAATTTAAAATTTATAAAAAACACCTTAAAATTTTCAAATTTATTAGTAAATTGAAATCATAGGAAGTATTAATAGTCTATAAATAATTTACAATCTGTAGAAAAGGCTTATAAATTTAAAAAATTACAAAAAAATCCTTCAAATTCATAATTTACAAAAAAAAACTCCTTCAAATTCATAATTTACAAAAAAAACTCCCATGAGAATTTTTAACCTATAGACCACAAAATGAATATGCAAACTTACTAACAACCCTTAGAAAATTAAAATTTTTCAAAAAATATCATACACCTTTTAAAAGTATAGGTTTAGGAAAAACTTTTCAGGGTAAATATTACCCATAATTTTTTTGTAAAGAACATAACTAATTAAAAATCTATTAAATTTGAAATTTATAAAAAATATCCTTAAAATTTAGTACATTGCAAATTACCCCTCCAAAGTTTGAAATTTTCAATGATTTGTTTTGTAATTCCTTAATTTCAATGTAATGTTTAATAGTTTTGTGTATTTGTAAATTACAAATTTTAGGGTGTTTTTTCACACTTTTTAAAATTTTTGAAGGTGTTTATTTTATAGTTTTCTAAATTTTCATTGTGTTTTCAGTGTAATGCACATATACATCAATTAATGATGATATTGAAGAATAAGTCGTTCTTAAGGATTATTAGACCATAGTTAAGTGTGCACATCACTATTCCTAGGCAGTATAGTTTATATATAATTTTTTTTCCAGACAATCTATGTAGTGGATAAAAAGATTATGACTTTAATATATTATTTTTTATAAATTATATTTAATATGAACCCACCATATAATTTTGACTGTGGTCATTATAATTTTAATACGTTTGATTGATTGACTATATACGTATATAGACCATATATTACTTTACTTTCTCACATGAACTAACATTTGGTGCTTAATAATTTAAATTATTACTTTTAAATTTAATATAAAGAGGAGCTCTAATAACATTTATTTATTTATCTATAGCATAATACAATCTTAATTCCTATTTTTTGCTGGAGATTTATTCCATAGTTACACATATCAAATTAGTAACTAAAATAATAATTATTTATGCTTAAATTAGGAGAGATTTATTCCATAGTTACACATATCAAATTAGTAACTAAAATAATAATTATTTATGCTTAAATTAGGATGATTGTAGTTGGTCACTCACTAATAATTATTTATGCTTAAATTAGGATGATTGTAGTTGGTCACTCACTATGAAATTTTTATGAAGATAAATACCTTATTTTCGATAGCCATTTGCGCTGCCCATATATATTTTATAAATTAGTTCTTAATTTGATATTTTAAATTACTTTTTTTTTAAAAAAAATTTCTTCTTTGACTTTTAGACTGTGTAATCACTATATCACCATTCTAGCAGAAATGACCTCACTCTAAATGGCTTCAAACCAATGTTTGAGTTGCACTGAAGTATATACTATTGTTACTATGTGTATATATTTTTTAAGAAAATCATGTTAACATTTTTTAAATAGAAGAGAATATTCTAACATCTGATATTATAAAATTAAATATAGCCAATTGAATGATTAGCAAAAGAGAACTTACATTAGAAAACTGTGAATAATAAGATAAAAAAGAAAGATAATGACATTGCCAACAGTACTACAAATAGCAAATTACAATGTAAAGTTAACGTATTTTGTGGAGCCCAACTATTGGCTATATGCATCGAGGTTTTCATATATATACTTTATAATTTATTAAAAATGGTCATATAATCTTATATAATAAAATTGATTTATTAAAAATGGTCATATAATCTTATATAATAAAATTGATTTAATATTGAATAGTAATATCATTGTAATAATATCATTCATATAATCTTATATAATAAAATTGATTTAATATTGAATAGTAATATCATTGTAATAATATCATTATTGGAAAAAATTCTTCATGAGTTGATATGCTCTTTACAATATATAAGCTATGCACTCTAAATTCTTGTGTCTTTTATAGAGCTAAAAAGTTTGAATACGAGCTTCTAACATGTTGCTCTCACATAGCAAAATTCACTTAGGAGATATGGATATTCTATATGAGTTATGTATCCTATATACAAAATAATTGTTCCAGGCAAGTGAGTTATAATAGCATTTTTTATTCCCATCGTTTGGGGTAAGATTTGATAGGGACTTTGCATCAAAGATTTTTTTTTATATTTAGAGCACATGGCGAAATATATCATAATCTTCTTGTTTTAATTTCGTAAGAAAATAATTCTTCATACTTTCAGTTTTACTTCTATGATATAGAGAATAAGCTATAAAATTGAATGAGAATATTAGATAGTATAAATATGAGCGAAACATCAACTAAAAGTTAATATGAATATGAGTCAAACCACAACTAAAAGTTTAATGGACATATTGTAAGTAAATTCATCTGCAAAATTCTTTTGCGAATTGAATGATCACCCATCTTTTGAAGACTTCAATATACTAATAAATAAAGATGTTGTACTAAATTAATGTACTTATAACTCACAAATAGTAGATCACGTAGCCACAGTCTAGGTTGAAGGAAATAATGATAATATTTTATTTGAGAGAGATTATTGAGTTGATGATCAATCCCATAAAAAACTTTGTTTTCTTTTTTTCTTTTTACTCTATTTTTATCAATTTAAATAATCATGATATTCAACCACGTGCATTGCACGTGCATCTCAACTTATGATATTCAACCACGTAGATTGCACGTGCATCTCAACTAGTTCAAATAAACATAAATAAACTCAAAATCTTATCTAAAAACATGTAAATGCTTATCTCTAAACAAATCAAATCAAAACAATCTCGATTCTATCCGTAACCTTTTTCTTATCCTAACAATAACCAAATAAAATCTGAATTATCTCAAACCGAATAAAATCTGATGATATCTCAATAAGATCTACGATGCCAAGTCCCTCTAGAATAGAATCGGATATATTGATCCCTATCAATTATCCATTAATTAAAGGACATACAAATTAGCACCAAAGTATATGACATACATGTAAGTAATGTTCAAATTTGAGCAGTAAAAGTATTTCTACTTATTGTACTTCTCACTTCACCTTTAAATAATCAGTTATTTGAAATGGGCAAGTGCATAAATTTGCAAAACCTCTAATGTTCTCTCGTCTGCCTCCATTTCTCGGCTGAAAATAACATAACCAAGAAATAACATAGCCATTATTGAAAAAAAATCTTTATTATTCATCTTTCTCCTCTTCAATCTTAATTCCTCGTTGAACAAACTCTAAATACTCTCAACAAGCTAGAGGGATGCACCAAATCCGACACCAATGAGCTCAGATGCAAGAAGGTCGTTATCAACCTTCCATAAGATAATTTTGCTGCTCAGCAAAAATCACAGATGCAAAACAAAAAGGAATGGAGGAAAAAAGAAAAAAAACACTGGGAAAAAGGAAAAGAACAGGTGGCGATTTTGTCCCAAATTCTTAATCCCTTCTAGATGATTCATACCTAGATTGGAAAGGTGGGGGTGAGTTGGGTTTGACGTAGTCCCTTTTTGGGTCTTATATAGTCCCTCCTTGAAGTAGTACAGACCGGATAAAAAACTAGCATGGGATAAGAAGGCGGGTCCAAACTATTTTAAATTAGTACCCGGACTATTTAAAAAATAATAATGGCCTAAAGTGCTAATTATATGGCTAAGGATACTCTGACAAAAGGTCTGGTCTCACAGCTGATCGTCATCATAATTTCAAAAAATGGGGTTTGCATGTATCCTAATTGAGCAGTGAGCACTCTCCTCACTTTCACCAAAGCTTCACCTAAATAATCTGTTCTTCGTCACCGGAAACTTGTGTGCCTCTGTCCCTTAGTCCGCATCGTTATGTATATGCTAAGATCTGGTCCTTGTCTTGGGAACTATATATTTTTGTACATGTGAAACGGCACGGTTCAGATACCATGTTAATCATGAGAAGACATCCATGTCAAGAGAGCACATAGAGATTACTATTTATTATATCTGTAATAATCTGCTACAGATGCCTGATATGTTTGCAGTTATTGTCATGGCCTATTTTCTTCAATATATCTGATCTTTGGGTTTACTTTTGCTTTCAGTCTGTTGAGTTCAAAGACATTATTAAAATTGGGCGAACACATACTCAGGATGCAACTCCGTTAACCCTTGGACAAGAATTTAGTGGGTATACCACACAGGTAGCTCGTGCTGCTTAGACTTCAGTAGATTAGGGTTTATTTATGTAGATGAATATGTATGCTATGATTATGAACTTTGATGCATGTCATTGGTTACAATGTTATATTGTAGGTAAAATATGGGATAGCTCGGGTGACTGATACTCTACCTCGCATGTATCAGGTAAACTTTAATGTAATATCAATGCAAAATTGATCTTTGATTAACAAAGCATTTCTTATTTGAATTATTGTATTGAGCAGCTAGCCCAAGGTGGCACTGCAGTTGGAACAGGACTGAACTCAAAGAAAGGGTAGGTATCGTGTTAATGGCTTTTGATTTGTATCTTGCTGCTACTTAATTATATTTGGTTGGCCTCCCCATTTGATGCACATCTCACCCAATGAATCATTGTCATATTTGAGCGTATTATTCTAATTCTTATTTGTATTCTGCTTTGTTGTTATAAAAGCTCCCATTCATGTTTCCTCTACTTAATGGAGTTGATTTGAGTGACATATCTATCTAATTGGAACTTTTAATAGAACCTCTTCACTAGTCTTTCTTATGTGATGCGCTCATTTGCAATAATATTTTCTTTTCAAATAAATCTCTTAACTTAGTAAGCTTATATATGCACTGCAGCGCTGGCATCGGCGTGTATTTTGAGAATTCACACAGGAGATTTCCCTTAGAAGTTATGGGAAAGGATCATGAGGTGTGCTTTGTCCTGCTAGTATTCGCAAGGCTTGATGTTTGTGTTCTATATGTCGTAATGTGACAACATCATTATTGTGCTGTTTTCACATTAAGGTGCCATCAACTATGGGTGCAAAGCTCAATTTCCAAATTGACAATATTTCAATGACCAATAAAAAACCTGCCTTATAGGCATATGGGAAAATCTTCTTGGTTTTCCCTGCCTGTGCGCATATATTATGGCATCTCTGCATCCATAGATTAATGAGATATCATAGACTAGGCTTGCTTTCAAGGTTGGAATTGACAAAGTGGAGAAAATATTGGAGAGGTGAAAGAGAGCATTAACAGATGAGGGAGATGACAGAGAACAGAAAGAATGAAAAAAGTGGAGGAAAGAAGGTCAAGTAAGAATAATGTTGCTATTTAAACTGTTATATCACCTAATAATTAGCATTGATCAATTTCTATGTCGATTTTATTTGTTGTAATCCTTCTGCATAGCTCAGATAGGTTGAACTGTAGCTTTTATTTTTGGGGTGGGTTGGGGGAGTTGAAATTTAGCTCTCTTGACTTGATCTAAATGCCATCGGCGACTCCTATCAAGCCCCTTCTCTTGCTGTAATAGTTTAAATACAATCTGATCATAGTTACTATAGCTAATAGAATCGCAATACATGCTGCTAACATAATTTATAGTGATTGAAAATTACTACAGGCAATCAACAGCCTTTATCTATAAATAGTTGTAACATTTTCCTTTTTAAATTAGAGCAATATTCAGAGAACATATAATGCCATTAAGGGTAAATTCGGAAAAGAAAACCTTTCATTGACGACCCTTCTTTTGGACAACCCTTATGAACTATCAAACTGAATGAGTAATCCAACTGTTAGCATTTTTGGGTTATTTGAAACGATCAACATGGAAGTTAAGGAATTAATACTCTTGGGATTCACATTCAGGTGTTTAACTATATGTTTGTAGATTTGACAAGAATAAAAAATTTTAATAGTTGAGTACTTAATTTTTTCAGTTTAATAGGTCAAAAGGGTTAACACGGATGCAAGTCATCAATGGAGAAAGTTCTTAAAGTTATGCTTATGTTATTTATCGGTTCTTTCGAGGTATTTGCATTAATTTTGGCTTTACCCATGCACACTCATGCTACTATTAGAGAGTCTTTTCTTTGTTTAGTATTTTAGTCCTACATCGGGTATCCTTGTAATCTTGAACTATCTAGCTATCTATATATAATAAAGATGACCGGCCCACAAAGGGATCAAGTCAATTCTCCTATCAGTATGTTATGAAAATCTGAAACTCTATTCTTCCTCAAATCACAATTAATTAAACCCTAACCAAAACCCTAATCTTCTATCCCTAATCTCTTTCCCGAGTCCTCAAATCAGCTGTCTCATTTTCTAAAACCAAAACACTAGTCTCTTTCTAAAACCAAACCCCTAACCTCTTTATCTATCCACCACCTCACGTCCTCTTCTCTTTTCTGACTTCATCATCTGCCTCAGCCACTTACCCAGCAGACCTAACCCACTTGTCAGCTTCTACCCAATCTACTTCTTTGCATCAAGTTGCTACTATTCTTGAGGAGTCTGGTGATTTTGATCTTCTTGTTGCACTTTGGAAAGGTAAACGATCTTGTACCGCGAAAAATCATATTGCAAACTTTGTCTTTGTTAGTTATATATCACCCACTTATGCTGCTTTTGCCTCATCATTATCCTCTTTGTCTACTCCTAAATCCGTTCGTGAAGGTCTCCTCGATTTAGGGTGGAAACGTGCAATGGATGAGGAAATCGTTGCCTTACATCCTAATGAAACTAGGGAACTTGCTACTCTACCACCAAGAAAAGTTGCAGTTAGTTATAGATGGATAGATACAATGAAATTTCTTCCAATAGGTCAAGTGGAGTGATTGAAAGCCGACCAGTTGCTAAAGGGTATGCTCATACCTTTGGCGTGGATTACTTGGAGACGTTTTCACTGGTTGCTCGCTTGCATTCAGTGAGTATTTTATTATTTGTTGCAGTTGTGAAAACTAGCCATCTTTTTAGTTAGATATCAAGAATGCGTTTTTGCATGGTGATTTGCAAGAAGAGGTGTATATGATTTAGCTAATGGGATATGAAGTTCACGGGGAGCCTATTAAGGTTTGTCGCCTTAAAAAACCATCTATGGATCGAAGCAATCTCCTCGTACATGGTTTGATAAATTTAGTATAGTGGTTAGCAACTATGGCTTGAAGCACAGTGCATTAGATCATTTCATTTTTGTGCGACATTCTACCATGGTTACTATTGTCCTTGCGGTGTACGTGGATGATATTTGTCATATCGGGCAATGATCATCAATGCATTCGAGATTTGAAACTACATCCCTATTCTCATTTTCATATGAAAGGTCGGAGTTTTACAGTACTTTCTTGGATAGAGGTTGCTCATTTTTCTACGGGACTAACTTTATCTCAAAGGAAGTATGTTCTCGGTCTTCTTTATGACCGATATGCTTGGTTCAAAGCCTGTTTGTACAAATATTGACTCTCATATTAGACTTGATCAAAATTTGGGCAAAGCTCTCTCTGATTCTACTTGTTATTGAAAATTGATTGGCAAGCTTATCGATTTGATGGCTACACTTTCCGATAAGAGTTCTTAGTTGATATATGCAAAAACCACGCCAGCTACGCTAGACTACAGCTTGTTGAGTACTCTGATACCTGAAAGGTGTGCTAGGGAAAGGGCTTTTTATCATGTTTCTAACAATTTAGATATTGTAGGCTACTCTAATGTTGACTGGGCAGGTGATCCTCTTGTCGACATTTTATAAGTGGTTCTTGGACTTTTGTTAGTGGTAATTTTGGTCACTTGGTGCAGTAAGAAGTAGAAAATTGTTGCCCTCTCCAATACTGAAACTGAGTCCAAAGCTATGGCTCATGCCACCTGTGAGATGACTTGGGTTCGCTCTCTACTACTGGAGATGGATATTGTTTCCTCGATGTCCATGATGCTCCATTGTGACAATCAAGCAGCTATCTACATTGCATGCAATCTGGTGTTTCATGAGCGAACAAGGCATGTTGAAGTACACTGTCATTTTATTCATGATATGATGCTATCTAAGAAGATTTTTACTCCACATATTCGATTGACCAATCAGATTGCTGACATACCTGAGAAAGCTTTGCCATGATTGTTGTTTGTTGCTGAGCATGATTGATATCTATGATGGGCATGATTGATATCTATGCACCAGCTTGAGGAAGAGTATTAATGTATTATAGTCTCTTTTCTTTGTTAAGTATTTTAGTCCCACATTGGGTATACTTGTAATCTTGAACTATCTAGCTATCTATATAATAAAGACGACGGACCCAAAAAAGGATCAAGTCTATTCTCCCATCATAACAGCTACCATGTCCCATTTTAGTATTATGTCCTATCCTTTAATTTTGATTATTTCTTTTGTTCTACCCGCAAATTAAAGTCACCAAAGAATACATTAGTCCATCTCTCCCTAACCATAGTTTATTGATTAGCTAAAACTAGATTGTCTACCTTATTGATCGTTCTGTTCATTTCCCATGCCTATCTCCAGCATTTAGACTAAAGGTACTTCTTGCAAGATTCTCTTTTATTTTTACACAAGTGATAACATCCATTATCTGTAAGTAACTAAATATTAACTTGTTTAAGTTTCCTCCATAAAGACATGGGTATTTCTTTTATTCTTTTTTCCTTGTTAAGCTGAGCTTGAACTTTTGTTTTCCAATGTGATTCAGTGATTTAAATTTTGGCTTATGTTACCATCAAACCATCTACTTTAAATGTTATTTTGTATGGTTCCTTTTTACATCATGTTTCAATTTCGTGTTGTGTAACAAACCGCTACCCGTTTATCATTAATTTTATGCACTATGATAGTCTGCAATTAGGCATTTCCTGATTAGTTGCTTTACTTTGCTCGAAGAAGGCTTATTATTTTGTTTCATAACATCGGGTCTAGCCTAAAGTTTTCTTATTGAAACCCTTGTTGGCATACAGATTATTAAATGTCGCATATATTTTTCCTAACATGCACTTTGCAATCTGGATGTCCATTTTCCTTGAGATGCAAGGACACCCATCATTTTGGTCTTTGAACAAATTTTTCGGTACCAATTGCTAAGTTGCTAACAATCTGTTGCAGTTTACTGTCATTTTAGATCTTTTAATAATATTAATTCCTTTATGACTGCTTGACATTTCAGATTTGATGTTAAGATTGCTGCCGCAGTAGCTGAGGAAACTGCCCTACCATTCATCACTGCTGAAAACAAATTTGAAGCACTAGTTAGTGTTTATCTATTTCAATACTCTTTTTCTGTTAGAAAGGGTCATAATTGTTGAAATTACCTTTCCTCTTTAAACGTCAACTAAATAGCACTTGAATACCTTATAGTTTCATTCACTTTGCACTTATATGCCCTCACTTAGGTTTTCGCAGCATATATTTACCGTAGTTGTTTAAAATTGGCACTTTGAACCTGTTATATGACACTCACATGCTAGTTCTAACTGTTATATGTGAATATTCGGGTGAAAATATTCACGTCTACACAACAGAGGGTGCCAAGTGCTATCTTTCAACAACTTGGTGTATAAAATGCTGTGAAAAACAAGTGAAGGTATGTAAGTGCAAAGTGAGTGAAAGTATAAGGTATTTAAATGCTATTTAGCCTTAAACTTCCTGTGCGCTATAGAATTTTCTGTGCCATACTTATTGAGTAAAACTGAGTGACATATCTACTGGTAAATACTGGAATGTGCTCTATTTCTATTCTATTGTATGGCAAGTTATTCTAGGTTACAATGTAGACTGAATTTAGAGTTAAGGCACTATAATTGTGGGCCTATCAAATTGTGTTAAGTTCAAAAGTCAGTACTCTTCAAAACGGAACGTGTCACTATAATGACCATGCCTTTCTTGGGTATATGAATGACTTGTAGAGGTAGACCTAGTCAATACAATGTATGGTTAACACTAGAATTTCCAAAAGGCGAGCTAGACCACCATAACGCATAAATATTCGTCAACAATTTTTCCATATTCCCTTTCATAGTTTCATAAGCCCATCCTGTCCTCACTTGATAACCTGAAGTCGCTTCGGACCCTAAAGTCTTTCTTCTAGGGTCTGTGATCAACAAAAAGCTTTTAATTAGTTATAGGGTGTCTGCAATACAGCACACGAGCATCATATGTTTTCTCTGTTCTTCATCAAGCAAATGATTCATCGCTCTTTATAATTTCATAGAAGCTAATTTCTGTATTGATTCTGGAAATGTAAAGCCTTTCCTCTGGGGTGGGGGGGGGGGATTNGAAATGTAAAGCCTTTCCCCTGGGGGGGGGGGGGGGTATTATCAAGAAGAAGGTTCTATTAACGGGTATGGTGTCCACTGCCCACCAAATTATGGTGATGTCCTCTTTCGGGCTAGCATATATCCTCATCTTCTTTCTCTGTTTATTTTGAATTAAGATTCAAGACATCTTCAAAGTTTGCAGTAATTTTATTAAAATTTGTAAACCGTTTATTCTATGTGTGCCTGACTTTGTGGCAACATGTGGTGCAGTCTCTTACGAGCTGATTTATGACTGCCCATTGAGCTTAGATCTGAACTTCTATTTGTCAATAATTATTTATCTTATAGGAAAAACTTTTACTTGGGCAAATCCAGTTGGACTTTTGTGTTCTGTAAGTTGCATTTGGTCACCTAAAGAAAAGAAAAGAAAAGGTCTTCTCTTAATCGGTAATAAAATAATTGGCAGCAAACAGTCTGGATTCCATTTTCTACAACCAGGAAAGAAGTAACTTTACATATTATAGGTTTGTCTCTTCACCCTCTAAAACTAAAAGGCTGTCTACTGAATGGGTTTGCATTATGTTCTTGGTATTCTTTGAGTTACGGAAGATTAAGGTTTTATTACTTCGAAGAAATTGGTAGTGCAGGTTGGTTCTTGGAGCAGTAAGGGCTTTTGTGTTAACAACTCATATGTATAGTGCAGTCCTTTGAAAGAGTTGTGAACACATGTTGAAAAAGTTTTGTTGTCAGTAACTTTCCTTGAAGAGTTTTGAACTCTGAGAAGAATTTTCTATTTTTCTCTGAGAAATAAGTGCACACCTTTGGACTTTCTTCTGGTAGCACATCCTTTTCTCTAGGAGGAAGTTAGAATACATACATACATACATACATACATACATACATACATACATATATATATATATATATATACAGGCAAAAAATAAAATGTATAAAAATTTAGTGATCCTAGTAAGGACTTCATATCTTATAACATTCACCTGGCAAGACATACTTGTGCAAAGTTAGTCTAATAATAGTTTTAATTTGTTAACTTTGATTTAGCATTTGGAATCATGTACTTGAATAGGTGTAAGACTGCTCACTCATTAAAAAGACAAGACCAGGATCCATGTAACCAAAAATAGTTAAAAGCGAATCTCCTAACTCCTATCTACTTTGCTTCTCTGTTGTTTGTCTTTATTTTCTGTACAATATGGAAAAAAAAACAGAGAGAGAGAGAGAGCGAGAGA
>NC_033800.1:47962544-47968738 GCF_001876935.1 Asparagus officinalis
GGGAACAGAGAGAGAGAGAGAGAGAGAGAGAGAGAGAGAGAGAGAGAGAGGAACGATGCAAATGTGGTCTGTTATACATGTGTATAGAACAGTCACAACTATGATGTCATGACCCTCCAAACTCATTCCTTGACAGAATGTCTGGTCTGTGCATTTAAATCTAGGTTAAATATCTTAACTCTGTACTAGATATGGATAGAAAAAACCGTTTTTGGATCAATTGCTAATAACACTTGAGTTTGATCCTGCTGACATTTAAAAAGAATGGGAGCAATCTTGTTAAGTGGGGAAGGGAGAGGGAAGGATGTGGATTCTTATGCACTTGGAACAAGTTGTGTGATAGCTTTTATTAGAAAAGCTAGTATAAGTGAGGTTTATATGGTTCCAGGACAGTAATGTAACTATCATTGTAGGAAAAACTGGGATTTTCTTGCATCTCCCTAATGTGTTAAAACAATTACTTTATATCTGGATTGCTTCTCTTCTCTGTTGTTTTTCAGTAACATGCTTTTATCTGGCCCCTTTTCTTGACAAAGACATGCAGCTTCTTACATATTTGACCTCTATATCTTATATATATCTTGTCATTTCTTCACTTTCTTTCTCTTTACACACTCATGCACACCTGTGCACATAGCCGGTTAGTAATAATTTCGTTTTGTTTATTTTATGCCGAACAATTTTGCCATTGTATTTTAGTCAATGGTATAATGGCAATGACAACATGCCTATGCAAATTTAAAATCTGTATTCTTTAGTATAATCTGACACCATACTCACATATTGTGCTTATCTATCACTATCAGGCAGCACATGATGCTTTTGTTGAGACTAGTGGAGCTTTGAATACAATATCTGCTTCTCTTATGAAGATTGCAAATGATATACGACTTCTTGGAAGGTATTCTTTCATATAAACTTTACTTGCATGCATTTGCAGCATAGTATTTCCCTTAGATAATTGACTTTGTTTTCTTCTTCTTTTTTTCCATTTTAAGTGGCCCTCGTTGTGGACTCGGAGAGCTCATACTGCCTGAAAATGAGCCTGGCAGCAGCATCATGCCTGTATGGACTTTTGCTTGAGTATTTCATATAAAGAGTTTCTACTGATTAGAATACAGCTACCATTCTGTTGAGGCCAGTTTCATAGATGATTAATCGGTGAACCTACTTATACATTAAACATGACGTAGTCATTTTCTTTCAGGGGAAGGTTAATCCTACACAATGTGAGGCTCTCACCATGGTTTGTGCACAGGTACTACATTTCTACCTTCACTATAATAATTCCGAAAGGATCTGTTTCTCAAGTGGTCTGATGTCCAAGATGTCACTTACAATTTATATCGAGGCAAGGATTTATGTTTGAGTATGCAACAGAGCTATGGTTAAAGTTAATTGAAGTTAACTTAGCGGTGCGCTTATTAGATATGTTCTGTATTGTCTTGACCCATATATCACTTAATATACAAGAAAATTTTGATATGACCTATTTTAATGGTCAAGGGACAATCTGTACAAGTATGTACAGACACATCGCCAAACACACATATCATTATGCAAAATGTATCAAGTTGACAGCTGAGTCTAGTGGAATACCTGAATAGTGGTACAAGTATTTTATATATAGACACATCCATCCAAACACATGTATCGTTATCCAAAATGTATCAATTTGACAGCTGAGTCTAGCAGAATACCTGAATAGTGGAAAATAGCTATAAAAGCACTTAACTATACACAAAATTTGCTACTCCCAAAATTTATCATGCTACCATAGTGTTTTGCTTTTATTGCTGGCAAAATGCATTTGTGGAACCTTTCTAAGCTTTCTACTTAGTGATTGCTTGTCTCCACGGGTTGCTTACTCTTCCTTCTAAAGAAAAGGTGTCAGACGATACCAATCAAGGAGTTAGAATATCAACCAATTGTATTTCAGAAATGAATAAGTAATGTGATACACAAAGCACAAGTTTGTTCATGGTGATTTTACAAAGTGATAGAAACACATGAATTGTTACCTACCGGATGTCTAAGTAGAGTTCTAGATTTTAACATCCTTAGATCCGTATATTCTAGTAATCTCGATTACTGTAAATCCTCTTTTCTCCTTAGCAAGAAACAGCTAACCCACGTGATAATTCTCTGATGAGAACTTTTTAGTTATTACTTTTTTTTCAGCCCCGTACACACTTGCTTCACTGGTCCTACTTGGAAAATTTAGATTCGATCAGCTAATGTTCACTTGATGAAATCCTGGAGTCCTTAAGAGTGCTTATTTCTTGCAACTGAATCTTGTATAATTGCTTGCTTCAATGGAGATGGATTTAGACAATGAGTGCAAATAGCACCAGGGGTGGTTCTCTCTTCATCCTAGTTGACTATTATAATTGTAAAATTTATTTGTGCTCCTTGGTCCCTTAATCTTTTATTAACGCTGTTACAATTTTGGTCAAATAAATTACAGTTTAGAGGGGTACTATCTATCATAGTAAGAAACCTTCATCTTTTCATAAGCGTGGAAGGCTAATCCAGCAGCTATTTTTATTGCAGGTTATGGGCAATCATGTTGCTGTCACTGTAGGTGGATCAAATGGCCACTTTGAACTCAATGTTTACAAGCCAATGATTGCTAGTGGCCTTCTTCGTGTATGATATGATGCTATTAATCGTTATATTTAATTCCAGATTATGATTTACATTATGTTTTTAAAATGAAAAACAAGCTGTAATGTTCTTTATTCTTTAGTTCTTCTTATACATTGGGTAATATTACCTGAAATTGCATCTCTTGTGTTGGAAATACCAATTGATCTTTTTTTTTTTTGTTGACAGTCTTTGAGACTACTTGGAGATGCATCCGTTTCATTTGAAAAGAATTGCGTGAGGGGAATTCAAGCAAATCATGAAAGAATATCTAAGTTACTGCACGAGGTATGTTTTCATACACCATCTTCTACACCATTCCATGTCATTTTTGATTAAAATAATACTGGTTTCTAATTATTTGTTTTCTAATATGTATTGCAGTCATTGATGCTTGTTACATCGTTGAACCCTGTAAGTTGTTTAGTCATTACCTATTTCCCTGTACAGTAATTATATTCGATCATGTTATTTACAACCATCAATTGCTAAAACAGAAAATTGGGTATGATAAGGCTGCAGCTGTCGCAAAGAAAGCCCATAAAGAAGGGACAACCCTGAAGGTAAGGATGATTCACAGTTTTCATAATGTTTCTTATACATCTGATATATTCTTGTATAATTACTATTTTGCCTTCAGCATTGCATTCTTACATGAAAATACCTGTTTACTTCCCAAAAAGACTTGTTGGAAAAAAGGCAACCTGTCCCTACTGCGTATGTAGCTAAAGGGAAGCGTTAGATAAAGGTTAAAGATGGTAATTGTCCAGTGTGAATTTTTCCAAAATGTGTAACGAAAAGACAGGGTATGATCAATATTAAAGCAAGCACTTGGTTATATATATATACGAAAAGACAGGGTATGATCAATATTAAAGCAAGCACTTGGTTATATATATATATATTAGAGATAAGTTATAAATTATGAATGTGGAGAAGCTCTGGAATCTGAAGGATTCAGATAGTAGTACATACAAAATCAGAAAGGATTATAATTTTTGTAATCTTCTGATGCCCACCACCCTCCCCAAAAAAATTGTAGCTAAAATTCATTCTGTTCTTTGTTTTCTCATAGTAGTCTGAAACTCATTAATAGAACCAACAAAAAAAAAAAGAATCATTTCATTTATTTAGCAGCTCTTTTAAGAGGTTAATTGTACTATTTCATAAAGAGCATCTCATCGAGTAATGCTCGTATAAGCTTAAGCAGAGTGAGGACTCTGTTCATTAACTTTATTTACTTTGAGATGTGTGCTGATGCGTGGTGAATATTGAGAAAAGATAATCTTGATGCGTATCCTACATCAACACGCATCTCAAAGCAAATCTAAGGGATATTGAAGTCAGTGGACAAACCCTCGTTCCTCTTAAGCAAATCCAAGGGATATAGAATTAGTGGACAAAGCCCTCAGTCCCCTTAAGTTTACAAAAGCTTTCATAACATACACATAAAGACCGGGAATAAGGGGTATTGTATGACATCCGAGGGATTCTCTCATTTGTCGTGATGTGGCTGAATCTTAGCCTGAGTGTTGTGGGTAATAAAGAAAGAACCCTGCTAAGTGTTGTGGGTAATAAAGAAAGAACCCTTCTGTTTCTAGTTGGTTGAGATTCAACCACATCACTATATATTTGAGAGATTCCCCTCATATGCTATATTATACCTATTATTCTCATGTGTATGCATGCTTCAGATCCACATGAACGTGAAATTAAATCCCTATGATTTGAATTATGTCTTGAGTTTCTTTTAAATCTAACAGTTACGGACTTTAGTATGAGATCTTGAAAACCTGACTATTTGGCAGTTACTATTGAAAAACCAAGAAAAGTAATGGATTACAAAAAAATAATTGTCCCTATACATATAGTCAGAAAAATAGCTGTCCCTAAAACAGAAATAGAACAAAACAAAACAGAATAAGAGCTCTGAAACTCATTGTCCCTGCAGGCTCTTTTCTTGTACGCCCAACTTTTAAACCTAGGGTGATTTTCACTTAAACTCCCTGAACCGTGGCGGTTTTGCACGTAACCCTCTTGAGTTTTGTTTATCCTATTTAATCCCCAGATTGTATTACTTAACACCCCACAATAACATTATGAACTTTGATGAGCCATGTGACATGATAGCAAAGTACGAGTACCTCTCAGTTTATTAAAATTTACCTCTTTATCTTTTTTGGTGGGTTATATTTCAAAAAGGTCATTTTGGTCATTTCACTATTAACAGTAACTACATCAGGGGTGTATGTTGTAAAACCTTCAAACTTTATTTATTTTATTGTTATTTTTTTGGGGGTGGGGGCTGGGGTTAAGTGAGACGATCCAAAGTTCAGGGAGTTTAATTGAATAAACAAAGTTTTGCAGGGGTTACGTGCAAAACTCCCTAAAGTTCATGGGGTCTTAAGTATCCTTAAAGCTATGCATCTAGCAGGGATATCGTGCATGTCAAAGGAAATTAATTCCTCTGGAAGGGAAGCTGACATGCATTCCCAATTGCTTGGCTTTTAATACTTGTTTGTAATGGAAAAACGGTGTTTAATGAGATGACTGTTACAAGTGAATTTCCACCCAACATCGTGCATATACTTACTAGATAGAAGTAAAGCTGATGGAAACACCTCATTCTTTGTTATATTGTTCATGTTTGATAGTCTTGCATTTTTATATCTATATAATATATAAAGCATGGGGGGATTCCAATTTTTTTCACTGCTGAAGTTATGTTATTTAAAGGTTATACTAGCTGTTTCTTGGATCTACATTATTTCCGTGGCCCTGGCTGCTTTTTGGTAGCTATTTGATTTTCTGAAATCCTTATGTGCTGTGGATTACACAGTTACACTGATAAGTTAATTAATTAATTTAATTATTACATCACCATGACTCAATAGTTGCATACTTGCATTTTTTTGCCAGGGTATAACATAAGTGTTAGATCTGCTCCGTGCACTGACGCTACAATCTAAAAGACAACAATTAGGATCAAAGATCACTCCTGTAGCTAATAGATTTCTCAAATAATCAAATTGTCTAAAACCAATATTTTGTTCGCTAAATGATTCTTAAACATTTTAGAAAATTTGTCAAAGCAACAGCTGACTATAGGTTTTAATTCGTAACTTTACTTCAAACAGTTATTTATTTATATCAGTAAGTTTTATTTGCAGAAACTTATAAAAAGTGACATGAGTAGCATGTTTGACTCATGGAATTGGTACTTGCTGTATTTGCATGGTCAGTCCAAATCCTAATTTTGAAACAAGGGCATTATTGACTAAAATGCATTTAGCTAAGCCGTTTCTTGGTCTGAGGACAATGGTTTAGACTCTTTAAGTCTTTGATTTGTGTTGGGAGGGTATTTTGCTACACTGTAGATTGAAGGTAAGCCCTCTACCATGTTTGTCTCAGTAGATGGCAAGACATTTATTTCTTGTAGGACCATGTTTATAATATGATCGAAGGAAGCCCTCTACCATGTGTATTTATTGTAGGACCATGTTTACAATATGACTTTTTGGGGGCAAATATTAGAACATGCCACCCCC
>NC_033800.1:47968748-47990802 GCF_001876935.1 Asparagus officinalis
ACACACACACACTGGATGATTAGCAGAAAACCCTCTTAACTTTTAAAATATCTGAAAAAACCCTGTTAAGTATACATATATAGCGCACGCACAACACACGCACTGGATGATTAGCAGAAAACCCCCTTAACTTTTAAAATATCAGAAAAACCCCTAGTATAGGGATTATCCCGAAACCCCCGTTTAACTTTCAGATTTTGTAATTAGGGGGGTTTTATGATAAAATATCAAAGTTAAAGGAGGTTTTCTAATAACCTCTAAACTTAAGGGGGGTTATCTGTTATTTTGAAAGTTAAGGGGAGTTTTCTGATAGTCGTCCATAATTAAGGGGTTTTTTAATGATATTTAGCCTTTTTTAACTTTCACTTGCAATACTTATGGTATTAATATCTCATTTTACGTCAAAATTGTGTTGTTTTATGTAGGAAAAATAACCAGATTGGTTTTTTTATGTACAAAACATAACCATTTTGGTATTAATTTTGATATTCGTGCCATAATATCGCCGGTGAAAGAAAAAACTCATATTGTAATCAGTATCATATTAAAAATGCCAATTTGGTAATTTTGCCTTTATAATGTGTGATATGGAGCTTCTGTCCTTCACTAACGTCAGTAGCGTGCAATGAGAGTAGTTTTCGTTGTGAAAATTTCCTTATATATGATATTGAATTCTGCCGAGACTTAGAAAAAGGTGTGTTCTTGATTACCTGAGATATAAAGCTTATCCATTTTTGTGTTGACATTTAGAAAAAAAAAAATTATTTCTGCAGGAGGCTGCATTGAACCTTGGAGTCCTTACCGCTGAAGAATTTGAGGAGCTTGTGGTTCCAGAGAAAATGATTGGTCCATCTGACTAATAACTCAATTGGGAAATATATGGAAATTTTGTTGAAAAAAATAAATAAAGGATGGCTAGTTTGCACTTTTAAACTCAGCTGAATTCAAGGTCTTGGCTGAGCATGAGGCGTGCTAATAATGAAGCCTCCATTTTGTTTTGATTTGTAACTATCATTTAATCATTTATCTAAACTATTTTTGGCCCTGTAGAGGCTACTGTATTTTGACGCTGTTCTATAAGAGGCAAGTTGGCGTTCCAACGGCGAGTCTATTTTGACTAGGAAATTTTATTATTCCATGGAGGGTGTCATGCTCGAAATTTTCTCTTATATTAGCAAAGTCATCATTGTTGTCGAAGCGTGAGTCTTTCTAGGAGGGTACTTTGTCTCCACATTGAATCTTTTATTCATCGTATTGCTGCTTAGCTTAGTAAAATTTCAGTTGCCGCTTAAAAAAAATAATTGTGTAATTAATAATTACTTGTTTTAGGTTTTCATTTCAGTACTCATAAATGCAAATCATTGTAAGCTTTATCCCTGTTAATGTCTTGATTACACATTCCCACAACATTTAAGTAGCTTAACCCCCTCGCCCCCTCCATCCGGCGCAGTGAGTCCCTCCCCCTTAATAAGAACAAATTTTCGAAACAGTCCTATTTGGACTTTTATTTGCAAAAAACGACCCGTTTCGAAGTTATTTTTAAAAACCGACCTGGTTTTAGTCGTTGTTGAAACCAGGTCGGTGTCTTACGAAACTTCACGGGAGTTGAACTCTCATGAAGTTTAGCATATTTTTAAACTTCACGGGAGTTCAACTGAACTCCCGTGAAGATTAATTTTTTTAAAAATCTTCACGGGAGTTGAACTCATGTGAAGATTTATTCAGAGAAAACACTTCACGGGAGTTAAACTCCCGTGAAGTCTGTTAGAGTATTAAAATCTCCACGGGGGTTCAACTCCCGTGGAGTTACATGCCAAATTTCCCAGAGAATCGCTCTCTGGGAAATTTAGACTGCAACTTCACGGGAGCTGAACTCCCGTGAAGCTGCAGGTTTTACAAAACATGCACAGGCTGCTGTGCTGTGCATGTTTTGTATATATCAACATGTTTAACTCATATATATAATTATTTACCTGTTAACAACAATTACTACAATATATATATGATTTAAACACACACGAATCAAACAATACTAAAAAAGAGTACATATATGAACAATAATTGATCCACAAAAGTATAGTATTTGAAAATTCATAAAAGTTATAAATTTTAACAAAATAAGTTCAAATACAACCTAATATAGCTCCTCTCCTTTCTCTCCCTCTCTTCCCCCTCCCCCTCGCTCTTCCCCGCCCCCTGTGGTCCTGCTGATGAGCCTCGACTATCTGAGTATCCGGCTGTGTATGAGGCTGAGAAGTGTCGGCTCCATCAGCATGCGAAGTGCCGGCTCCATCGGCATGCGAAGTGTCGGCGTCATCGTCACATGGCCGTTGGCGCCGAGTTTACGCCTGTCCAAATGATCGAGACCTGTCATCACGGTCTGCGAACTCGTCGACGTGAGTTTTATGAAACACATGCGCTATGGTCTTCTTGATCCTGCTGAAGACCCCTAACGCCACCTGATCCTGAATCTCAGGCACGTGCGCATCAATATCAGCCTTAATGCTATCAAAAGCACAGACCAGTGAGGTAAACAATTTATTAAGTACCAACTCAATAAAAAAATGTTAAAATTTAGCTTAGAAACTTACGTAATCTCTCTCGTTCATCCTACTAGGGATGTAACTGTCTGTCGGTGGGCGTGGCGTGTGTCCAGCTGATGGCGGTGGGTCACGCGTGATCCATCTACGTGTGATATCCCAATACCAACGCATATACGCGGTATAGTCAACAACTATGGGCCTCGTATCCTGGATAAAATCCTACATGTGAGCCCACCTGTCTATGTAGGCCGCACGGACTACGGCCCAGTCGGTACGGTGCGAAGTGGATCGCCGCCGACGATCGATCTGCCCGACAGGATCTGACACATGCCGAGAGAGCGTAAACTGCCGTAGCACACGGTCAGGACATGCATCTCCACGATCTCCCAACAAATCAATGGAACTCTGGCTCTCCACAAGTCGGGAGTATCTCGGCAGATGGGTGCAAGAGAATGCATATCAAGCTCCGGCGATGTATAGGGTCTCCACTTGAACTGAAATAAAATAAAACATTTATCAGTATCAACAACAAAACTATAATATTCATAACGACCTGAGATTTATATTTACATGTTTGTGTTGGAGGCCATCAAGCTCATTTCGGTAAAAATCACGATGGCGCGTCGCTGATCGGTACTTAGCGTACAACACATTATACCTATATGCAGAATAGAGAATTTATAAGTACAAATTCGGTACGAATAAAATTTGTGTGTACAATTATACCTGTATGTCAAAGGAAACTGATCATGTAGGTCACGATGCACAAGTAATGTAGGCTGTCCAATATGAATGCGCTCCCAAGATCAAATCTGTATCAATGTGCAGCATCTAGTGAATTCTTTATTCTGCATCAGGGATACTCTACCCAGTTCCCGATACAAGTATGCCAACACCGCACTGCCCCACGATAGTGCGCCGCATACGTCAAAATCCTCCAACAGTGGCAGCTATCGTGCATGTACAAGAGTCTTGCTCGCATCAGGAAAAAGCACACACCCTATCATGTGTAATATGTACGCACGAGCATGAAACTAAAGCGTCTCCATACTGGCATCCTCTGGTATGTCCCCCTGAAATGTCTGACGAAGCCACGATAGCTTCATCGCACCACTCCTCAAGTCGAAAACCAGGTCAAGAAGCCTAGCACATACCTCAGGCCAACTATGATCATCGGTGCCCGTAACTATCGGTCCATCGATCTGGAGCCCAAGTATGATAGCCACGTCCTGTAAGGTGATGGTGCACTCCCCTATATGCATATGAAAGGTGTTGGTCTCTGGCCTCCATCTCTCAATCAGTTTAGTGATAAGCGGTCAATCAAGCCTAATATATCGCACTGTCGAACACTCCTGGAACCCGGCTTGAGCAATAAGCTGTAGTACTCTCTCATCCTCAATGACCCAAGCCGAATGACTCTGGGAATGTTCTATCATGGTGATGTCTGGTACGTGCTGCACGTCAAAAAGAATTGATTAAGTATATTGAGAAAATTTTAAATTAGTGTCAATACTAAGGAATATATACAAAAGATGTTTTACCTGTCCTGAGCCAATATTGTGTGACGCCCCAGGTTTCATGCAAGGCTGCAGTCCAAGGCGAAATCCAGAATGTCAAACATACCAAGCACCAAACACCATACTACGACATGTTTCACCATCACAGTCACTATCTCTCTAGTGAAAACAACAAATAGGTGAAAGTACTGACAAGCAAATAATAGAGATAGAACAAACCAGGTGTACACAGAAGCAATAAGAGAATAATCATCAGTGAGCCCAACCAGGTGTACACAGAAGCAATAAGAGAATAATCATCAGTGAGCCCAACTAAAATAGAATAGAAATATCTCTGAGTCTGAAATAAACCTCAAGTACAAACTAAAATAGAATAGAAATATCTCTGAGTCTGAAATAAACCTCAAGTACAATGAGTCAAATAAAGTATTACTATGGCTTTCAGCCTCTACAAAATGAGATACAAGTCTAGAGTCTGAACATAAACAACTAATTATGGAAATCTGTAATAACTACTAAAATAATAAATAGCTAGATGGAATCTATGAAGAAATCCCATCAACCTGCGATTCTCCGTGCGCCGGACTCGCTGCCTGAAAGGAGGGAAAACAACGAGCGTCAAACCGCTATAGCGAGATCATCTCCACCTCTCCCCAAGGGAAGGGGTAGGAGTGTATAGAAAATAGAGTCAGTACATATAAGCATGAAATCATTCATATAACTCTAACTGAAGGTTAATATTTAGGAATCCACAACACGAGAGTTAGTACGTCGAGCGAAATAATCCAAATAAGGAAACCCTCATGTATATACCATGTCTCAAATTGTAACTCCCTAAATACCAACTTCAAACTCTATGAATGAAAAACGGCAAACAAAAGGAAATATTCCAAACCTCAAACATGTAGAATAAATATCTCATCTCAAAACTACACTCGAGTAGATGGCTCTAATGTAAGGGGGATTTCATCCAAAACAAAAGTTAACCATAACTCATATCATGTAAGCCATGATCTCAAAGAAGGTACCCTACTCGCGGGAATCCAATATGGAAGCAAAACTACAACTGATAATACTTACATGTGTGCATCTCCTCGTGCAAATAGCGATACTCTTGTAATATTTTTACTCAATCGCTCTGCGGCAATATGTTTTATCGCCCTATTCCGGATACATGAAATGATGATACTTTTGTAATACTCTTACTCAATCATCCTGCGGAAAAAGGTTTTATCTACCTATTCCGGATACATGAAATAACGATACTTTTATAATACTCTTACTCAATCGTCCTGCGAAAATAGGTTTTATCTTCCTATTCTGGATACATGAGTTTACTATACTCTTCATATTTATTTATCAAATTAAATTATGACAAAAAGTATGTTAACACAACATATTCTAAACATACGTGCACATATCTCGGTGTGCGTGTCCACATATGGTATTCACTACATCTCAGGTGTTAAACAACTCATAATCATTGTATCATAACAGTACAAGGTCGAGAGACTCGCTCGAAAACTCAAACAGTCGAACAAAACATCCACAGGACCAAAGACTCAGTGGCGGTCGACCGTGATTTTGCGGCGGTTGACCGTGATGGGTTTCAGGGCCTACCCAGGCCTCTATCCTGCACGCGGTTGACCGCCACTAAGGCGCGGTCGACCGTGGGCAGAGTTTCCAGAATCTTATACTGATTATGTATGTTATGTTCATGCCGTGTTTATGTGATCCAAACATGATTAAAACAACATAATACTTGCATGAAAGTATGTCTACAGCAGATAAAAACTTCTGGAAGCAATCTCAACAGATATAGCATGATTATTTTTGCATTAACTTGATATACAAAACCCTAAATCATGTATAAAAACTCAAAACGAAGAACAAATCATATTTCTTCAGATTAAACAACGTTTTAAATCATTTTTAGATCTTAAATATTTCTGTAAATTCATTCTCAAACTTTTTAACATGGAAAGACCTAGTCTTTATATATATAATGCAAAAGAATTAACTTTTATTCATAAAGTAGTCAATTTGGCTCTATAAAACATGTTAAAAACTCTTTAAAAACGTTTTAAAAACTAGGAGGGGAATTAGCAGAGATGAACTCGCATGAGATTTGTAGAAAAACGTTTAAGATGCTAAGCCAAAGAAGATCTCCAATCCAAAAGCCAAAAATCACACGAAAATCCTGCTTGAAAGCCTTCAATCTTCTCCAAGAATCAAATCAGGGTTTAAAGGGGTTTTGGTGTCTGTTAGGGTTCTTAGAAAACTAAAAATATCGTGAACATATGATATATAAATCAGAGAAAACAGATGTGTGCTTTAGAAAACCAAAACCAATTCAAAATAGGAATCTGACTCTCTGTAGGTTTTGCGGTCGACCGTGACGGTCGACCGGACTGCGGTCGACCGCGCCAGTCGACCGGACTGGAATTTTCCAACTTCTCATATTTTTGGCCATTGTGCATGTTTTGACTCTTTTCTTCCTCACGAATGATCTTGTTTATACTCAAAACACATGGTATACTATTCATATACCATTTAACTATATTTATTAAAATAAATATCCATGTATCATAATTAATCACATATTAATTATATTAACACAAAATTTTGGGGTTTTACATTCACCCCCTAAGAGAATATCGTCCTCAAAATTCCGCAGTCGTATCTTAGGAATTAATAATATGAGAAAACACTGAGAGGGGATAATCCAGACAAGGAAACCCTCCCGTACACATCTCGTACCATTAATCCCTAGATATGAATCATAAGCCACATTTAAACTTAACCAATCTAAAATATGTGCATTCTCACTTAACCCCTAATTAGACGGAATTAGTATGTCAGATGAAAAATCCAAACAAGGAATCTACCATATATATACCATATGTTCCGAATAATTAAGAGCTAAGTGTTGAATGACCCATTCTAGCGTTAAATATAAATGTGACTAAACAACACATATAATGAAATCTATCAACGCATATAATCACATTTAAATATCAACACCTTACCTGTTCAAACAGGTGCGGGTAGTCGCGATGTACATCCTCCTCACGCTCCCAAGAAATATCTTCGGCTCCTTGCTGGTTCCACTGAACTTTCACTAATGGAATGACTTTGTTTCTAAGCTTTTTATTATCTCTAGCAAGAATGCATACCGGAATTTTCAAGGTAGTCAAATCATCCTAGATCTCAACCTCTGGTGAATCAATCACCCTCTACTGCTCTTCGTCACACAAATGCTTCTTGAGCATCAAAATATGAAAGACATCGTGTATACTCGACATCGATGCTGGAAGGTCTAATCTATAAGAAATAAATCTAATGCGCTCGATAATCCTGAAGGGACCAACATATCTCGGGGCAAGCTTCCCCCGTCTACCGAATCGCTGATCGGTGATACTTTCAACATAACTAAGTCTCCGACCTGAAACTCTAAGGGTCGTCTCCGCTGATCTGCATAAATCTTTTGCCGACTCGGTACAGCAAGAATGCGCTCTCGAATCAATGCCACCTTTTCCGTAGTTTGCCTAACTAGCTTCGGGCCAAGTAATAGACTCTCCTCTGGCTCCGCCCAACATATAGACGATCTGCAAGGCCTCCCGTACAAGGCTTCGTACGGCGCCATCCCGATGGTAGCTTGATAACTATTATTATATGCAAATTTAATCAATGGGATGTGGTCCTCCCAGCTACCCTGAAAATCTATAACACATGCTCTCAGCATATCCTCCAATACCTGATTCACCCTTTCGGTCTGACCATCTGTCTGGGGGTGGAAAACACTACTGAATGATAAGTAGCTGTCAAAAGCATCCTAAAAACTCTTCCAGAAATAGGATGTGAAGACTAAGCCCCGATCTGATATAATCGTCTCCGAAACTCCATGCAATTTGACAATCTCTCGAATAAAAATCCTCGCATATGTGTCCGTCGTATAAGTCGTCATTACGGGTAAGAAATGCGTCAACTTTGTCAATCTGTCCACTATAACTCAAACAGAATCATTTCCTTTCTTTGATTTACTATAGGGTTCCTGCAGGTCTCTGATGTTCTGCCTTAACTTGCTGGCAGGTAAAATACTTAGTCACGTACTCTACAATCTCTCTGTACATACCACTCCACCAAAAATGCCTCTTCAGATCCTTATACATTTTCGTCGTGCATGGGTGCACTGTATATCTACTACGATGTGCCTTGTCAAAAAGTTTCCTCTTTAGCTGTAGATTGTTCGACATGACAATCCCGCCCTTCATCCTAAGGCCTCAATCTACTCCAATAGTCCAATCATCCTTGGGCCCTTTGAAAATCTTCCCTTACGGGTTTGAATCCAAGAATCATCTAACTGAGCTCTGATTACTCTATTACTCCAAGACGGCTGTACTGATAAAGCTCCTAAGAAGACACTGCTCCCACCAATCTCTGGCCTGAAATCATAATGGCTGAGGGTATAAAGATCCCAATATAGTGAACACCTCAAAGCCGCTAGCCCGCGACGACGCTTCCTACTCAACGCGTCTGCTACTATGTTCGCCTTTCCCGGATGGTACTGTATAGCGAACTCGTAATCCTTTATAAACTCTATCCATCACCGTTGTCTCTGGTTGAGTTCTTTCTATGAAAAGAGGTACTTCAAACTCTGGTGATCTGTGAATAACTCAAACTATACTCCGTACAAATAATGCCTCCACGCCTTCAGTGCAAATATCACTACTGCTAGCTCTAAATCATGTGTAGGATAATTCTGCTCATGAGTCCTTAACTGTCTCGAAATATAGGCTACAACTCTCTGGGTCTACATCAATACTCCTCCAAGACCCGATAAGGATGCATCAATGTAGACAAAAAAGTCTTATTACTGTTGGGAATAATCAATATTGGTGCTGAAGTCAACTTAGTCTTCAATGTCTCAAAGGTCTCTTGGCATTCTGTGGCCCAAATAAACTGTACACCCTTCTTAGTAAGGCGTATAAGTGGTATCGTGATCTTCGAGAAATCCTGAATAAATTTTCTGTAATAGCCTGCCAGACTTAAGAAGCTAAGAGTCTTGGTAACTGTCTTTGGTGGTTCCCAATCAAGTACGACCTCTACTTTAACCGGATCTACTGCAATGCCCTCCCAGCTGATGACATGGCCCAAAAATCTGACCTTCGATAACCAAAATTCACGTTTGCTAAATTTTACATACAACTGATGTTCCCGTAAAGTCTGCAATGCCGACCTCAAGTGCTGCTCGTGCTCGGCCTTCGATCTCAAATAAATAAGAATATCGTCGATGAAAACTATCACGAACTGGTCCAAGTATGGACGGAAAACCCAATTCATCAAATCTATGAATACTGTGGGTGCATTGGTCAGCCCAAATGGCATGACAAGAAACTCGAAAGACCCATATCGAGTCAAGAAGGTGGTCTTGGGAATATCCATCTCCCGAACCCGCAACTAATGATAATCGGAACGAAGATCTATCTTCAAAAAACACTGAGCCCCCTGCAACTGGTCGAACAAGTCATCGATCCTCGGTAATGGGTACCTGTTTCGGATAGTGACCTTGTTCAACTCGTGATAATCAATACATAATCGCATACTCCCGTCCTTCTTCTTCACAAAGAGGATAGGTGCTCCCCACAGAGAGTGACTCTGTCGAATGAATCCTTGAGATAACAACTCATCTAGCGGGATCTATAGCTCCTTCATCTCAGCAGGCTCCATACGGTAAGGAGTTCGGGAAATCAGCGCGGTGCCTGGCTGCAACTCTATGCAAAACTCGACCTCTCTCACTGGAGGTAATCCTGGTATGTCCTGGAAGACATCCTGGTACTCTGAGACCACTCGCATCTCACTCAAATCTATGCCCCGATCTCGCAATATCAACTCCTCGACATATGCCAGATATGACTCCGCAAACTGGTTACCTCTGGAGGTCGCTACCACTAACTCAGATCCATTATAAGCTCGCAAACTGACTATTTTTGCAAAACAGTCGATACTCACATGGTAGGAAGATAACCAATCCATACCAAAGATAATATCAAACTCAGACATACGCAACACGATTAAGTCAATCACGAACTCGGAATCGTCCAAACTGACAATACATATCCTGCAAACACTCTCTAAAATGGACGTATCCCCTAAAGGAGCAGATACAGATAAAAGAAAATCTAATGGCTGCGCCACAAGCTGAAGTCTAACCGTAAAATTGTAGGAGATAAAAGAATGCGAAGCGCCAGAGTCAAAAAGAATACGTGCTGAAAAGGAATTTACAAGGAATGTACCTTCCACCATTATTCCGCTCGCGCCATGATCGCAAGGAACAACTGCATACACTCTACTAGTCTGTTGCGCTGCATCGCCTGGAACGTATGGGACTATCTGTCCCTGCTGGGTCTCCTAAATCGCTCGTACTCGTCCCTCAATCCTCGGGAATGTTGGAGGTGCCTCAATCCTCAACTACTGACCCTGACCGCATCCCTGAGTGCGGTTCTGATGCTGCTACTGCTGATTCCTATCCTGCTGGCCTGCTGTGGGTGTGCTGTGGTACTCTGTTGCTCTGTGTCCGAGCTTGTTGTAATTGAAACAAGCCCCATGAAATCGGCATTGCTCCTGTGCCCTCTGATCTTGCTGATGGCCCTTCTTATGGGGACCCTGCTGTTGTGGACCCTTGCCCTACTGCTGAGGTCTTCCTGAATCATGACAGCATCTACCACCTCCCGTACTGAACGAAACCTACAAGATACTAGATATCAGCGTAAACCTGGGCGAAGTCCCATCATGAACATCTGAGTCTACCTCTTCTCGGTGTGCCACATTCCACTGAATCTAAGTAGTGACATGAATTTACTCTCAAAATTCATCACCGACATACCCCCCTGCTCCAACCGAGCCAGCTCTAACTCCTTCCCGGCTTTCGCTGCAGCCGAAACATACTACTCTTCAAAGAAATACACAAAAGTCTCCCACGAGGCCGTCAACCTCTGCTCTGGAGTAAAACAAAGCTGATACCATCCTCCTGCATCGCCCTTGAGGCTGAAAGCTGCTAGTCTCTGCTTCTGCACAGTATTCACATTAAGCATGTTCAAAATGTTGCTTATATATTCCTTTCCATTGGTGTGCCGCAATGGAATCCGTTGAACCATGAAACTCTGGAGCCTTCAACTTCTGGTACCTCTCTACTAGACGAAGCCCAGCCTCCTACTCAGCCACTCCATCATCAACTGAAGGTGGTGGTGTGACTACTGGTGTCCCCTCTGACATCTCCTCCTGAATAGGTATTCCCTGTCGAACCTGATCTGCTAACTGCTTCTAAATAGCTGCTAGCCGAGCAGCTAACTGTGTTATGAGACCTACTAAGTACTGCGGAGCCTGCTGCGGCTCGGGCTCTCTATCGACTTGTTCAGCTCCCTGAGTACGAGTATCTCGGCGTCCACGACCTCTTCTTGACATCTATAATATAGAAGTAAGCATTACGTAGTAAATAGAATCTCAAACAGGAAAAGATATAACATATACCAATAAGTAAATCGTATCACATATTACTCATAGCATGCCTTATTATTCAAAAAGATATAACATATACCAATAAGTAAATCGTATCACATATTACTCATAGCATGCCTTATTATTCAAAACAAATAGTTCATCATAAATAATAAGTAAATCGTATCACATATTACTCATAGCATGCCTTATTATTCAAAACAAATAGTTCATCATAAATTTTTTTTTGTAATTTTCCGCATATATATATAATACGTCCTCACTCATACTAGGAATTCCTAGCGGACTGTATACATGAGTCCTAAGAAACTCTATCCTAACTCCATAATATGACACAAGATTGATAAAACTCTGGCTCTCCACAAGTCAGGAGTATCTCGGAAGATGGGTGCAAGAGAATGCATATCGAGTTTCGACGGCGTATAAGGTCTCCACTTGAACTGAAATAAAATAAAATATTTATCAGTAACATCAACAAACCTATAATATTCATAACGACTTGAGATTTATATTTAACTATTCGTGTTGGAGGCCATCAAGCTCATTTCGGTAAAACTCACGATAGCGCGTCACTGATCGATACTTATCGTACCGCACATTATACCTATATGCAGAATAGAGAATATATAAGTACAAATTCAGTACGAATAAAATTTGTGTGTACAATTATACCTGTATGTCAAAGGAAACTGCCTCTGTAGGTCATGGTGCATAAGTAAAGTAGGTCGTCCAATATGAATGCGCTCCCATGACCAAATATGTATCAATGTGCAACATCCCTTGAATTCTTTATTCTGCATCAGGGATACTCTACCCAGTTCTCGATACAAGTATGCCAACACCGCACTGCCCCGTGATAGTGCACCGCATATGTCAAAATCCTCAAGTAGTGGCAGCCATCGTGCATGTACAAGAGTCTTGCTCGTATCAGGAAAAAGCACGCACCCTATCATGTGCAATATGTACGCACGAGTATGAAAGTAAAGTCACGATAGCTTCATCGCACCACTCCTCAAGTCGGGAACCTGGCCAAGAAGCCTAGCACATACCTCAGGCCAACTATGATCATCGGTGCTCGTAACTGCTGGTCCATCGATACGGAGCCCAAGTATGACGACCACGTCCTGTAAGGTGGTGGTGCATTCCCCTATATGCATGTGAAAAGTATTGGTCTCTGGCCTCCACCTCTCAATCAGTGCAGTGATAAGCGGCCAATCAAGCCTAATATATCACACTGTCGAACACTCGCAAAACCCAGCTTGAACAATAAGCTGTAGTACTTTCTCATCCTCAATGACCCAAGCCGAATGACTCTGGGAATGTTCTATCATGGTGATGTCTGGTACGGGCTGCACGTCAAAAAGAATTGATTAAGTATATTGAGAAAAATTAAAATTAGTGCCAACGCTAAGGAATATATACAAAAGATGTTTTACCTGTCCTGAGCCAATATGGTGTGACGCCCCAGGTTTCACGCAAGGCTACAGTCCAAGGCGAAACCCGAAATATCAAACCTGCCAAGCACCAAACACCATACTACAACATGTTTTACCATCACAGTCACTATCTCTCTAGTGGAAACAACAAATAGGTAAAAGTACCGACAAACAAATAATAGAGATAGAACAAACCAGGTGTACACAGAAGCAATAAAAGACTAATCATCAGTGAGCCCAACTAAAATAGAATAAAAATATCTCTGAGTCTGAAATAAACCTCAAGTACAATGAGTCAAATAAAGTATCACTATGACTCTCAGCCTCTACAAAATGAAATACAAGTCTAGAGTCTGAACATAAACAACTAACTGTAGAGTTCTGTAATAACTACTAAAATAATAAATACCTAGATAGAATCTATGAAGAAATCCTATCAACCTGCGACTCTCCGTGCGCCGGACTCGCTGCCTGAAAGGGGGAAAAACAACGAGCGTCAAACCGCTATAGCGAGATTATCTCCACCTCTCCCTAGGGGAAGGGGTAGGAGTGTATAGAAAATAAAGTCGGTACATATAAGCATGAAATCATTCATATAACTCTAACTGGAGATTAGTATTTAGGAATCCACAACACGAGAGTTAGTACGTCGAGCGAAATAATCCAAACAAGAAAACCCTCATGTATATATCATGTATCAAATTGTGACTCCCTAAATACCAACTCCAAACTCTATGAATGAAAAACAGGAAACAAAAGGAAACATTCCAAGCCTTAAACATGTAGAATAAATATCTCATCTCAAAACTACACTCGAGTAGACTGCTCTAATGTAAGGGGGATCTCATCCAAAACAAAAGTTAACCATAATCCATATCATGTAAGCCACAATCTCAAAGAAGGTACCCTACTCACGGGAATCCAATATGGAAGCAAAACTACAACTGATAATACTTACATGTGTGCATCTCCTTGTGCAATAGCCGGGAATCCAATATGGAAGCAAAACTACAACTGATAATACTTACATGTGTGCATCTCCTTGTGCAATAGCGATACTCTTGTAATATTCTTACTTAATCGCATGTGTGCATCTCCTTGTGCAATAGCGATACTCTTGTAATATTCTTACTTAATCGCTCTGCGGCAATATGTTTTATCGCCCTATTTCGGATACATGAAATAACGATACTTTTGTAATACTCTTACTCAATCGTCCTATGGAAATATATTTTATGTCCATATTCCGGATACATAAAATAACGATACTTTTATAATACTCTTACTCAATCATCCTGCGAAAATAGATTTTATCTCCCTATTCCGGATACATGAAATAACGATACTTTTATAATACTCTTACTCAATCGTCCTGCGAAAATAGGTTTTATCTTCCTATTCCGGATACATGAGTTTACTATACTCTTCATATTTATTTATCAAATTAAATTATGACAAAAAGTATGTTAACACAACATATTCTAAACATACGTGCACATATCTCGGTGTGCGTGTCCACATCTGGTATTCACTAACATCCCAGGTGTTAAACAACTTATAATCATTGTATCATAACAGTACAAGGTCGAGAGAATCACTTGAAAACTCAAACAGTCGAACAAAACATGCACAGGACCAAAGACTGAGTGGCGATCGACCGTGATTTTGCGGCGGTCGACCGTGATGGGTTTCAGGGCCTACCTAGGCCTCTATCATGCACAAGATCGACCACCACTAAGGCGCGGTCGACCGTGGGCAGATTTTCCAAAATCTCATACTGATTGTGTGTGTTGTGTTCATGCCGTGTTTATGTGATCCAAACATGATTAAAACAACATAATACTTGCATGAAAGTATGTCTATAGTAGATAAAAACTTCTAGAAGCAATCTTAACATATATAGCATGATTATTTGCATTAACTTGATATACAAAACCCTAAATCATGTATAAAAACTCAAAACGAAGAACAAATCATCTTTCTTCAGATTAAACAACGTTTTAAATTATTTTTAGATCTTAAATATTTCTGTAAATTCGTTCTTAAACTTTTTAACATGAAAAGACCTAGTCTTTATATATACAATATAAAAGAATTGATTTTTATTCATAAACTAGTCAATTTGGCTCTATAAATCATGTTAAAAACTCTTAAAAATATTTTAAAAACTAGGAGGGGGATTAGTAGAGATGAACTCGCCTGAGATTTGTAGAAAAATGTTTACGATGCCAAGCCAAAGAAGATCTCTAATTCAAAAGCCAAAAATCACATGAAAATCCCGCTTGAAAGCCTCCAATCTTCTCAAAGAATCAAATTAGGGTTTAAAGGGGTTTTGGTGGCTGCTACGGTTCTTAGAAAACTAAAAATATCGTGAACATATGATATATAAATAAGAGAAAACGGATGCGGGCTTTAGAAAACTAAAACTAATTCAAAATAGGAATCTGACTCTCTGCGGGTTTCGCGGTCGACCGGACTGCGGTCGACCATGCTGGTCGACCGGACTGGAATTTTCCAGCTTCTCATATTTTTGGCTATTGTGCATGTTTCGACTCTTTTCTTCCTCACGAATGATCTTGTTTATACTCAAAACACATGGTATACTACTCATATACCATTTAACTATATTTATTAAAATAAATATCCATGTATCATAATTAATCAGATATTAATTATATTAACATAAATTTTTGGGGTTTTACATATGGTCTAAAACGTGGCTCACCTGGAGGGTCAAAACGTCGAGGTATATCGGTCCTAGATCCATAATGAATATAATTGAGAATAATATTAGAAGACAATGTACAATGTGTTAGATATTTCTATTGAAATACTAACTTAGTTATATATAAACAACAAACGAATGCGCAATGTGAAGAATAAGCAATAACTTGAAACCAAACATTAATTTATATAACATTGTACGAAACGCTACAAATTACAACCATAAATGACATACGGGAATAAACACAGAACGGAACCGCTACAAATTACAATCACAAATGACATACGAAAACAAACACAGAACGAAACCACTACTAATTACAATCACAAATGACATACGGAAACAAACACAGAACGAAACCACTACAAATTACAACATCAACGCCTAATCCTAGATGGACAAGTATTTTTGTTATGGCCCGGTTGATCACATCTTCTACACTTATTTCTCCTCCTAACTCCTTCATGACCGTCATCCATACAATTTCTAATTCGTACGGTATGAGGGCACCCCGCCGGCTTTTTATACAAAGGAGGTAATATCCGTGGCCCGTCTTATGTCAAATGTCGACTACCATATGGTGGATGAAAACACTCTTTATACGTTTGTTGATAGTTGTAAGTAGAATACCAAGCCGCGACAAACTCATAATGTGAAATCCTCGCACCACCCTGTAGATCAGAACTAGTCGCGATAACATGTGAACAAGGAATCCATTATAGTTGCGGTACATTACAAGTGCACGTACATGTGTGATCCACTAAAATGTTAACTTTATAAGAGTGACTTTCTCTATGTGATATTCCCTCAATGACCTCCCATTCATTAAAACTGTATCTTACGATATGAAAGGATCGAGCTTGCACAATCTGAGCCGCTAGCATTTCATCAACCTTCGGTGTGAGCTCTGAGTGGATATTTTCACCAAGTACGTGACGTCATTGAAAGAAGTTATTAAGTCTGTAAAATGTTTTAGTGACTAGTGACTGTATTGGCATACCGCGTGCTCCCCTGAGCACGCCATTGAAACTCTCAAAAGCGTTCGTAGTCATCATACAGAACCGTCTTCCGTCATCTTCACATAAAGCCTACTTATCAATATTGTGTGGTCCCAAACTAGTTTCGATCCAATCATGTGCAGCTCGAGAAATGAACTTAATCCTCTCTCGTATTGTGTGGTCCCAAACTAGTTTCGATCCAATCATGTGCAGCTCGAGAAATGAACTTAATCCTCTCTCGTATTTGGTCATAAACTAATTTTTCTGTTACACAGCCGGCTTGCCAAAGAAGATCTTGAACCTGACCGTTTCCATATTTCTTCTTGAAGTTGTCCCTAATATGTCGCAAGCAATAACGATGTGCATGTGGTGATGGGAAATGTCGTTGGAGTGCTCTTGGAATTCCTTTCATCCTATCAGATATGAATGTAATCGGCCGCACCCCACACTAGGGATATGATATAGTATGCATGCAAAAAACCATACCTAATTCTCTGTGTTTTCAACATCAACCACTGCAAACGCCGAAGGAAACAAACCGCCATCCGTATCAACTCCGATGGCAACAAGCAAAACGCCTTTGTACTTGCCGTATAAGTGGGTGTCAGCAATGCTAAGAAGAGGATGACAATATTGGAAACCTTTAATACAAGACCCAAATGCCCAAAATACACTTGTGAATCGTCGTTCTTTGCCATCAAGAGGGTTTGATGAAACTTCATATACAGTCCCAGGATTTTTTCTTTTGAGTTCTTCAAGATAATGCGGTAAGATCTCATAAGATTTGTCCTAATCCCTAAATATTTTTATCATCGCCTTCCTCCTAGTATTCCAATACTTATTGTATGATACATCCGAGTTGATCGCTTTATGCACTAAAAGATGAATATCTTTCGGCCGTAGATCAAGATCCTCCCTTAGATGCGTTAAAATCAATCGATATATAAAAGAAGATGACACATGCTTGTTATTCATCTCCAATCGAGGATTGCTACATGTGTAGACTCCGTTGTACGCCGTAATTTTGAAATACCCACCTACTCTTACACCCGGACGTGAATTAAGCTTCCAAGGACAATTCGCATTCCCGTCGTAGTGTCCACCAAGATCTTCGTATTCACCATCTTTACGATAAAAACAAACCGTATTATAACTTGTTGTGTTATTTGTTGTTGGCCTAAACTTGACATTTTTTGTAATGGCATACGAGCGAAGCGTATGGATCAATTTCTCCTTACTCTCATAAAGATCTCCCTTCATGAATAAGAAGTCCTCGCCCTATGTATCATGACCGCTATTAGTGCCAATAGGAACACTTTTCATCACGGAGTTATCAATCCATTCTTCTCCTTGAAGTTCATCGGGCGGCGGATCCTCTAAGATAACATACTCATTATTAGCATAACACCCGTCAATATGGTGGTTGTCCCCTTCATCACGATCTATCAAGGTCATGCTATTAATTTGTAAGCCCTCCTCTTCATCATCATTCTCAGATTCAACACTTGCATTATCTTCTTGAACTCCCGTGTTAGTATCGAAAGCATTCGAAGTGCCCACAAATGAAGGACCGCTCATATATTATAATTGTGTCCAACCTTCATCTTGTTGAGGAGATAAAAAGCCAACGGAATCAACATCAGGGTCCTCCAACATGCGGGAGTACATTCCGTCATAATTTAACGATTTGCCCAAATTCCTTTGAATTTTTTCATTGAACAATTCGATCGAACGTTTCTCTTCATGTAAGACTCCAATGAGACCCATATCGTAGTCACTTGATATTTGAATGTCGTTTGTCCTGTTCTCCACAACAGGATAATTACAAATAACATTGAGGTGATACTCACGTGAGTTGGTTAATGTAAGTTTGTGTAATTCATTAACCAACTCATCGAAAGTACACGTTTTTGTTATAAACAACGGTCTCGTCGCACCTCCTTCATAAACGGGCATATTATTTTTGAGGTAGTTAATCTTCCCATCATAACAACAAAGAATTATGATTCGATCGTTCATTGTTTCCTCTGAAGAGTAAAAAATTCAAAAACAATATTATACGAAAAGACTTTAAAAATTGATTGTTACTTACCATTAAATCCTATATCAATTTTAGGGAACCATAATTTTACCCAAATTCATATACCGATGTCATACATATGTAGTAACACTAATTTTTACATTTTTTATAATTTCACCTCCAAATCCACAAAATTATTTAATTTTTCTTTACAAAATTCATAAATTATTCACAATGAAATTCTAAAATCTAATTGATGTCATACATATGTAGTAACACTAAATTATTCACAATGAAATTCTAAAATCTAATTGATGTCATACATATGTAGTAACACTAATTTTTACATTATTGATAATTTCCCCTATGTAGTAACACTAATTTTTACATTATTGATAATTTCCCCTCTAAATCGATAAAATTATTTAAGTTTTATTCAGAAAATTCCCAATGAAATTATAAAATCTAATTTTTTACATATAATCACCATGAAATAGTGAGAAAATACAAGAAATTAAGAGAATAAATTTTTTTGGAGGATTTTACCTTCAATCTGTCGAACTCCGGTGACAACAGCGGTTTCGCCGATCGGAAATGGGGGGAGCCGGTCGGAAATGGGGGGAGGCGGTCGGAAATGGGGACGGCGGTCGGAAATAGCCTGGGGCGGCGGCGGTTGGGACGAGGGAGAGAGGGGGCTAGGGTTTGGGGCGGCGGCGTGAGAAGTGAGACCGGGGCTCTTCTAATGTACGCCTGCGCTTATATAGGGGAGGCTGTAGCTTCACGAGAGTTCAATGAACTCCCGTGAAGTTGCAGTCTAAATTTCTCAGAGAGCGATTCTCTGAAAAATTTGGCCTGTAACTCCACGGGTGTTAAAATCCCGTGGAGTTTTTAATACTCTAACAGACTTCACGGGAGTTCAACTGAACTCCCGTGAAGTCTGTTATCTGAATAAATCTTCACGGGAGTTGAACTCCCGTGAAGATTCTTGAAGAATTTAATCTTCACGAGAGTTCAACTCCAGTGAAGTTTAAAAATATGTTATACTTCACGGGAGTTGAACTCCTGTGAAGTCTCGTAAAAAAAAATTCAGAAACCGACCTGGTTTCAGCGACAGGGCTAAAACCAGGTCGGTTTTTAAAAATAACTTCGAAAAGAGCCGTTTTTTGCAAATAAAAGTTCAAATAGGACTGTTATGAAAATTTGTCCCCCTTAATAATTCTAAGTTTCTGGGCTATATATATATGGAAAAGTAAGAGGATTTTTATGCAAAAATAATTAGAGCGTTCTAATAGCAAAAAGGATTCCTATAAATCCAAAACCCGACCGTCAGCCTACATCTCTTCTTCCCGTCTCTGTCTCGCCGTCAGCTTCTTCTTCTTCTTCCGTCTGTCTAGCCGCGCACAAAAAATAAAGGAGGTTTTTTTTTTGTCTTTCGAGTTGGGTTCAAGAACATTTTTATAGGTATTTTTCTTCCCCACGTAAAAACTTATGGCCACCATCACCTTGGTTCTTGCCTCTTGTGTTTGTCTCCATGTCTGCCTGCCTTCTGTCTTTTTTTATGCAAGGCCACTTAACTTTTTATCACGTGATCTTGAGTTCCTTTAAAAAAAAATAATAATAATTTGGTTATGTATACAAAGCACCAACATGAGACCTAGATCTTCGACCTCACTTCCTCAACCTCTAACTTTTAGAATTAGTATAGATGATGCTGACAGTGACACCCCTCTTTAACCGGTATTTTAAATAAATATTAATTATGTATTTAATTTCCTTGGCTGAAGGCATTTTTGATGCGTAATTTGTTTGGATAGAAGGGCAAAGAAGATAAGTTGTATAGTTATATTTTGGTAGGCTATGAGTCGAGGGCATATAATAGTATTGATTATTGTTTATATTTATTCTTTAGGGGTTTCGAGTGGCTCCGAGGAGGCATCGTGAGAGGTATTTCGATCATCTTTCGGGTTTGTGGTAAGTGGTGAATTTGTACATTATTTGCTGTGTATTTTTCATATAAAATTACATTGTCTATATGTAAGTTTCTTCAGATGGATTATACCCTTTTGTATGGTTGCTCACATACTAATTGTTGATTGGATTAATGCACGCGGTTATTTGGTATAAGCCTATGCTTATTTTCTTTGTCAATTGTTATGTCTTTTCATATAGTAGTAGGTTGAGATGCATATGTGGTTGATTGATTTCACTATTGGTTGGCCTTTGGCATTTTTGTATAACGTATTTAGTTTTACGGACTTCGTTTAATTTTCTTAAAGCATATGCATCTCAATTGGCATTTTTGTATAACGTATTTAGTTTTACGGACTTCGTTTAATTTTCTTAAAGCATATGCATCTCAGGTCAATATACCGATATATGTCGGATATAAGTAAGCTATTAAAATAGTGCTCAATGTGCCTCCATGAGTTTTTATTTTAGTGCTAAGAGCCCAAGTTTGGGTCTCACCGTCCCGACCATGGGCTATATAATAGTGGGGTTTGCCAAGTCAACCGGAGTATCGAAGTGTTGACCGTATTGAGACGTGACCTGCTTATTTTCATTGCATATATATATTTTGAAAATATTGCATTATAATTTTTACTATTTTAGTATTTTGCATATCAAGTCAATTTATTTTTAGTTTTGCAAAACTAGTGTCTAATGTATGAATTTATCCACTTATTGAGTTGTGAACTCATTGTGTTGTTTTCATTCTTTTCAGAGACTTGGGATTAGGTGAAATTGAGGATTTGTAAAATTTTTAGAACGGAACAAGGAATATAATTCGAGACGGAACAAGGAATATAATTCGAGATTGTTATTGTCTTCTAGGCGAATGTTAAATAAAGTCTTTGATGTTTAGTTGATGAATTGAGAGTTTTGTAATAATGAGATTCTTTCTTTTAGGTCGAGTTTTGTTTCAAGTTGAGAAATATTTATTTTTATCTAAGTTAATTGGAATAGTGTTGATCTTTGGGATTATAGAGAATATTTATTGTTGGTTTTAGTTCAATGAAGAGATTATTTTGATGGTCTTTTAATGAATATATATTTTGGAGGATTTTTCATAGGTTTAGTTCGGCTCCAATATTCCTGTTAGGTTTGGAATTTGGGATCGTGACACCCCCGCGCGCGCTCCGACCTCTCTCTCTCTCCTCCCGTCGATCAACTATCCTAATCACCAAAAACTCAATTCTATCTTTCTTTCTCTATCTGGTTCCTCGAAAGTCCGATTGCAAACAGTGAAAAGGATTCAAAGTAACATTCTTCTCCTATTGGCCGCCGCCCACCGCCTGC
>NC_033800.1:47990811-48000179 GCF_001876935.1 Asparagus officinalis
TGCGCCACCACACCGTCGCACCACCCCCCCAACTCCACCCAGGCCTCCTCATCGCCTCCATCTGTCCCTCCAAACTCTAGGTAAAGATTTGAAAACCACAAAAACTCAGCAAAAACCCTAATTAAATTACTACAAAAGTATCAGTTGTTTATACTTAGGGGGGAAAAAGGGAAAAATGGTGGAAGAGATAACTTGCAATTGCATGAATTTTAATTGACCCATAAATCTCTTCGTAATAATAATGTATATGTCCTTGTGATCAGGTGAGTGAATCTATTTTTTTTTAATTGCTTTTAAAAGAGTTGATGAATGGTGATGATTTGATATTTCCATAAGAGAAGAAGTGCACTTCTTGTTCAATTTAGTCTTCTTTTTGAGCTAGAAATTATTAATGTATTTGGAAAGATTGCATTGTGAAAACTTTGATGTTTGATGTTGAATATCTTGCTTAATGTTTTAGTTTTAGATAAATATTTCAAGAGAAAGTCCCCAATGGAGCAAGAGTAACCGTCAACCACTCCAAATTTAAACAAACTTGAGAATTCACAAACTAGTACAAAGCGAAGCAACAGAGTAAACTTTAAAGATCTTTAGGCTGATCTAGGGCTTCCACCGAGTATTTTAGAGTATCATCCAAATGACCGAGATGATAATAGAAGGCAAAAGTAGAGGCACATGGGGCCGCAATGCACCCCCCCCCCCAAAAAAAAAAACCCCACCCCACCCCAAACCCGAAAATGAAAGTAAAGAGGAGTGTGATGCGTTAGCATTTTTTAAAAATTGTAGGGCTCAAATAGAAAAATGTAGAGTTTGCAACTCTTAATCAAAACAGAAAGCAAGCTTATATATTTTTTTTCCTTGCTGATCGCGAGAACGTCACTTGTGGACTCCCCTCCTCCATGACTATGAAACTCTGGCATTTGATAGTTTCATTTGCCCTACTCAGCTCTTCCTACCACCTCATCCACCCTCCAGTCTCGTTGATAATCCTGAGTGCTCTTTTGGTCTCGTTTACCCTCCTCGCTTCTCTTGCCTTTTCTGCCTTTCTCCGGTGCCACACGTTTGAGTATTCATCCACTTAATCACATTGTGCTTAGTTTTTTAAAATTTCCCCTTTATAATTTAATTGATTTGTTTAGATTTTAGGGTTTTTTCTCTATTTCTTTAATTTTTCGCCTTTCTAGATTTGTTTAGTTTTCTAACTTTTTTAGATTTGATTAGTATTTTAGGGTTTTAGAATTCTAACTTTTTTCCCCTTCTGACTTTTGTAGATTTTAGGATTTTGTGTGTAATTAGTTTATAGTATTCCCTTGTAGTTCCTAATAATTAATTAGAAATCCTAATAAACTTAAGAATGAATGTCAATCTCATCAAAGTCATAAACATCCACTTTCTAGCAAAATTAAATAAAATTTTCACGCTAATTGTCAAGAGCATATGCCAAAAAATATAAGGAGGAGAGGGGAAAAAAAACTTATTCATGATTTTCGTGTAATTGAAGGTATTGGTGAACTTGCTAAGAAGTTGGTTGCGTCAAAGATGGATACTTATATCCTTTAGTGTCTAGGTTGGTGAAGTTGGCACTAATCTTTCCCATTGCAATGACAAAAGTTTAAAGATCATTTTCAGCGACGTAAACTATTAAGAATGATCTATGAATGCGAATGAGATATGAGTATATGAATAGCTATTTGGTGGCTTATATTGGAAAAAAACAACTATATGCTACTATATAAAAAACTTAGTGGGACAATAAAAAAGTGGAGGAATGAAGGACATTTTCTCCTTGCCTTTGCAATTTAGAAGATAGAATTGTAATTTTTGAAGAAAAATATTTACTTTTCTTTTCTTTTTTTTCTTCAAGAACATTCTAGATCATTAAAGACATGAAAATTCTAGATTATTATATTTTTATAAGAATATATTTTCACCTTATTTTTCTTCTCTTTATTTATTTCTTTCTTCAAGAACATTCTAGATCATTAAAGACATGAAAATCCTAGATTATTTAATTTTTATTAGAACATATTTTCACCTTACTTTTCTTCTCTTTATTTACTTCTCTTAAAAAACTTTCTAGATCATAGAGTGACATGAAAATAAGATTGAAGCTCCTATATCTATTATATTTTATTAATTTATAAAAAATATAAAGATAAAGTGATTATGTTTTTAAAAATAATTATATGTAAATTAAAAAAAATACCAGGTTCCTTTGCATATATCTATATCTATATTACTACTAGTTGTCCTATGATATATAAAGGAAATTAGTCCTATTTTAGGACATCACGATCAAATAATAAAGGTAAAAAGATAGTTTTCTCTTAGAGAATCATTTGACTTTCTCTCTTTTCTTATTTACCATTAGCACACATTATCATTCATTATAAAGAAGATAAAATAAAATTTTATATTTAATAAAATAAAAAATATGCAAAAACAATATGTTTTCCTATCGCATGCATTTGCAGATGCCAAATTTCTAGTATGTTGTAAAATTGATGACAAAGATGTCATAAAATGATTTTAAGAAATGAAGACAAGAAGAATGATACTATAAACACTATATTAAAATTTGAAAATATGATTTTGAAAGTCTTATTATATAATGATGTTGAGATACTATTTAATTGTGTTAAAAATGTTGGTGTTTGATTATTCTATGGGCCCCCTATTAAAATCCTGCCTTCGCCAATGTTGAAAGAGCTTATTTACAAAAAGGTCCTTGTCAACCACTCGAACATAAATTCCCACAATAAAGAATTGGATTTTGTAGAGTATTTTAACTAGCAAGTATGCATATTTTAATTTCATTAGTGGAAGTAATATTTAGTGGAAAATGCTCATGCTTGTTTATCTATCACATTGCAGACATACATTGTAGTTGATAAAGTGTATTGATTGCATTCCCATTCTGTATTATAGCTTTATTATTTATATTTTATTGTTAGGTAAATAGATATCGTCGTCTGCCCCCTAAGAAATTTTTTCTTGATCCACCATTGGTTCATGATGAAGTGCGATGATTTGGTGCGATTTTATTCCCAGATAATTGCAGGTCCCAGATAATTGCAGGTGTTTTGGAAATTCGCTTTGATGTCTTCAATTTTCTTTTCATAATGTTGGATTTGAATGGAATTTTTTGGGATTAGGATGCCTTCTGTTCAATTAGTGCGTTGATTGCATGGAATTTGTGTAAAGTTTTAGGTTTTGTGTTTGATTTACACAGTTGTCCGGTTGTATTCAGGAGATGAAAACTTTGCCTGTTTATTTAGGCCAAGAGGGGAGGTAATTATGAATATCGAATTTAACTAAACAAATTGAATTCTAATTTTAAGACGTTCTTTGTTGTTAGAATTGCATTTTTAGATGTGCACCTCAAAAGTCTTCCATTTTCAAGGGGTCCATCAAAAATTGATGCCCAAGCCTTCATAAATTAGGCACTGGCTGCTTGTGTATGTAGAAAGTATGTGTTTCACTTTCATTGCATTCGTCGATCATTGGCGTGTTGCCTTTCACCTCGACAGGATAGACTAAAGTAAGGCCCAACCGGTATCCCTTCTCCCTATGCATTAACTTGGTCAATCTGCCCCTCTCTTGACTTGCCTTATGTGGGACGAAAAGTGGCGCTATCTTAAACCAGATCTCCTCGCCTACCAGTTAAGACTCCCAAAATACCTAAGCTTATCCTTCTTCTCTCTTCCTAGGTTGTAGGATGGAGGCTACCATGTCTAATTCTGATCAAATAGAAGGGATTGGAGATGGTTGGAAGTAAGTATTGTTCAATTTGAGCTTTGAAAATTTTTGTTTTTTCGTATTGCTATTTAAAAGTTGATTGTTTGAATTGGTTCTTCAGCTCAGGCATGGATGGAAGCAATGCACTTATTTTACCCGAGAAGAAAAAGAGCAAAACTAAAGAAACGGGAAAGGTACTAATGATATTAATTGATTTTTTTTCCATTTAATTGGGTACAAGGCTGATGTTTGCAAATTTTAGGGCTTGAAGAAGAGAAAAGACAAGCAAGCACCACCAGTTAGCAACAAGGCTGATGTTTGCAAATTTTAGGGCTTGAAGAAGAGAAAAGACAAGCAAGCACCACCAGTTAGCAAAAGCAAACTGAAGAAAATGAAAAAGTTGCTGGTATGGGACTGAGTTTGCTGATAAAAAATGTTTTTTTCCACTTAAAAAGAATGGTTTTGCCTTAATTGAGTTGTTTTTTCTACTATTTTAGGAGGAGAAAGAGAAGAAGCTGTTGCAAAACAAAAGCATTGAGATTTTGGAGTAGGTTGCCTTTCAAACCCGTCTTTTATTTATAAATATACCAAAATTTATTTTTATGTTGGATAATTATATGAAAATCCTTCTTTATGTTCTTATGTAATGTAGGAAGCATAAGTTATGGGATGGGGCATATTCACTTTTACAATCTTCGGGAACAATTGGTCATGTATGTACCTTGTAATATACTTAATTGTTGATTTTGCTGTATGCGGTTGGAGTTAACTTGTATGAATTGGTTGTGAAATAGGCTGACACTGTGAAGGAGAAGCGTAGAAGAGCAGTGCGACTCTCTAAAGCAGGACTGGAAGTGCCCGAGGATCTTTCTTGGTTGAAAAGCAAGAAAAAGAAGAGCATTCCTTGTGATGAGGAAGCTGTTTTGAACCACGATTTCGGTCAAAGTTATTCACGCAATACACTTATGGATAATGATGCGAAGGTTGTGGAATGTCTGGAAGTTGATGATCGCAAGCATAGCCAGGCTGCTGAAACCCATTTAGAGGAAGTTAGTAAAATCTCAACTATTTCAGATGGGAGATCAAATTCAGTGACACCGCCCCCAGAATGTATACATAATGATACAGACATATGCGTTGGTAAAGAGCAGAATGATGCTCCTTCTGTTCTGGGTAGTTGTAAGGAAGGAAAGGACACCCGGTCTCAGGTGTGCTTCAATATTTATTTTATACTTTGCAGAATTGGACCCACTGTTTTAGTATGATATACTTAATTTAGTGGTGCACATCACATATCACTTTTGTGCAACCTTCTATTAACCTCAACTGCTAGGAAGTCTAGTTTTCTTTTAGATTATCTGTAGATTTCCCCCTCTTTTGATTCTTCCTGAATAATGTATTCTGACCTTAATATTTTGTATTTTCTGGTACTGTTGTATATTAGTGTGCATTTGAGGTCACTAGATTTCTGAAGTTTTGCTATGTACAACTGACTACTGATCCAAAACTCCTACTGACTAGCCTTTTTTAGTATAGTTTCATATATGGTTGTGGATATTATTCATGTTTTTTGTTGAGGTACTTGAAAGAAATTTTGAAAGTATAAGCTTGTAGGAGTCGTAAAAGATATTTAAACAAAACAGGTGTATCAAGACCTAAGGCGAGAGTAGAAGTGGATGTGGAAGTCCAGGTTCTAAATCATGTCGGGGGTACCAATTAGGTGCATATATTTCCTAAAAAGTAACATTTAACTAAGCTTAATATGACACGAAATTTACCTAATAATGGCTTCATATGTCTGAACCCAAATAGTTAGGCAACAATCGTCATTTATAGTTATGGTTTTGTTTAGTAGTTCATATGTTTTTTATTTGCCTTAAATATGTTAGAAGTACGACATTTGATAGTACTAGTATAATAACTACAAAAACATCATGCCTGTAAAGGATAGCTTCCAACAGAGAGATCCAATACCAAGACGTATACTTCCTCCTCCATCTTACATCTTAGCAATGTTGAAAAAAACGAAATCGTGTAATGTAATCCTCGGCCTATCGATACGTTAAAATGCATATAGTGTAACACATAAAGCAAGTAACATGTTTTGTTGTTTTAATTTAAAGCAACTATAAAAAATGAAAATATTGACACTAATTTTATCAATAGATTCAAAATGAAAACCTTTAATTTTCAATAAATATTCAAAAAATTAGTACAGCGTATATAAAGTTACGTGTCGATGACGGTCTAACATTGAAGAGAAGAGGAAGCCAGGAAGGTTGTTGGCAGTGGAAGACGAATTCGACAGAGTTTTTTTTTCTTTTTCTTTTTTTGGGGGGAAGATTTATATAAGCGAAGTTTCCTTATGTAGCATGTCCTTGGCTGGATTCATCATGATACTTACAGATGCTACTTTCATCTGTTTGCTTCTTTTTCAGGACCAGAATGTTTGTAATTCAATTGTGAAGGACATGGAAATCACTTCAAATAATAAATTTCAACATCTGACTGCTCCTGTTGTGGTGCACGTATCACGGCCAAAGGATATTGAACTGAAGAGGAGAGATCTTCCAATAATTATGATGGAGCAGGAGATAATGGAAGCTGTAAATGAGCATTCAATTGTAATTTTATGTGGAGAAACAGGATGTGGTAAAACTACTCAAGTACCTCAGGTATGCTTCTGTTGCTTACCTTTTTCATGTAGTTAAAATTCCAAACAGTGGCATTATACTTCTTAAAAATTATTTTCCCTAATCTCTGCTTTCTGTTTCAATGTACTGTAGTTCTTATATGAAGCTGGTTTTGGGTCAAAAAATTGTAATGACCGGAAAGGAATCATTGGTGTTACACAACCGCGACGTGTAGCTGTTCTTGCCACTGCCAAGAGAGTATCCTTTGAGTTGGGTTATTGTCTTGGAAAGGAGGTTGGTTTTCAAGTTAGGCATGATAAAAGGATAGGAGATAGTTGCTCTATTAAGTTCATGACTGATGGAATTTTACTTCGAGAAGTTCAGGTTAGTTTACAGAATTTTGATGTTTCTCTTCCCTGATATGAGACAGTCTCTCCTCATTTTGTTTCTAAATAACCCTTTAATTGATTGATCCAAACTTTGAGATACAGGGCTCCTTTTCAACTTAACCTGATCTGGTTTTTTGATATGAAATTGGCCTTTAAAATAGCGCCATTTAGTGTCACAACAAGATTCTATTCACGTGATCACTTGTAATTCATTTTTCATTTCCCTTTGGTGCAGAGTGACTTCTTACTGAGGCGTTACTCTGTAATTGTCCTGGATGAGGCTCATGAGAGAAGTTTGAACACAGATATACTTGTCGGAATGCTATCTCGAGTTATAAAACTTCGCGAGGTTACAATAGATGCATCTCTACTTAAGCTGCCTAGTCTTTTTAAGCATAACAGAAGAGTATTCTCTTAGCTAACAATCAACTTGCATGTTGCAGAAGTTATATTTGGAGCAGCGGGAGAAAATACTTTCAGGCGTAGAAATTGACCGTGACAAGATGATCACTAAATTAAAGATCATACTTATGAGTGCTACACTTAGAGTTGAAGACTTCATTTCTGGCAAAAAATTATTTCATGAGACTCCACCTATTCTGGAAGTTCCAGTAAGACAATTTCCGGTGACTATTCATTTCTCAAAGAAGACACATGAGGATTATTTAGGTCAAGCTTATAAGAAGGTTATGTTGATCCACAAGAAGCTACCACCTGGAGGCATACTGGTGTTTGTTACTGGGCAACGGGAAGTGGAGTTCCTGTGTAAGAAGCTAAGGAAAGCATCAAAGCAATTAATTACAAACAATTCTAAAAGAAACTCAGATAATGATGGGACTGCAAACCTGGACATGGAAATGAAGGATATCCATGAAGCATTTGAGATAAGCACTACAGACCAGCAGACTGACAGGTTTAGTTCTTTTGAAGAGGATGATAACTTCCCGGAGATGGATTCTGATTCATCTAACTCAGAAACAGACAGTGATCTTGGGGATGATACTGATACTGAAACAACCTCAGAGAAGACCGATTTAGTTCTGGATCTTTTAGGAGATTCTAGAGGTCTTTTGTCATTGAAGGCTTCTTTTGAAGCCTTAGCTGGAAAATCATGCAACCAAAATTCTAAAGAAGAACCAACTGCACCAATGCATTCCAAAGAAGAGGAGACTCAGTTTGTCCCTTCCACTATGGGTGAACAAGCGGAACCTACTCCTGTTGGTCCTTTGTATGTGTTACCCCTTTATGCAATGCTACCTGCTTCTTCTCAGCTTCGGGTATTTGAAGAGGTACCTGAAGGAGAAAGGCTAGTGGTGGTTGCTACAAATGTGGCTGAGACTTCTCTGACAATTCCAGGAATAAAATATGTGGTTGACACTGGTAAAGAGAAGGTCAAGCATTACAACATTGCCAATGGGATGGAAACATTTGAAGTCCAGTGGATAAGCAAAGCCTCAGCAGCCCAACGTGCAGGGAGAGCTGGAAGAACTGGACCTGGCCACTGTTATCGCCTCTACTCTTCGGCGGCCTTCAGTAAAGATGATTTGTTTCCAGAGTTTTCATGTCCCGAGATCTCTAAGATTCCTGTTTCGGCGGCCTTCAGTAAAGATGATTTGTTTCCAGAGTTTTCATGTCCCGAGATCTCTAAGATTCCTGTTGATGGTGTTGTCCTTCTAATGAAATCTATGGGCCTTGATAAGGTAGTAAACTTCATGAATTTGCTTCTTGAGTTCTTTGTTTCCTTTTTTCTTTCTATTAATTTTCCCTTCTGCAAATATATATTTTAAAGTTCGTCTTTGGTTATATTTCCCTCAGTTCACACACGCACATGTTACATATATGTATAAAGATTAAAACTTCTTATTATACTCCGTTGACATTATGTAATAAGTGAAATGCTATTATAGTGGTAGTGGGGTAAAAAGTTGATTCGTACCATCTTTGAAGATTGATTTTTTTAATAGCTTACTTCAATTCCCCCCCAGTTCCACACACACGCACACAGTGATAGAGCCCCTCTTGCCTTTTGGCTATTAATAGTATATAAGTGTTGCATATTAGTCCTTGCATCTTTCATCTTTTGATATTACCCCCTCTACTCACTAAAATTGCCATTTGATCCCTCAACTCTTAAGTAGTTTCAAATTAATCCACTTAATAGTGACAACTACTCTTCTTAATTGGAGGGACTAATTTCAAAATAACTTAGTATTAATTTCAGTGATTTGAGGGGCTTATTAAATATTTTCCCCTGGTTATTTTTCATCTACTTAAGTACTTATGAAAATTTATTATATACTGTCATATTGATACATGTAATTGTTGTATGTATGTATGTATGTGTCAATGTGTGTGTGTATATATATATATATAGAGAGAGAGAAAATCTTATGTCAACTTAAAGGACCGTTCACCAACTTTTTTATCCATTGATGTTGCCTAGGGATCCATGAATGATATGAAAAGTCTTTTAATATTTGTATATTTCTTTATGGCACATGCACATGTCTAAAAGCAAGATGAGTGGATAAAAAGTTTGGTGGACAAGGCCTCATATCCACTTAAGTTGACATAAGCTCATCTCTCTTTATATATATTTATATATATA
>NC_033800.1:48000189-48069570 GCF_001876935.1 Asparagus officinalis
ACATTATGTAATTGTAAAATGATGTGCTAGTGGGGTAAAGAGTTGATGCCACCATCTTTGAAGGTTTATTTTTTTAATAGCTTTTTTCCGACCAACATTCTAAGCACTGGCATTGTGGACTAAAGTGTCATTTCTGTTGTTAGCATATAACGTACACTGTGATATGCTTCCTACTGAATGGAATTTTGTTTTTCTTTCTGTTTTTTCATTAACGATTTTAGTTTTTCTCTGTTTTTTCATTAAAATCATATAATTCTGATTTGTTACATATTTTAGGTTGCAAATTTTCCATTCCCGACTCCTCCAGACACCAGAGCCTTGGTTGAAGCAGAACATTGCTTGAAAGCTCTTCAAGCACTTGATATGCACGGAAAGCTTACCCCAATTGGAAGGGCAATGGCACAGTATCCGTTGAGTCCTCGTCACTCCCGAATGCTTCTTACAGTAATCCAAATTATGAAGAATCAGCGAGCCTATGCCCGAGCAAACCTAGTGCTAGGATATGCCATTGCCACAGCATCAGCTTTAAGCTTTCCAAATCCTTTTAAGATGCAGTTTGATGGAAACCGTAGCAAGTCAGATGGTTTGGACCAAGAAGAAATTTCGCAGGACCAAGAGTCAAAGAAGAGGTTGAAGAAGGAAAAAGTTTTGGTAAAAGAAGCTCGTGCCAGGTTACGTAATCTCAGCAGTGACGCATTAACTTTTGCTTATGCCTTACAGTTGTTTGAACTTGCAGAAAACCAATTTGAGTTCTGCCAGAAAGCATTAACTTTTGCTTATGCCTTACAGTTGTTTGAACTTGCAGAAAACCAATTTGAGTTCTGCCAGAAACATTCTCTTCATGTGAAGACAATGGAAGATATGTCCAAGTTGAGGAAACAACTGTTACAGCTGATATTTTACCAGAGTAAGTTCTCTGAGGAATTTGGATGGGATCATGGAAGTGCAGAGGAGGTAGAAATGACATGGAGGGTTAGTTCTAGTAAGCATCCATTACTAATGAATGAGGAAGAGCTATTAGGTCAAGCTATATGTGCTGGTTGGGCTGATAGAATTGCAAAGCGTGTTCGAAAGATTTCAGAATCATCAGATAAAGTACGGGCTCTTCGATACCAATCATGTGCCTTAGATGATACTATTTATCTTCATCGTTGGTCGTCGGTATCACAGTCTGCTCCAGAGTTTGTAGTATATACTGAGCTCCTTCAGACTAATAGACCATATATGCATGGTGCAACCAGTGTGAAATCAGAGTGGCTAGTTAAATATGCTAGTTCTCTATGCAGTTTCTCCGCGCCACTTATTGATCCAAAGCCTTATTACGAACCTCTGAGTGATGAAGTATTGTGTTGGGTGAGCCCAGTTTTTGGACGTCATAGTTGGCAGCTCCCTTTGCATTCTTTGCCTATTAAGAATGATGGACTTCGAGTGTCAGTTTTTGCTTGTGGATTGCTAGAAGGTTCTGTGCTGCCATGCATGAGAACGGCACGAAAGTTTTTAGCTATGTCGCCTTCAAATTTATTGAAGCCTGAGGCATTGGGCCAGAGAAGGGTTGGAGACCTGCTGAATGGATTAAGGATTGGATCAAGAAGAATTGATAGTCGTGCACAGTTGAGAGATGCTTGGAATGAGAATCCTCGACATTTATATTCGGAGATTAAGAATTGGTTTCAAGAAAGATTTCATGGTCAGTTTGAAGAGCTCTGGGAACAAATGCATCATGAAGTTCTTGAAGGGCAAGAACTTTTCCGGGGAAGAGCAAAGAAAGAAAATAAGAAGTCAAAATGATAGGAAGAAACTATGCAGCTTTCACAGAATGCAACTTAAAAAGAAAGGCAGAGATGACTTCATTTATGTTTTCCTTGAGTTTGCTCATGATAATTTTACAAAGTGATAGAACACAGAAATTTTACCAACCGGATGTCTAAGTAGAGTTGTTGATTTTAACGTCCTTAGCTCTGTATATTCTAGTAATCTCGATTGCTGTAAATCCTCTTTTCTCCTTAGCAAGAAACAACTATCCCACGTGATAATTCTCTGATGAGAAGTTTTTAATTATTTACTTTTTTTCAGCCCCTTACACACTTGCTTCACTGGTCCTACGTGGAAATTTTAGATTCGATCAGCTAATGCTCACTTGATGAAATCCTGGAGTCCTTAGAGTGCTTCTTATTTCTTGCAACTGGATCTTGTATAATTGCTTGCTTCCATGGAGATGGATTTAGACAATGAGTGCAAATAGCACCAGGGGTGGTTCTCTCTTCATCCTAGTTGACTATTATAATTGTAAAATATATTTGTGCTCCTTGGTCCCTTTATCTTTTATTAATGCTGTTACAATTTTGATCAAATAAACTACAGTATATAGGGGCACTATCTATCATAGTTAAGAAACCTTCATCTTTTCATAAGCGTTGAAGGCTAATCCAGTATCTATTTTTGTTGCAGGTTATGGGCAATCATGTTGCTGCCACTGTAGGTGGATCAAATGGCCACTTTGAACTCAATGTTACAAGCCAATGATTGCTAGTGGCCTTCTTCGTGTATGATATGATGCTATTAATTGTTATATTTAATTCCAGATTATGATTTACATCATGTTTTTAAAGTGAAAAACAAGCTGTAATGTTCTTTATTCTTTATTTCTTCTTATACATTGGGTAATATTACCTGAAATTGCATCTCTTGTGTTGGAAATGCCAATTGATTTTTTTTTTGTTGACAGTCTTTGAGACTACTTGGAGATGCATCCGTTTCATTTGAAAAGAATTGCGCGAGGGAATTCAAGCAAATCGTGAAAGAATATCTAAGTTACTGCACAAGGTATGTTTTCATACACCATCTTCTACACCATTCCATGTTATTTTTGATATAAAATAATACTGGTTTCTAATTATTTGTTTTCTTAATATGTATTGCATGTTAGTCAAAAAGGGAAGGAGGACTTTCGATGATTAAAAAGGGAGGACTTCAGTAGCCACGTTTTTTTTTGAAAGAGAAAGGAGTATGCCATAGTCAAATGGCAGGAAGAAAAAAATGGTGGCGGTGCTTCTTTTGTTGAAAAAGAAGAAAGCTTTGTTGAAAAAGCTTACCAAGCCAATCAAAGACAGAGGTGATGTTCTCTATATAAAGCACCCCAAATGCTCAGATACATATCATCCCTTCAGGTGCTAATATATAATCAAGCAGTGAGAAAAATAGAGAGGCTAAGAGGGTGAGAGAACTCTGTGAAAAAAAAAATCCAAGAGAGAAAATTGAGAGCAATTTTTCAGAGTGATTGTAATATTTCTTCCATTAGTGAAAGATCTGCAGCAGCCCGTGGACGTAGGCAATTTTGTGCCGAACCACGTAAATCGTGCGTGTCCCCTAATTTTGAGCATTTTATTTTTCGCTTCTCTCTCAAATCTGGCACTAGGGGAATCCGAGTAATTTCCCAACAACTGGTATCAGAGCTCTGGTTGTGATGTCTGTCAAATTTCTGCAAGATTACTATTCATGTGAATAGTAAATTTCGTGAATAGTGGAATTTTGCCGACGGTACTGACTTGTCGGCAGAGGTGTCTTAATACACGGTGGTTCGTAGAAATTATCAGAAACGATCCAGAGGAAGTCAGATTCGAGTGGGAGCGATGGCTGCAGATGAAGGGAAGGTGAAAATTGAGAAGTTCGATGGTGCGGACTTCGGCTTTTGGAAGATGCAGATCGAAGACTATCTGTACCAGAAGAAGCTGTATCAACCTCTCTCGGGAAAGAAGCCAGATGATATGAAGGATGAAGAGTGGGCTCTCCTCGACAGACAAGCCCTTGGAGTTATCCGATTGACGCTATCCCGAAACGTTGCCTTCAACATAGCAAAGGAAAAGACCACGGCGGGTCTTATGGCGGCTCTCTGCAGCATGTACGAGAAGCCCTCTGCCTCAAACAAAGTTCACTTGATGAGGCGGCTGTTCAATTTGCGAATGACGGAAGGCGCATCGACAGCTCAACATCTCAATGAACTCAACATAGTCACAACCCAGTTGAGTTCAGTTGGGATTGAATTTGATGAAGAAGTACGAGCATTGATACTTCTTTCTTCTCTACCAGAAAGCTGGAACGCTACAGTCACGGCTGTGAGTAGCTCATCGGGAAGCAACAAGTTGAAGTTCGATGATGTTCGTGATCTGGTTCTTAGTGAAGAGATCCGACGGAGAGAATCGGGTGAAGCTTCAACCTCCTCAGCTTTACACACGGAGTCTAGGGGAAGAACTTCAGAAAGAAGTTCAAATCACGGCAGATCAAAATCTAGAAGGAGCAAATCTAGATCAGGAAAGAAAGACTTCAAGTGCTACAATTGTGGCAAGAAGGGTCATTTCAAGAGGGAGTGTCGGGCACCGAAGAAAAACACCGGCGCACAGGAGTCTGCCAACGTGACCGAGGAAGGAGGTGATGCTATGATTCTAAGCGTCAACAGTCCGATTGAATCATGAATTCTTGATTCAGGGGCATCTTTTCATTCCACCCCATGCCGAGAAATCATGGAGAACTACGTCAGCGGTGATTTCGGAAAGGTACATCTAGCAGATGATGAAACCTTGAAGATTGTTGGCAAGGGAGACATTCGATTAAAATTACCAAACCACACCACATGGAAGCTGCAAGGAGTAAGACATATTCCTGGTCTTAGAAGAAATTTGATCTCTGTGGGACAGCTTGATGGAGAGGGTTATTATACAACCTTCTCGGGTCATGAATGGAAGATTACCAAAGGAGCACTCGTCATTGCTCGAGGTAAGAAAAGTGGTACTCTCTATATAACCTCTAACTTAGAGAATATCATTGCAGTAACAGATGCAGATGAAAAATCAAACCTATGGCACCAAAGGCTTGGCCATATGAGCGAGAAAGGGATGAAGAAACTTCTGTCAAAAAGGATTGTATCTTTGGCAAACAGAAGAAAGTCAGTTTTGCAAAGATTGGCAAGACACCCAAGACAGAAAGGTTAGAATTAATTCACACCGACGTATGGGGACCATCTCCAATTTCATCTCTTGCAGGCTCACTGTACTATGTCACCTTCATTGATGATTCTACAAGGAAGGTGTGGGTTTATTTTCTGAAGAAGAAATCAGAAGTCTTTGATACCTTCAGAAAATGGAAGGCCATGGTGGAAAATGAAACTGGTTTGAAGATAAAGAAGTTGAGGTCAGACAATGGAGGAGAGTACAAAGACAGTAGATTCAAAGAGTTTTGTGCAAACAACGGGATCAAGATGGAGAAAACAGTTCCCATGACACCGCAGCAGAATGGCGTAGCAGAGCGCATGAACACAACTTTGAATGAACGTGCCAGAAGCATGAGGATACATACCGGACTGCCCAAGTTTCTATGGGCTGAAGCTATCAATACCGCAGCCTACCTAATCAACCGCGGACCCTCAGTTCCCTTGGATGGTGGAATACCGGAAGAAGCTTGGAGCAAAAAAGAGGTAAACCTTTCACATTTAAGAATTTTTGGTTGTATCTCTTATGTACACATAGATTCTGCTGAAAGAAGTAAACTTGATGCCAAATCTAACAAATGTGTTTTTGTTGGTTATGGTGGTGATGAGTTTGGTTACCGATTTTGGGATTATGAAAATCGGAAGATCATCAGAAGCAGAGATGTCATATTCAATGAGAATGTGATGTACAAAGACAGATCAACTGCAGAATCAAGTAGCTCCAGTACAAAAGCTGAAACAAAGGAATTTGCTGAATTTGAGGAGATTTCTGAAAATGATGTTCAAACAAGTCCTGAAGCAGTTCAAGAAGAACCAAGCACGCCAGAAGTGAGACGCTCCTCCAGAATTCCTAAGCCAACCCAGCGTTATTCGCCTTCTTTGCACTACTTGTTGCTGACTGACAGTGGTGAACCGGAGTGTTATGACGAAGCAATACAGGTGAAGGATTCAGTCAAGTGGGAGTCTGCTATGCAAGATGAGATGGACTCACTCATGTCAAATCAGACATGGGACTTAGCTGAATTACCACAAGGTAAGAAAGCTCTTCATAACAAATGGATTTACAGGATCAAAGAAGAGCATGATGGGAACAAGCGCTACAAGGCAAGATTGGTTGTCAAAGGCTTTCAGCAAAAGGAAGGTATCGACTACAATGAAATTTTTTCTCCGGTTGTGAAACTAACTACAATCAGATTAGTGTTGAAAATTGTAGCTGCTGAGAATTTACATCTTGAGCAGTTAGATGTAAAAACAGCTTTCCTTCATGGTGATTTGGAGGAGGAGATCTATATGAAGCAACCAGAAGGCTTCATGAAGGCAGGCAAGGAAAATCTAGTATGCCGTTTGAAGAAGAGCTTGTATGGATTGAAACAAGCTCCCAGACAGTGGTACAAGAAGTTTGACAACTTCATGGGCAGCAACGGTTTCACTAGATGCCAAGCAGATCATTGTTGCTATATCAAGAGCTTTGACAATAGCTTTATTATTTTATTGTTATACGTTGATGACATGCTCGTTGCAGGATCAGATCTGCAAGAGATTATAAATTTGAAGCAAAAATTGTCAAAGCAGTTCGCGATGAAAGATCTTGGTGCTGCAAAGCAGATTCTTGGAATGAGGATCAAGAGAGACACGAAGTCTAGGACTTTGATGTTATCACAGGCTGAGTACATCAACAAAGTACTCTCCAGGTTTAATATGCAAGATGCTAAACCAGTGGGTACACCTTTAGGTGTTCATTTCAGACTTTCCAAAGATCAGTCACCAAAGACAGAGGAAGAGCATGCACAGCGTGCACACATGGCGAAGGTCCCGTACGCCTCAGCAATTGGAAGTCTGATGTATGCCATGGTCTGTACAAGACCGGATATTGCTCAAGCAGTGGGAGCTGTTAGCAGGTACATGAATGATCCGGGCAAGGTACACTGGGAAGCAGTCAAATGGATCCTCAGATATCTACGAGGCACCACAGGTAAAGCACTTTGTTTCAAAGGTGGAGATACAATACTAACAGGCTATGTAGATGCTGATCTAGCAGGAAATGTTGATATCAGAAAGAGCACTACAGGGTATGTATATACTCTAGGAGGTACTGCAGTGAGTTGGGCTTCTCAACTGCAGAAGATAGTTGCTCTCTCCACAACTGAAGCAGAATATGTCGCTGTTACAGAAGCCAGCAAGGAAATGGTGTGGCTTTAAAATTTCTTGGATGAATTAGGCAAGAAACAAGAAGACAATGTCTTATACTGCGACAGTCAAAGTGCTATTCATCTAGCGACATACAGATGCGGTATCATTTTATCCGGTCACTTCTGGAAGATGGAATTTTGAAGCTTGAAAAGATCAGTGGAGCTCAAAATCCGGCAGACATGCTGACAAAGACGGTGACTATTGATAAACTGAAGCTGTGTTCAGCTTCAGTTGGCTTGCAATAGTATGAAGACCGGAAAAAACTGCTGCATAGATCTAGGTGTGAAGACAGATTGAAATCAGTCTTCAAGTAGGAGATTGTTAGTCAAAAAGGGAAGGAGGACTTTCGATGATTAAAAAGGGAGGACTTCAGTAGCCACGTTTTTTTTTGAAAGAGAAAGGAGTATGCCATAGTCAAATGGCAGGAAGAAAAAAATGGTGGCGGTGCTTCTTTTGTTGAAAAAGAAGAAAGCTTTGTTGAAAAAGCTTACCAAGCCAATCAAAGACAGAGGTGATGTTCTCTATATAAAGCACCCCAAATGCTCAGATACATATCATCCCTTCAGCTGCTAATATATAATCAAGCAGTGAGAAAAATAGAGAGGCTAAGAGGGTGAGAGAACTCTGTGAAAAAAAAAAATCCAAGAGAGAAAATTGAGAGCAATTTTTCAGAGTGATTGTAATATTTCTTCCATTAGTAAAAAAAAAATCCAAGAGAGAAAATTGAGAGCAATTTTTCAGAGTGATTGTAATATTTCTTCCATTAGTGAAAGATCTGCAGCAGCCCGTGGACGTAGGCAATTTTGTGCCGAACCACGTAAATCTTGCGTGTCCCCTAATTTTGAGCATTTTATTTTTCGCTTCTCTCTCAAATCTGGCACTAGGGGAATCCGAGTAATTTCCCAACATTGCAGTCATTGATGCTTGTTACATCCTTGAACCCTGTAAGTTCTTTAGTCATTATCTATTTCCCTGTACAGTATTTATATTCGATCATGTTATTTGCAACCATCAATTGCTAAAACAGAAAATTGGGTACGATAAGGCTGCAGCTGTCGCAAAGAATGCACATAAAGAAGGGACAACCCTGAAGGTAAGCTGGTAAGGATGATTCACAATTTTCATAATGTTTCTTGGACATCTGATATATTCTTGTATAATTACTATTTTGCCTTCAGCATTGCATTCTTACTTGAAAATACCTGTATACTTCCCAAAAAGACTTGTTGGAAAAAAGGCAACCTGTCCCTACTGTTTATGTAGCTATAAGGGAAAGCGTTAGATAAAGGTTAAAGATGGTAAATTGTCCAGTGTGAATTCTCCCAAAATGTGTAACGAAAAGGCAGGGTATGATCAACTTTAACGCAAGGCATAAATATATAACTGATCATCATATATTACTATATAATATATATATATATATATATAACTTATTATATATATATATACTATATAATATATTATAATATATATGATATATAATATTATATAATTCTTTTTTTGGCCATTGGTATATTGATGGTAATTAGAAAACATGATCCGAAGTAAGTACTTTGCTGATGAAAGAAAGTATTAGTTAAGTGGAACTAGGGTAGCAGAATAAGTTTATAATTATGAATGTGGAGAAGCTCGTGGAATCTGAAGGATCCAGTATGAGTAGTAATATAAATAATCAGAAAGGATTAATAAATTTTCAGTGAATCTCTGATGCCCCCCCCAAAAAAAAAAAAACATTGTCACTAAAAGTCATTGTCTGTTCTTTGTTTCCTCATAGTAATCCGAAACTCATTAATAGAACCAGCAAAAAGAAGAATCATTTCATTTATTTAGCAGCTCTTTTAAGATGTGAGTGAATTGTACTATTTCATAAAGAACATCTCATCGAGTAAAGCTGTTATAAACTTAAGCAAAGTGTGGACTCTGTTCATTAACTTTATTTACTTTGAGATGCGTGCTGATGCGTTGTGGGTATTGAGAAAACAGAAAAGATAATCTTGATGCGTATCCTACATCAACACGCATCTCAAAGCAAATCCAAGGGATATATAAGTCAGTGGACAAAGCCCTTTTTCCCTTGAGCAAATCCAAGAGATATAGAATTAGTGGACAAAGCCCTCGGTCCCCTTAAGTTTACAAAAGCTTTCATAACATGCACATAAAGAGAGGGAATAAGGAGTATTGTATGACATTCGAGGGATTCTCTCATTTGCAGTGATATGGCTGAATCTTAGCCCGAGTGTTGTGGGTAATAAAGAAAGAAACCTCCTGTTTCTATTTGGTTGAGATTCAACCACATTACTATATGTATGAGAGACTCCCCTCATATGCTATATTATACCTATTATTCTCATGTGTATGCATGCTTCAGATCCAGATGAACATGAAATTAAATCCCTATGATTTGAATTATGCCTTGAGTTTCTTTTAAATCTAACATCTACGGACTTTAGTATGAGATCTTGAAAACCTGACTATTTGGCAGTTACTATTGGAAAACCAAGAAAAGTAATGGATTACACAAACATATGTTTGTCCCTATACCTATAGTCAGAAAAATGGTTGTCCCTAAAACAGAAACAAAACAAAACAGAATAAGTGCTCTGAAACTCATTGTCTCTACAGGATCTTTTCTTGTACACCCAAATTGTTAAACCTAGGGTGATTTTCACTTAACTCCCTGAAACCGTGACGCTTTGCACATAACCCTCTTGAACTTTGTTTATCCTATTTATCCCCCAGATTGTATTACTTAACACCCCAAAATAACACTATGAACTTTGATGAGCCATGTGACATGATAGCAAAGTACGAGTACCTCTCAGTTTATTAAAATTTACCTCTATCTTTTTTTGGTGGGATATATTTCAAAAAAGTCATTTTGGTCATTTCACTATTAACAGTAACTACATCAGGGGTGTATGTTGTAAAACCTTCAAACTTTATTTAATTTTTTATTATTTTTTTGTGGGTGGCCTAGGTAGGGGCTGGGGTTAAGTGAGACAGTCCAAAGTTCAGGGAGTTTAATTGAATAAATAAAGTTTTGCAGGGGTTACGTGCAAAACTCCCCAAAGTTCATGGGGTCTAAGTGTCCTTTAAGCTATGCATCAAGCAGGGATATCATGCATGTCAAAGGAAATTAATTCCTCTGGAAGGGAAGCTGACATGCATTCCCAATTGCTTGGCTTTTAATACTTATTTGTAATGGAAAAATGGTGTTTAATGAGATGACTGCTACAAGTGGATTTCCATCCAACATCGTGCATATACTTTATTTTGTAAAGTCTAAATCTGAGGGATTCAGCATAATATGTGTGTATATTGTAAAACGTAAATTGTCAAATGTTGTCTTTCAGAGCCTTACCATACACTTGCTAGATAGAAGTAAAGATGATGGTAACACCTCATTCTTTGTTATATTGTTCATGTTTGATAGTCTTGCATTTTTATATCTATATAATATATAAAGCACGGGGGGTTCCACTTTTTTTCACTGCTGAAGTTATGTTATATAAAGGTTATACTAGCTGTTATTGGATCTACATTATTTCTGTGGCCCTGGCTGCTTCTTTTTGGTAACTATTTGATTTTCTGAAATCCTTGTGTTCTGTGGATTACACAGTTACACTAATAAGTTAATTAATTAATTTAATTATTACATCACCATGATTCAATAGTTGCATACTTGCATTTTTTTCGCCAGGGTATAACATAAGTGTTAGATCTGCTCCATGTGCTGACGCTACAATCTAAATGCCAGCAGTTAGGATCAAAGATCACTCCTGATAGCTAATAGATTTCTCAAATTGTCTAAAACCAATATTTTGTTCGCTAAATGATTCATAAATATTTTAGAAAATTTGTCAAAGCAACAGCTGACTATAGGTTTTAATTGGTAACTTTACTTCAAACATTTATTTATTTATATCAGTAAGTATTATTTGCAGAAACTTATAAAAAGTGACATGAGTAGCATGTTTGACTCATGGAATTGGTACTTTCTATATTTGCATGGTCAGTCCAAATCTAAATTTTGAAACAAGGGCATTATTGACAAAATGCATTTAGCTAAGCAGTTTATTGGTCTGAGGATATCCTTCAATGGCTTAGGCTCTTAAGTCTTTGATTTGTGTTGGGAGGGTATTTTGCTACACTGTGGATTGAAGGAAAGCCCTCTACCATATTTTGCTGACTAGATGTCAAGACATGTATTTCTTGTAGGACCATGTTTACAATATGATTGAAGGAAAGCCCTCTACCATGTGGATTTATTGTAGGGCCATGTTTACAATATGATTTTTTGGGGGCAAATATCAGAACATGCAATCAAGGAAACATGTTGGCCGACATGTCCGACATGTCGGTTTGAGGGCTTGAGCAGCATGACATGGGCGTTTTCAACTCGTATGTTGGTTTTCAGGGCTAAATCAAAAATATCAGGGTCATATCAGGCATATCGGGCGATTTTTCAGCTTTGAAAAATCGGTCGATATGTCCTTTTTTTAGATATGTTTTTTGTTATCGGGTTTAGGTTTAGTGATAAAAACCCAACCTCATTTGACCCGTTCTCATGTTTAAGGGTTTCTTATGAACCCGATAGAAAGAAAAGAGAAAAATTAGGGCTACAACGGGCTTGGGAACCCATCGCTCCTTTCGTGAATGACGACACCCTTCCCCCACCTCGATCTCAGCTCCTCGTCGTCCATCTCCCGTTGCGCCCTAAAATCCGAACCCCAACCGAACCCGAGGACGGTAGGGTATCCCACCATCGGGATAAAGGGAAGAGGGTGGTCGGTGACTCATCCGAATGATCCCAAGCAGATGAAGAAGAAGAAGAAGAGCCCCGACACTGTCTCCCTGCGACGTCGGAATCCCGCCGCTAGAATTATAAAGTATGCTTATATTGAATTTAGGAATGCTTGGATTACATTTAGGATATGATATTATACTTATGTGCACTACCCGATATGGTAATCCAATATTTAGTCTATGTCCCTCGATATATCTCTGATTTTCGCTAATCGATATGGATTTCAGCCGTCCGACATGAACCCGACATTCAACATTTAAAACCTTGCATGCACCCCCCCCACCCACACACACACACACACCCACAAAAAAAACACACAAACAAACAAAAACACACCCACACGCACATGCACTGGATGATTAGCAGAAAGCCCCCTTAACTTTTAAAATATCAGAAAAAACCCTGTTAAGTATAGGGATTATCACGAAACCCCGTTTAACTTTCAGATTTTGTAATTAGGGGGGTTTCTGATAAAATATCAAAGTTAAAGGAGTTTTTCTAATAACCTCTAAACTTAAGGGGGGTTATCTGTTATTTTGAAAGTTAAGGGGGGTTTTCTGATAGTTGTCTATAGTTAAGGGTTTTTTAATGATATTTAGCCTTTTTTAACTTTCACTTGCAATACTTATGGTATTAATATCACATTTTACGTCAAATTTTTGTTGTTTTATGTAGGAAAAATAACCAGATTGTTTTTTTTAATGTACAAAACATAACCATTTTGGTATTAATTTTGATATTCGTGCCATAATATCGCCCGTGAAAGAAAAAATTCATATTGTAATCAGTATCATATTAAAAATGCCAATTTGGTAATTTTGCCTTTATAATGTGTGATATGGAGCTTCTGCCCTTCACTAACGTCAGTAGCGTGCCATGAGAGTAGTTTTCGTTGTGAAAATTTCCTTATATATGATATTGAATTGTGCCAAGGCCCAAGACTTAGAAAAGGTTGCGTTCTTGATTACCTGCGATATTAAGCTTATACATTTTTGTGTTGACGTTTAGAAAAAAAAATTATTTCTGCAGGAGGCTGCATTGAAGCTTGGAGTCCTTACCGCGGAAGAACTAGAGGAGCTTGTGGTACCACAGAAAATGATTGGTCCATCTGACTAATAACTCAATTGGGAAATATATGGAAATTATTGTTGAAAATAATAAATAAATGATGGCTAGTTTGCACTTTTAAACTCATAGCTGAATTCAAGGTCCCGGCTGAGCAAGAGGCGTGCTAATAATAAAGCCTCCATTTTGTTTTGGTTTGTAATTATCTTATAATCATTTCTCTAAACTATTTTTTGGCCCTGTAAAGGCTACTGTATTTTGACGCTGTTCTATGAGAGGCAAGTTGGCGTTCCAACGGCGAGTCTATTTTGACTGGGAAATTTTATTATTCCATGGAGGGTGTCATGCTCGAATTTTTCTCTCATGTTTTCTTGCTTATGCTTTTCTAGTTTCTCAGAGAAATCTCTCTTTCCTAACGAACTGTTATCTGCGCCTCGATATGCTCTTTTGCTCTGTAGACTGTTTCGTTATCTCGAATGTTTGGAGGAGTTAGGATCCTGTTATTTCTTTTTGCACCGGTCAAAATGACACTGGCATCGAGAACTACTGTTGACGTGTGTGGAGCTGTGAATTTTTTATGTTAAGGAACTGTTATGGGAAAATATTCAAATATCAAAATAAATTGTATTTGGCGATTAAACTATAGAAAGAAGGAAAATTTTCCCTTCTTCCTAACTTCTCTACTAAATTCTATAGAACTTTTTAGTTTTTCGAAATCTAGCCATTGGTTTAATTTCTACTAAGTAACCCAAACAAAACTAATAACTGCTGTTTTTTCTGGTTTGGCCCTTGCCTTCAACCAAATAAAGAAAAATAAAAATTCATGTCACTACAAAAACCAATAAAAGCTCAAATCTAATCTAATATAAGTAAAAGGCAAGAAGCAAGGATATTTGAATAGAACAAATTTTTGAAATAAACCTATTTTATTTTTTATTTAAAAAATCGACCCAGTGCCTTTTTATTTATCAAAAACGACCCATTTCGGGCCACGTCAGTAGTGTGGCCGTGAAATGGGTCGGTTTTTTTTTAATTGGCGTCGCTAAATAGTCGGGGTTGGCAACCCCGACTATTTAGTTATGTCGGGGTTGCTAACCCCGACTATTTAGCACAGGTACAAGCTAAAATAGTCGGGTTTTCTAACCCCGACTAATTTAGGGCCCTATCTAATTGGGTCGAATTTTTTATTTAAAACATTGATCGGGGTTGGAAACCCCGACCATTTCAAAAGCCCATTACGAAATGGTCGGGGTTCCCAAACCCGACCATATGGCAGAGAGTCTGGCCCAGTCGCAGCTGATGAAAATGGCTAAAGACAATAGTCGAGGTTCTGAACCCCGACTATTTGTCAACTGGGCCCGCCGCCTATATAAAGGTCACCGCTTCATCTCTCTCATTCCCACTCGTTTCCAGCCGCTGCTCTCTCTCATTTCCGTCGTTCTCCTCCTCCCATACTTCGTTTGAGCCACCAATTGGGGATTTCAACACAATTTTTCATCGGAATTTCATCTTAGAAGACCTACCAGATAATTTCTCTAGATTTTCTCCTATTTTAACATGTAGAAAATATAGGGTTTTTTTCTCAATAACGAATTTCTAATTTCTCTAGATTTTCTCCTATTTTAACATGTAGAAAATATAGGGTTTTTTTCTCAATAACGAATTTCTAGGGTTTGAACTCTATTTGTAGTGGTAACATGTAGAAAATATAGGGTTTTTTTCTCAATAACGAATTTCTAGGGTTTGAACTCTATTTGTAGTGCTTTAATTAGACTATTTATTCTTATTGTAGTTAAAATTAAACCTTTGGGGCATAAAATACTCAATTTTAGGGTTTAGGATTTGGGGGTCAATTTTAGGGTTTTGGATTTGGGGGTTTACGGTTATAATTGGGGTTTAGAGTTGTAATTGGGGTTTAGAGTTGTAATTGATAATATTTTTTAAATTTATTGTATTTAAATGATATAATTTTGTTTTGTATAGGTTGAACAATATGATTTTTATTGCTTGCTCTTATGGTGGAACGATTAATTATGGAATGAGTAATATGCCAATGTACGTCGGAGGGGTGACAATACTGTTAATGATATCAGAATCATATAGTTACATTGATTTGGTTAATGAATTGCATCGAGTTACGACAATTGACCCACGAGAGTATCGACTAAAAATAATATGCAATTTAATGAATTGCATCGAGTTACGACAATTGACCCACGAGAGTATCGACTAAAAATAATATGCAATTGGCCGATAACTTATGATAGAACGTCCGCAGTTGAGATCTCAAACGATCATTTGATGAGTACTTCGTTTAATTTTTGAGCAAGTCACAACCAACGGTAGAATTGTTTATTGAAACGATGCCACATAGTACAAGCCAAATATTCAACCCTCCAGGAGAATTCTCACGCATGTTAGATTTGGGAGTTGAGTCTGAAGGCTTTCTTTCTTTTTCGAGTGAAATGCAACGGACTCAATTTCAATATCACAGTGGTGCACCTTCATATGAAGAGGATGAAAGAAGTGACGCCTCTGATAGTGAAGATGAAGATAATGCACCAATCGACAGCATGCAATTTGTGGGTGAAGATGATGAAGAGAATCCGGATTGGCCAGATGTATGTAGAGAAGAGCCGGATGTATGGCATGCTCGCGTCCCGATCATATGTTTTGAGATTGTCGAGATGCACGTGCCCGACGGTGTGCTCCGACAATTTGGGCTACAACAAGATATCCCAAACTATGTGGAGATAATAGAGAGAAATCCCAGAAAAGGTGCACATCGTCAAGATTGGGAACATATTCACGGTGCTTACATCGGGAGGTGGGATTACAGGGAAGAACAGTTGGTGATGGAGAGGGCCAACGCACCTGACCTAGGTGTGTATTTGTGATGGTATTGGGGGATTACTCGCCGGTGGATATTTCAGGAGAACAAAACCTCTAAGGAGTACATACCAAGAGGCCCTGTTGAGAGAGAGTTGATAAGTGTATAAGCAAAATATACAGTTATCTTGTGAGTTTTATTTTATTATCATCCAAATCATAATAGCTTTCTCGGGGTTTTTATCTTATAGGTACAATAGCTCAAAGAACTTTCTACTATGGCACATGATGCAATCCGAACGACTACGGATCCAGGACCGAGGAACACGTTCATTCGCATGATCAAAAAGATTCGATCCACTCTGTAAAGGATGCGTAATGCAAGATGTGATGGACGTGAGGAGTGACCAATTGAGTACGGTCGTCGACGGTTCGGAGGACACACGGGGGCAGGCTCAAGCGGTGCACATGATGAAGCTGGCGGCTCACAGCAGGCCCAAGCCGGATGTTCACAGTCGGTTCGAGTCGATGAGGATGCCATGCACTCCCAACTTCACACACAACCGGACGAGGAACTCATCCAAGCTCACGTCGAAGGTGAACGTGTCAGGGAGAGGGGGAGGGGGAGGGAGAGGAAAGGGAGTTGTATTCGATTGAAACATAATATTATGTATCTGATTGAGTATTGATAGGATGTTTGCGTTTGAAACTAAATATTATGTATTCGATTGAGTATGGATTTTCAGTTGAGATGTTTGATAGGATGTTTGCGTTTTGAAACTAAATATTATGTGAATTGCATGGTATGTATCCGATTGATTATGGATTTTCAGTTGAGATTATTGATTGGTATGTGTATTATTGTGATTGTGATTTCATTGTGGATTGATATGTAATAGCAGGAGTTTGAATTTCCAGCTGAAAGTGAGCTAAAAGTGAGTCTGCCAAATGGTCGGGGTTGGGAACCCCGACTATTTTGTGCACGCACACAAAACGATCGGGGTTCCCAAACCCAACCATTTTGTCGCAGGGTAATTCTCCTCTGCTAAATGGTCGGGAGTTCCAACCCCGACCGTTTTTAGCTCCATTCGGTGACTGGACCAGAGATCTCTGCCAAATGGTCGGGTTTGGGAACCCCGACGAATTAGACAGGGCACTAAACTAGTCGGGTTTGGCAACCCCGACTAATTTAGCTTGTGCATAACTAAATAGTCGGGGTTGCCAACCCCGACTATTTAGCGGCGCCAATTAAAAAAAATGACCCATTTCGCGGCCACGCTGCTGACATGGCCCGAAATAGGTCGGTTTTGATAAATAAAAAGGAACTGGGTCGATTTTTTTAATAAAAAAATAGAATAGGTTTATTTTGAAAATTTGTTCTATTTGAATATAGGTTGGGAATATAATAATTTTTAGCAATCTAGGGTTTGATATTGTAGGCATCGAAAATTGCCTATAGGTCTCTACGAACAGCTCAGTGTTAAGGAATGACGATGAACGTCACTATCTGGTTCACAGGAGTTCGATTGACGTCGGTGAACGCTTGAAGTGAATCGATGAACTACGTGAGCCGACAGAATTTTGGAATAACGAAGGTACGGGCTAATCGAGAGCCCCGCGGTGTTTACAAAAGGAACAACGCCCTTCGTGTCTCATTCATTCAACAGATAATCCAACCATTGGAGCTGATAGAACTCCTTGTCGGCTTTCCAACGCATTTGGAATCACTCAGATCCGGGTTCAGACAAAGATATTACAGTGAAAACAGTCAAACGGGCATTGAAAACGTCTCAGAGCTGAACCGAGGCATCTACGGTGTCTCGGCCAAGTCAAGACACCCCAAGGGTGTCTCGGCTAAGCCAAGACACCCCAAGGGTGTCTCGGTTTAGCCGAGACACCCCAAGGGTGTCTCGGCCAGGCCAAGACACCCCTAGGGTGTCTCAGCGCGGATTTGACCCCTTTGAGTGGTTTTAACCGCTCCGCAACCCCTCATGCCTATAAATACAAGCCTTAGGCCTCATTTTTTCAGATCTGGAGTTTTGGAGAATTGGCGAAGCCCTGCCGGAGTGAAGAGTGATCGAGCACTTCAACACAAGAGAGTTTCTTCGTCAGATCTACATCACCCGTACCCGATCCTTAGTATTATCCCGTTGTGGTAATACTAAGAAGAGCAAATATCTCACTTTTATCGAGATAGGCGCTTCAAGTTTCTAGATCTCTTCGCGGATCGACGAAGCTCTGGATCAGATCTGATTGCCAGGTAGTCCACGGATATCGACATCCCCGTCACAGGCTAAAGACACACGCAAGCAAGAGACGACGAACGGATCTTGTGTTTACTTTTCAAGAAAGTTGTAATTTTTATTTCTTTGTTGTTTGAATTCATTTGTAACGTTTGAAGTTTTAATGAAATCAATGATGAAGGCAACTTTCGACGAAAACAAACTGACGACCACAGTGGGAGCCAACGGCCTCGCTGCCGAGGCCGTCGTGACGCAACCGGCCTTCAAGATCCGGGTGAACGAAGAGATCGAATACGAGTTCGATCAACAGAAGTTTGAAGAGTACCTCTCTTCCTCCTCCTCCAGATCCGCCTCTCCAAACAGGCGCAGGAAGATTTCATCTTCCAAGAGTGCTCGTGGGCCCTCAGGATCGAAGATCCAAGATCCCCTCGCCGCCGTTGCACTTACTCACCGCGACGCTCCAATGGCGTCTAACGTGGTGGAAGCTGCAGATCCAGATCTCCCTTCCGCTGTGAAGTCAACTACTGAAGGTGTTCCAACCTTGTCAAAGAGGGCGCGCCAAAGACGGCGCCAACGCCTTGCGCGACAGTTGGCCAAGGCCGTAGAATCGATGGACGGGATCCGCTACAATGAGGATCTAAAGTCCAGACAGCGCCAGGTGCAACAACGGTGAACAACCAACTCCTCCTCTAAAGTGGAGACAAATGAATGGGTCCGCGTCAAGAGGACTCGCTCAACCCTCGAGGAGCGAATCAAGAAACGCCGCGCATTGCTTACGCATGCCCGAGTCCTTCTGCAAAAAGCAGAAGAGATGCAGAAAGAAGAGACGGTCAAGAAGCCGTCAAAACACAAGCAGATGTGGGTGCCAAAGGCAAAACCGGCGCCAAAGGCAAAAGTGGACGGAATTGCCGTCCAACCTTCATCAAATCCAGGTCCCGTTTTCCTTGCCCCCGCACCTCCGGCGGAGCCAGGTAAGAACGTGGGTCTTTCTAGATCCAAGGTACCTTTGAAAGGTCGTCTCGGTCCTTTACCGGAAAACCGAGGTAAAGCACCTGTCAAGGAGCGATTGGGACCGTTGAAAGGTCCCCAAACAACAAACCAGACTGGGGGTCGTGCTAATCCCCCCAAGAAAGATAACAAAGGGAAAGCCCCTGTTACCGACCGCATTGGATTGCGTGTCGAAGTTCAAGAGCCCGTTAAGTTTTCACGCTCGCAAAAGCGTAGACTTGAACGAGCGACTTTTGAAAACGCTAATAAAGCGTCATATCCCCAGAGGGAAACACATTCGTCTGATGATGATGGTGTTATACCTGGGGAGTCATGCCAACACTCTGTGGGTTGCTCCAGTTATCAAACTGACGAGTTGTACTATAGAGCTGGGGGTGCGGGTAAGTCTCGAAAGAGAGATGCTCGAGACACGGAATCTCACTGTCCGTGTGCTAACATAATCAAGGCGGTACTGTCAGAATGCTACTGTACTAAAGCCCCAAGGAGAGTTTCGGTGTTCGAGAGAATTTCCACCGGAACGTCCGAGACCAAGCCAAGGCGTTTCCGTAGGAAGAAGCCTGTCCGCCAAGAGGACCGGCAGAGGGAAATCGACACGACACTCTAGCTCAGATCAACTTGCCGAAGCATCCCAACGCATGACTCGATTGCGGTCAGGGATCAATAGGCGAAAGAATTACCAAAGGATGCAAAAGGGACTTCCTTTGGAAGAGGAGGTGTCAGATGCCGATTCAGACTCCTGCTCAGCTATAGCATACGATGACACGGCATCTAGTGCGGGGCAACCCTACGAGTCGCTTATGATCAGTGCCGAACAAGTAACCAAGATGCTTGAAGATGCCCTGACTAAGCAGAAGGAAGCTTTCAAGTTCGAGATAGAGATGGCCATGCAGCAGATGAGAGAGATGCATGACCAGCAAATCGCGGCACTGACAACTCACCAAGGAGAACCCAGTCGTCGCAATAATCCGAATCAAGAGGAGAATGAACGGGAAGAGGATAATGCCAACATGAACATCCCTCCCGTCAACAACAATAATGGAGGTGGTCCCTCGGATGATAATGCGAAAGAGGATCATGTTACCTCTCCCCGAAATCACTCGAAGACAGATACAAGTGAAGATATGAAAATGAAGGACTTGGAGAGCAAAATCAACGCGTTGATGAATGCTCAAGAAGTGAAGAGGTCCGGCATACCATGTCCATACCCAAGGGAGTGGGAATCAATTCCATATCCGACAAAGTTCAATTTAATCAACTTTACGTCGTTTGATGAAAAGGGTTCCCCTACCCAACACTTAATATATTTTAAGTCCCACTTAGGAATAATCTCCGGGAATGAACCCTTAATGGTGCGGTCATTCGTTGGCACTCTTCGCGGAGCGGCCTTCGATTGGTATCGTCGCCTCAAGCCGGGGAGTATCAGCAGTTGGGACGACATGGAAGATATGTTTCTGACAAACTTCTTCGACGACGACACCGAGGTCTCAATCGGCACTCTATTTGATGAGAAGCAGAAGAATGGTGAGACAGTTGAAAACTTCGTGAAGAGATTCCGAAATAAAGCAATGAATTGCAGGGATCCGGTCAGCGAGGATTTCATCCTCGAGACTTGTCACAATAATCTTTCGTTGGACATCCTCGAAGCTATGGGAATGGCACCGCCAAAGACCTGGAAGGATCTGAAGGTGCGAGGAGAACGAGCCGAACGATTCCTTAAAAGGAAGAAGGCGGAAAGGGGTCAAATAGCAAATAATGCTCCACAACAGAACTTTGTCCCTAAGGGTAAGGGAAAAGCACAAGCGCATGCTGTGGACGCAAACCAAACATTCGAGGTGCAAGCACAACCGCAACAGCAGCAACAAAAGCCGCCTCAACAATTAAGGTGGCAACAGCAGCACCAGAAGCCAAAGGCCTCGGAGCCAAAGTTCCCAAAAGTCTATTCGTTCAAAGAGGATGAAGTTCCAGGTATATTCAAGTACCTCATTGAGAATAACAAGATCAAGTTACCTCCAGTCCAGGATCAGGAAGATGCTAAGAGAATCAATGATCCAAAATACTGCGCATTCCATAGAGCGGTGCACCATCCTACCAAGGCGTGCTATGCCCTTAAAGATAAGATCCAGGCTCTAATCGACGTCGGGGTCATTACCATGAAGCAGCCAAAGGAGAAGAAAGTGGGTGCGAACGCAGTATCGATTAGTTTCGGTTCTATTCCCTTGAACTGGTTTCAGCATGAGCCAGTAATAAATGCAGCAGTGAAGACCGTGAACGATGATCCTCACAAACAGCGCCAGAAAGGACTTGTACCGCACACAGCCCCGAATGGTGAGATTCTTTGGGTTCATCCAGATTTGATTGGAGATGAACAATGGTCTGGAGCCTCTTCCAAGAAAAGGTCAAAAGGAAAAGGTAAGTCTTGTTATGGAGCTTTCGCTATTCCAGGAGAAGACGACGAGAAAATTCCAGCCTTCCCGCTTTCTGAAGATGAACATGAGACCTTTGTAACACGGAGCGGGAATGAATATCACTACAAATATCCAGATAAGCCGTCTTCTGGAGAACCGGAGCCATCAGTTCAACACTGTAATCTCGCGGCACACCATTTTCCTTGCATCTCTTTTACCAAAGAAGACATGCAGACGAAGAACTCAAAGCATGATCGGCCTTTGTATTTCACTGGGCACATTGGCTCCAGCATGGTCAACCGGATCCAAGTTGATCCGGGCTCTGCTGTTAGCATCATGCCATTCCGACTGATGCATCATCTCGGAATTCCGACTAGCAAGCTAGCGTCCACGGGCACTACGATCTACGGATTCAACACCAGCGGGTCCAGACCCTTGGGGAAGATTCGAATCAAATGCCAGATCGGGGATTTAAAATCAAAAGTTACCTGTTATGTGATTGACGCAGAAACGTCCTATAACTTACTGTTGGGTCGACCTTGGATCCATGGCAATCTTATAGTCCCGTCAACTCTTCATCAGTGCCTCAAGTATGTGGACACAAATAATGAAGTCAAGACGGTGGTCGCGGATAAGCAACCATTTAAGGGATTAGAGAACTATTTCACTGATTCCCTTCTATACGGCGCCGAATCCGATACTGAACCATCGGCCCAAGGAACAGACAGCGAGCTGATACCGAAGCTGGGTTTGATTATGATGGCGGTTTTGTACTTAATGACATTGTACCCATTGTAATCAATCTTGACGATGATGAATCATCGGAAAGTAGTTGTAATTGGCAACTTGCCGAAGAACTATCAATAAACGATGATTTAGAGTACTCTATGTGTCTGGATAACATTACTAAAGAATTGTATGATAACCCTGAATATTATATGCCACTTCAATCATTTTGTATGACGAAAAAACAGGTACAAGATCCATGCGGAGAAACACTTGTCATCCCCGCGGGAACAAGGGGTGGAAAAGAAGTCGTCTACGGCAAAGGAAAAGAAGCTCCGATACCCGATCACTTCTTAGAAGAGGAAGATGATGATGATAAACCTGCTCCTCACTTATTTAGGTATGACGCAAAAGCGCGCGATCTAATGGAGAAGTATGGATATGACTTCACACTCGGAGAGGGTCTTTGCTTTGGTCGAGGTCCGCGAGTTCCACCTCGAATGGCCTATGTACCAAAGGGAAAACCCGATGATTATTATCGCCATAAAAGAGGTCTTGGTTATGTCTCCTCATCTGACGACGAATGTTGCTGGCAAATCATCGATCAAATCGCTAACAAAGCTAAAAACGGATACTCTTCGGATTCTTCAGCTTGGGATTCCGATACTAGTATCGGTGAGATGTTCAAAAAGTTGATGTCGAACATGGTTACGGTCGATCCTACCATAATAGAAGAAGACGATCAGATGCCGACTTGGGAGGACCCTTGGGTTTATCACCTAAACATGCAGTATGGTGATAGGTTCGAACAAAGAGAACCTCCTACCGAAGATCAAGTACTCTAGGTGAGTATAGGTAGCAAAGATAATCCGAAGCCTATATTCATTAGCGACAGCCTCCCGTCTGAAGAGAAAGAGGAGTTAATCTCTCTTATTAGGGAATACATCGATGTGTTTGCCTGGAATTATGAAGATATGCCAGGACTCGATCCGAACGTGGCGGTACATCGTCTTAATATTAAACCGGATGTCAAACCTGTCAAACAACAACAAAGACGGTTTCGTCCGCAAATGATGGAAGCAATCGAGGCCGAAGTTAAGAAGCTTATTGACTCGGGCTTCGTTCGGGAAGAGCAGCATCCGGAGTGGCTTGCTAATATTATCCCAGTCCTTAAGAAGAACGGGAAGGTCAGAATTTGTATCGACTTTCGAGACCTCAACGCTGCATGCCCAAAAGACGACTTTCCCCTTCCTATCACGGATGTCATCATCGACAATACGTGCGGGTTCGAAAGGATGTCTTTCATGGATGGTTTCTCTGGTTATAATCAAATAAAGATGCATCCAGATGACGAAAAGCATACCGCATTTAGAACACCCCTTGGCGTTTTCTGCTACACGGTCATGCCCTTTGGTTTAAAAAACGCAGGTGCCACATACCAGAGAGCCATGTCGAAGATTTTTCAGGAGCATCTCCGGAAGACTGTCGAATGCTACGTGGATGATTTGGTTGTGAAAAGTCACGATAAGAAGGATCACATTAAAGATTTGAAGACCATGTTCGACTTGATGCGAACCCATCAATTGAAAATGAATCCTACCAAGTCTTTCCTCGGAATGTCCAGTGGTAAATTCCTGGGATTTGTCGTCACCACCAAAGGTATTCACATCGACCCCGATAAGGTAAAGGCAATTAATGAATTGCAGCCTCCGAGAAACCTCAAGGAGCTCAGAGGATTGCAAGGTCGGTTGGCTTACATCCGTCGGTTCATCTCGAACCTCTCAGGAAAATGTCAACCATTCTCCAAGCTCGCAAAGAAGGGCGTGTCATTTGTATGGGATGACGCTTGTCAAAAGGTATTCGAGAGTATTAAAGAATATCTCTCAAAACCTCCTGTACTCGTCGCACCGAAATCGGGCAAACCGTTCTTGATTTATGTCAAGGCAACGAGCCACTCATTAAGTGCATTACTTGCACAAGATGACGATAACGGTCACGAGCAGGCAGTATATTATTTGAGCCGAACCATGGTAGGCGCCGAATCTCGATATCCTATGATTGAGAGAGAGTGCCTCGCCTTGGTGTTCGCTATTCCGAAGATGCGGCATTATCTGGTTGGACAGACCATTTATGTTATCTCTAAGGTTAACCCAGTCCGAATATTCATGACTCAACCAGCTTCCATGAATTGGCGGTTAGCGAAATGGGCTTTACTCTTGTCCCAATACGACTTACAATTTAAACAACAGAAGTCGGTAAAAGGACAAGCCATCTGTGATCTCCTGGCAGCTAATCCAACTACGGATACCACTGAGATATATGACGATCTACCCGATGAAACCCACGAAGTAAACGCAACTTCACACCAGCAAGTATGACGTTTGTATTTCGACGGCGCTTCACGAGCAACTAATGTAGCAAGTGCTCCTGGAAGTTCTAAGATTTCTTCCGGAGTGGGAGTTGTCTTAGTTTTCCCAGGAAAGCACGTGATGCCTCGAGCTTACTCGTTGACGGAACCATGCTCAAATAACGTAGCTGAATATAATGCATTACTCATAGGACTCAGCTTCGCCAAAGAACTGGGGGTTGAGTACCTCGAAGCCTTCGGCGATTCTCAACTGATAGTTAAACAAGTTCAGGGAGAGTACGAGGTCCGGAGCCAAGATTTAATACCATACCATAAGATGGCAGTGGAGATGGCAGAATCATTCGAAGGATTCTTTATCGAACATATTCTACGGCTACAGAATACCTACGCAGACGCGTTAGCAGCATTAGCAGTATCACTGGCGCAGCCTCCTGAAACAGAACAGTTCGTTACGGTAAGGACCCACCAACTCCTAGTGCCGATTTATGATGAAGAGGACGAAGAAGAAGAGATTAAGGAAACACACTCAACCCAAATTGAGTTTGAACCCCGAGATTGGCGTTTCCCCATCATCGATTACGTCCTGCATGGAAACTACCGGAAGACGTAAAAGAAAGAGAGTCAATCCGACGAAGGGCACCAAGATTCTACTATAATACGGAGAATCGAACGCTATACCGCAGGGGGTACGATGGATTGCTGGCACGCTGCTTATCGACTAAAGAAGCTGAGGAAGTCCTTAGAGAAGCACATGAAGGAGAGTGTGGTGCACACCAACCTGGTCCCAAACTTTATGACCGCATCAGAAGAATGGGATATTTTTGGCCTTCCATGATGAGTGATGCAATCGTGTATGCCCGAAAGTGTGATGCATGCCAAATACATGCGAATTATATGCACCAACCTCCGGAGCATCTGCATCCTTCGGTTACGTCATGGCCGTTTGAGACCTGGGGAATGGACATTGTTGGTCCTATAAATCCCCCGTCAGTCAAAGGTGACCGGTTCATCCTAGCGATTACCGACTACTTCTCCAAATGGGCTGAGGCAGTTCCACTCAGAGAAGTTAAAACGAGCAATGTCATTGCATTCATCAAGCACCATAAGTTAAAACGAGCAATGTCATTGCATTCATCAAGCACCATATCATCTACCGGCATGGTGTACCAAGACGGATCGTACATGACAACGGTCCTCAATTCGTCAGCAACGCCTTAATCAGGTTTTGCGAAAAGCTTAAAATTCAGGACATCTCTTCGACAGCTTACAATCCCACAGCGAATGGACTGGCCGAAGCCTTCAATAAGACTATCATAAAGATTTTGTCAAAACTCGTGAAAACTAATAAACGAGACTGGGATGATAAGCTTGGCGCGGCTCTATGGGCATATCGTACCACGGTGCGCACACTGACGGGAGCAACCCCATATTCACTGGTATACGGATGTGAAGCCGTTCTTCCGTTGGAGATTCAAATCCCGTCACTTCGAATTGCCCTCGCAACTCAAATGACGACCGAAGAGCAGCATCAAAAGCGCCTTGAAGAACTTGAAAGACTAGACGAGAAGCGTTTAGAAGCTCAACAGCATATCGAATTCTACCAAGCTAGAATCTCTCGAGCTTTCGACAAAAAGGTTCGACAACGAAGCTTCAAAGAAGGGGATTTGGTTCTAGCTGAAAGGCGGCCTATGATCCTTAACTCCAAGAAGAAGGGCAAATTTGAACCCAAATGGGAGGGACCATTCGTAGTAGAGACAGTCTACTCGAGTGGCGCATATCGCCTAGTCACCAAAGACGGCGACCGGCTTATGATGCCGATAAACGGCAAGTTCCTGAAAAAATACTATCCTTAGTATCTTTAGGATAACTAATGTATTGGGAAGTTCCCGGAAGAATACTACATGTGGTATTCTTAGGGATAACCCAGTCATTGTAGAAGTGATGAATAAGAAATTCTTGTTCGAATTCAGAACATTGAAATGTTTCTTCTTATTATCAAAATTCTCTAGCTCTCATGAGTTATTTTGGTGAGATGAGATCCAATCCCTTAATAGGTTAATCTTTCCTCACCAAGTCACCCGTCGATCAAATTAATCAACGGGAGATTCACCAAAATTTCTATCCGCCAGTCATTGGCAATTCTCAGACTCAATATGTTAGGTCCTAATCACCTAGCATTAAAGTCCTCCTTTGAGTGATAATACGAGTTGGCATTTTCATCGCTGCCTGTATTCTACTCTCTTTGCTTTCAGGTCAAACCTATAAAAGTTAGGGCCAAAGCCAAATTCCTCTCTCGATTCTTTTCATGAACGAGAGGTCCACCTTCATTTCGGACAATCAAACCTATGAAAGTTAGGGTTGTTCCCAATCTCACTTAGTCAAGCCTATAAATAGTCAGGACTAAGACCGAGTCATTCCTTTTCGATAAACGAAAATCCACCTTTGCTCCTTTTTCCACCAAACCTATAAAAGTTAGGGTCGAAATTGGGCTTTCCCCGCAATAAATGAGGGATTCTTTTGATTCAAATGACCAATCCTATAAAAGTTAGGGCCGTTTGAACTTTTCCGATTCTCGGAGTGGAGATCCCACTCTTAGTTTCATCTCTTCGGATTCTGGGGGTGGAGATCCCACCTTGAGTTTCCTTTCCGGCTGTAGATAGAATATAAAATTCTTCCTCTTCAGTCCCGGGAGATAGAATATAAAATTCTTCCTCTCCCGTTTCCCAATCCGTCTTTATTCTGATAAAGGACACAATTTTCAATTTCCAATCCGGGCACTTTGTGCACGGGGAATTTTATCTCAACTCCTAAATAGAGATAAGTCTACGCCTAACACGCGTTGCCGGTTTAGTCTTTCACCGATTGAAAAAGACACCAAGGTCTAAACTTGGGGAATTTTATCCCGAAGCCTAAGTAGGGACGAGTCAACACCTAACACGTGTTGCAGGGTAGCTTGTTCCCGTAACAAAGGCGAAGCCTATGTATTCGGCGTCATAGCACAAAGTCTTAGAGAATTCACTCTCTTAGCACAACGTTACATGCGGAACGGATTTAGACAATCCGCATGCTAGCCCGATTCAAACGGTAATCGGTAAAGGCACATCAAACCCGTTGAAGGCTGGGGGTTTGCCAAAAATCCCAAAGTCTATGTCTAACACACATTGCCGGTTTAGTCTTTCGCCGATTGAAAAAAGACACCAAGGTCTAAACTTGGGGAATTTTATCCCGAAGCCTAAGAAGGGATAAATCATCGCCTAATACGCGGTGCGGGGTGCCTTTTCCCTATAAGAAATGGTTAAGTCTATGTATTCAAAATCATAGCATCAAGTCTAAGAAAAGCGATTTTCTTAGCACAACGTTACATGTGAGACGGGTTTTAATAATTCACATGCTAGTCCGATTCAAACGGTAATCGGTAAAGACATATCAAACCCGTTGATGGCTGGGGGTTTGCCAAAAATCCTGTAAATCTTATCATCGCTGAATTCAAAGTAAATGAAGAAAAGTCATAAAGGAATCAAATGCGGAGTCTCTATTAATAGATCAAGTCAAAGCATACAATAAAAAACTCGTTAGCCCGAAGGCAGCTGACGGCTAAGAACATGAGACTCTAAACTAGAAAGCCTATCTATATAACTCTGCTCAAGTTCTGCCTGCAGGCCAGCTCGGACGGATTCCTCAGAACTGCTCAAGATCTTCACGGCTTCATTCTTCAGCTTCATCAATCTCTCCTGTGTAGATCCTAGCTTCTCGAGGGCCTGTCCACGAGAATGCTCTACTCCAGCCAAGTCTTCTGCAATGATAGTAATGGACTCCTCGGCGTGCTTCAAGGCCTCCTTCAACCTAGCCACTTCCTCGTGGCCGGAATCCAAAGAGCGGAGTAGCTCGGCCCTATCTGTATCCCTCCTCGCCACGGTAACCATCAGCTGCGCAACTGAACGCTCATGTGACTGAAGCTCACTGCCGATGGAAGATCTCAGGTCGCGCCACTGTGCCAGCCTATGCTCCATCTGAGAGGACACGAAGGAAGAAGCCCCATTAGCCTTCAGCTCCTTCAACTCTCGGATGACACAAAGGAAGAAACCCCATTAGCCTTCAGCTCCTTCAACTCTCGGATCTCCGACTCCAGAACAGCAAAATCGGCGGTGAAGGAATCGGCCAACTCTGGATACCCTTCTTCTCTGAACATCGGCATGTGACGAGAAAAGGAACGCCTGAACTGATCGAAACCATATCCTCGACGAAGAAGTTTCTCGATCATACCGTTATAAAAGACGGTAAAAAGGCCGAGGTCTGTACGAAAAATGTCTTTGTCGGGATCGGTATCAGCCAAGAGGGCGCGGACACGCTCATATAGAGATGATCGAGATCCTACAAGAAACAGTGTGGAAAGCTAAGAGATTATCGAATACGTTAAGAAAATTTAAAGGCAAATTCCGAGCATACCAATGCCAACGGAGGTCCCCTCAGACTGAGATCCGACAGGTTCCGAAATAACTGCAGGAGTAGTCATGGAGGGTATATCAACCCCTGTAGGCAAATCGGTCATACCTCTCGGCTGTGGCGGGGAGACACCACTCTCAGGCAAACTATCAGTCCCAGAAACTGTAGTAGCATCAGGCATAACGGCTGATCCTATAGTTGCACTTCTTTGTTAGTCAAAATGAAAATTTAGACAAATAAGGAAAATCGGGATGATGAGATCGTATGCATACCTGCAAGTCCATCGTCCTCAGATGCAAGAGGAATGCCAGGAGTCATAAGAGTATCAGTCCCGATGGCTGGTCCTATGATTGCACCCATATATTAGTCAAAAGTCAGATAAATAAAAAGGAGCACGATGTCCCTAAATCGTATGCGTACCTGCAAGTCCGTCACTCCGAGGTAAGCTAGATATGCCGGGAATCGATATTGGGGTAGTCCCAATGACTGGCACTGTAATATTAATCCTTCGTTAGTCAGACAAAAGATCAGGCAAAATGAAGGGAATCAGATATATACCTGTGAATGAATCACTCTCAAAGGGTGGTCCCACAGTTCCTCTGGTGGCTTGTTCAGCCAACATGTCGGCAAATAATCCAATGTCAGGTCCCGGGAAACTTGGTGCGGAGGCATACCCTTGTTCCTCGAAACCTACATCATGAAAGGCCTCATCCTCAACTGGTTTCTCTATCACGACGTCTGTAGAATAATTTAAGCGTTGGATATATATATATACACAAGAAGATGGGAAAGAAGGAAAAGCTCAGAAATACCTGCAGCAGGAACAGAAGATCCTTGTTCCCCAATATCCATGCTTGAGTTCTTCAAGAAATCTGAAAGAATGCGAAGCACAAAAAATAATGAATCTTGATTTCTCTAACTCCGCCAAATGCTACTCGATGAGGGTATCATCGGATTTAGATATACCTGGACATAGAGTGGTGGGCTTGACACTATTAGCCTGCTCGGTGTCAATGTTCGTATCAATACCCAGGGAACCATCCCGAATGGCGTCGCACATTTGCTGCATGAAGTTATCCATATTATCAGAATCAGTGAATACGGGGTCCGGTGGAAGCTCGCCCTCGTCATAGTACCCTGGAACATAAAACATGATTACGAATCCCAGAAGGTGAGACATCTTAAAGCAATGAAAACGGCGAAATGTTACCTTCCTCTCCATCGGCGATGTCTCCTAAATCCACTCCATAGGGACGCCGGCCGACGGGTGGTTTATGAGCAGTCTTCTTCTTCTTCGGAGTACCAGCCCTCATAAAACCAACGGGTCGCTCATGCATGGACTTGCCACACGTCCCAACATGCGTGGGAGCTTGGCCGCTAGGCTCGAATCTCGCACAACGAGAAGCAAACGACTCATGATCGTCGACTGTCCTACCTGAAGTGATAAGGGTCATTTCTTTAAGTGAACAAGATCTTTCGTTGATACCAATTGAAATTGAGAAAGAAGGTTAAAGAGCATGACAAACCTGCATCAACTTCTTCTTGGTCAGCATCTATATCCACATACTCCCCCTCAGAAGTCTCGTCCTCGTTATCAGTAGGAAGGAGCTCTTCATCGTCCTTCGTCCCGTCTCCGTTCGAGAGAGAAGGTTTGGCAGGCTTCTTTCCCTGTCTCCTAGCAAGCTCAGCTTTACGAGCAGCCATCATAGCGATCTGGACCGAGTGCTCAGACTGTAACTCTGAAAGACTCCTCACACCTATGGATTCATTGGCGGAAAGGAACCACTTGCAACTGAGGAAAGTAATCAACGGCTGGCGTCTATATGAAGGAAGAGCAAAGTGGGCTCCGGTGCAGCCCACCATAGTCCATAACCATGCTCGTACGCCGTCAATAAGCCCTCCCTCAACCTTCAAACTACGGCTCGGATTCCCAACATATAGTTGTTCATAGCCGAATTGACGAGCAAAACGACAGGGAAGGTAAGGCTCTATGTGGCAACGATTTTTCACCCGGAGAACGAGATACCCAACACGGATGTTCACTAACCAGCGGAAACAACCAACGTCGAGAACAGTCCGATTACTTCTGGGTTTCTCCTCATCAATCAGCACATCACCATAGCGATCCGAAAAGTGAGGAAAACATTTGAAGAACTCCCAACTCTTACGAACTTGAAGCTCTCGTTGTACATCATTAAATTTCTTCCCGAGCCATCTGCTCCTCTCCAACAGCTGCACGAAAGGAACTGGTGAAGAACAAGCCACGCCATCAGATACGCATAAGGAAGCTCGACCTTCGGACAAATAAGCTCGGTCGATGGTTCAGAACCCACCTGTGTAAAACTGCTGACCAGACACCTAAGCCCGCAATGGATGCCAGCAACCATCGCTGGGAGCAGAGAAAGCTCCCTCCCATAAGCTAGCTGAACTGCGGGAAAGAGCACCTCGAGAGGCAAGGCGTCTGATAACTGGTACGGAACAACATATTTCTTCAACCAAAGGACAAGATAGCCTGCTAGCAGAGTCCGGGGCTCAATGGACTTCTGTGCACGGCGGAGGAACGAACGAAACTTGGTTCCCGCAGGAAAAGCTCCCTCAGCACTGGCAATGGTGTAAGAACGAGCCTCAGCCTTCTCCATCAACTCATTAATGGCGGTAGGGGTCAAAACATCTAACTCACGAATGAGCTCGCCGGAATCACTCTCCAAATTCTGGAACAAATAGACAGCAAACTGCTTCAAGCTGATCTACTTTTTCCTCTTCGCTGGAGGAGAAGTCTGGATCAAGGAGGTATGATAATGGCAGGTGAGGTCCCAAAGAGTATCGTACATATCGGAAGTATCCTTCTTCAACCACTCCAACTGCTGGTTCGAGGGAAAGTACTCCTGGTATGGACAATCCCCCATCGGAAGACCAGAAACCTGATGCATCTCGTGTAAGGCCAACCCTAACTCTCCGCCGCTGGTCAGGAATGTGTTACTGTCAGGCATGTATGTCTCCAACAACGCAAAGAAATGGCGGCAGCTGACCTGGAGTCCATACATGGTGGCTCGTATAGGTGCATACAATCCACTACTCTTCAAATCCTGCTCCCAACGCCCCAAAACATAACTGGTCATGCGTGTCCACCATCCCTTGGTGATATGGGTGTATCTTCTCTTCAGGAGCTTAGCGATCCTCATGGGAGCTTGAGGATGTCGCTCCACGGCCTGTCCCTCCAAATGGGTGAAAGAACATTGACGAGGAATGGAAGGAATATACAAGAGAGCTCCTTCGTCATGATTCAGCCAATGCTCCTCGGTAAGAGTCAACGTAGCAGGATCCTCAGTGTGATCTCCGAACAGAAACCTGGGCTTCTTTAAAGCCTGAGTAGAAGTAGAATCTGCAGTAAAGGAAGCATCCGTAATCAGCTGGCGTAAGCAATGACGCCCTCCATCCCGTATCAAACGACAGGATTCGTCGGAGCGATCTCTGTCAAACTGAGGGAGTGGACCAATGGCCTGCCTGATGGAAGCCGAAGAAAAGACTTCCCTGCTACAACCAGTAGGGGCATGATGAGGGAGGCTGCCCGCGGGGAACTCGACTGCAACAAGACAAGGATAGAATCAGAAAATCCATCTCGTAAAAAAAAAGCGAGATAAGATCATTCACAGGGTGATTGGAGAGACGATTTTGAGTGTCTTACACTGGAAGAACGGTATGCATCATCACGTAAATAACGTGGTAACATACACCGACCTACAAGGTGTAAGACGACACAAGATCGCCCCAATATACCAGAAGACTTGAATTGGCTAAGCAAAACAAGTCCGAAACCTCAACCCCCGCGAAGGAGGGTGTCGGCCCTTCTCGAATGACCCGCGAAGGGGCCAAACGAGGGTGTACGGAACCACCAATGTCCTGAAACCTCAATCCTCGCGAAGGAGGGTGTCGGTTCTTCCTTAATGACCCGCGAAGGGATTAATCAGGGATACGGAAATAAAGATTCTCACCCCCGAAAAAGGAAGCCGCTGGAGGGGAGGATGCTGTGGGAACTTCTTCCTCACTAGGCTGCGAACGGGATCGACTCCTAGGATGTCGAGATCGACGTGGAGGCATCGAAAACCTGTGATGAAAAGCAGCAAGTCAGATACAATCTAAAGTATGAATACACGAAATATAAAAGGGAAATTAAGAACTTGAACTAAAATCCTATGAATAAATAGGATTTTATAGTTGAAGTCTAATTAAACCTATAAATTTCGTGCATGCTAAACAATGATTATCATTTTTGCGGTAAATTTTGGTGAAATACCCAAAATACCCCTCGTGTTCAAGGCTAAATTCGAGTCAAGGACACGCTCGATTTGGGTCATGGTCATCATATTTGATCATCTAGCACCCCAATACCCCACAATTTTGGTTAATTTTGCAAATAAATCTTTTTTGTAAAATTTAGCCGATTTTGCAAATAAACCCCTCAATAACTTTTTGGTCCTCTTGCATAAAGCATCCCTCAATTTTTTTGACCAAATGGACATGTAATCCAAATCCTAATTTCAGTCCTTTATTACATGAACACCACCTCAATTCTCCGACCAATTTTGCAAATAAGCCCCCCAATTTCGACCCTATTACAAGTTTTGCATAAAACCCCCAAATATTTGTGCTCACAACCCATCATCATTAGAATAAAAAGTTATGATCTTGGCATGTGGGTTCATGTTGTATCCCCATTACAAGCATAAAGTTACAACCTTTCTTGAAAAAGAAAAGAGTTGTGAATGGGAACTTACCAAATCAAGAAACTCTCTTGAGCTTGAAGATGAAGAACCCTAGCTTTGAGGAGAGGAGAATTTCGGCCAAGGGGGAGCACCAAAATCCGAATTTGCCTTGAGTTTAAGAGGGGAGTTTTAATGGGAAACAATGGTGTATGGAGAGAAGGAAGAAGAAGAAGTTTAAAAGAAGAAAGAATCTCTTTTGAAAATATGGAAAGAAGGGGGAAAACAAAAGGGGAAACAAAATTAAAACAAGAAGGAAAGCTAAAGAAGGAAATAACCAAAGAAGGAAAAACAAAGGAGGAAACAACAAAAGAAGGAAAGAAGAAAAAAAAAGAAAAAAAGGGGGGGGATCTCGGTTTTGGCCGAGACACCCCAAGGGTGTCTCGGCCAAGTTGAGACACCCCTGGGGTGTCTCAACCCAATTCGAGCCCCCTCGAACCCTTTTTGAAGTCCGAATTCGCCTACTTCTCGTTGATTGTCGGATATTTCGACAAGATCCATACTAATCGACACCGAACGTTCGAAACCCTAGGGTCAACGCCGGTCAACGCGTAACCCTAGGTCAACGCCAGTCAACGCGTTGCGACCAAAAAGTCAATATTCAACGTTCGAAACCCTAGGGTCAACGCCGGTCAACGCGTAACCCTAGGTCAACGCTAGTCAACGCGTTGTGACCAAAAAGTCAACATTCGACGTTCGAAACCCTAGAGTTAACGCCGGTCAACGCGTAACCCTAGGTCAACGCCAGTCAATGTGTTGCGACCAAAAAGTCAATATTCGACGTTCGAAACCCTAGGGTCAACGCCGATCAACGCGTAACCCTAGGTCAACGCCAGTCAACGCGTTGCGACCAAAAAGTCAACATTCGGCGTTCGAAACCCTAGAGTCAATGCCGATCAACGCGTAACCCTAGGTCAACGCCAGTCAATGCGTTACGACAAAAAGTCAACGTTCAACGTTAGAAACCCTAAGGGTCAACGCCGGTCAACGCGTAACCCTAGGTCAACACCAGTCAACGCGTTGCGATAAAAAGTCAACAGACGGTGATCTGAAACCCTAAGTCAACACAATGTGACAGAGGTAGTTCAAAGTCAACTCAATGACACGAGCCAAAATCAACTCACTGCTTTTTCTGACTCAAGCTTTCAGAGCGATATCGATGATAGTAAATCTGTTTCAGGATATATTTTTACCCTCAATAGAGGGGCTGTCAGTTGGAAAAGTTCCAAACAGGACACAGTAGCAGACTCTACTATGGAAGTCGAATACATTACGACAAATGATGCAGCCAAAGAAGCTGTCTGGATGAGGAAGTTTCTTTCAGAGCTGGAAGTTGTTCCCACCTGTAGGCATCGAAAATTGCCTATAAGTCTCTACGAACAGCTCAGTGTTGAGGAATGACGATGAACGTTACTATCCGGTTCACAGGAGTTCGATTGACGTTGGTGAACGCTTGAAGTGAATCGACGAACTACGTGAGCAGACAGAATTTCGGAATAACGAAGGGACGGGCTAATCGAGAGCCCCGCGGTGTTTACAAAAGGAACAACGCCCTTCGTGTCTCATTCATTCAACAGATAATCCAACCATTGGAGCTGATAGAACTCCTTGTCGGCTTTCCAACGCATTTGGAATCACTCAGATACGGGTTCAGACAAAGAAGTTACAGCGAAAACAGTCAAACGGGCATTGAAAACGTCTCAGAGCTGAACCGAGGCACCTATGGTGTCTCGGCCAAGTCAAGACACCCCAAGGGTGTCTCGGCTAAGCCAAGACACCCCAAGGGTGTCTCGGTTTGGCCGAGACACCCCAAGGGTGTCTCCCTCGGCCAGGCCAAGACACCCCTAGGGTGTCTCAGCGCGGATTTGGGCCCTTTAAGTGGTTTTAACCGCTCCGCAACCCCTGATGCCTATAAATACAAGCCTTAGGCCTCATTTTTTCAGATCTGGGGTTTTGGAGAATTGGCGAAGCCCTGCCGGAGTGAAGAGTGATCGAGCACTTCAACGCAAGAGAGTTTCTTCGTCAGATCTACATCACCCGTACCCGATCCTTAGTATTACCCCGTTGTGGTAATACTAAGAAGAGCAAATATCTCGCTTTTATCGAGATAGGCGCTTCAAGTTTCTAGATCTCTTCGCGGATCGACAAAGCTCTGGATCAGATCTGATTGCCAGGTAGTCCACGGATATCAACGTCCCCGTCACAGGCTAAAGACCCACGCAAGCAAGAGACGATGAACGGATCTTGTGTTTACTTTTCAAGAAAGTTGTAATTTTTATTTCTTTGTTGTTTGAATTCATTTGTAACGTTTGAAGTTTTAATGAAATCAATGATGAAGGCAACTTTCGACGAAAACAGATATTAAATGGGTTTAAAAGAGAGTCAGATTGTTTACCCTTGAAGAGTATTTGTTTAAGGCAATGGTAAAAAGGAAAAGGGGGGAAACTTTTAGGGAAAATTTTGTCCAAGCAGAACCTTCATGTGCTGCAACCCCTTCAACTTCCCCCATGCGATTCAGCCCCTAAAAATATGACATTTTATGTTGCAGCATCTTTTAGCAATTATTACATGCCAACTAAGCAAAATCCTTAAAATAAATTTATCACCTCTCCTCAATCCCTCAAACCTAGCTCTCTCTCTCTCTCTCTCTCTCTCTCTCTCTCTCTCTCTCTCTCCCCCTCTCTCTAAAACCAAAGGTTTTCTCAAGCTCGTCGTCCTGGCCCTCGCCCTCCTCGCCGTCGCCGCCTCCTCCAGGCCCTCATGCTTCCCCTCGAGTTCGCCGCCGCCCCCTCCTCTCCTCTGCCCGACCTCGTCGCCGTAGCTCGCCGTCGCTCCCTTATTTTTTCCTTTCATATTAGATCCATTGTCATACCCTTGTCCTCTTACATTAGAAATGTCAAGTTCCAGAATCTTCAATACATCTTCAAGTTCACTAAAAAGTCCCAGTCCTGACGTGTCGTCGGCCTTAAGAAATTCTAGAAAGAACTCTTCTACCTTTACTGGACTTTCTGAAACATCCACACATCTTATTATAAGAGTCATTTGTTCTTCATGGCTTATATCTGGAGTACAATCTAGTATAACAGCAAAATATTTTGCTTCTTTAATTATTTTGATCATTGTATGTTTAATCTCTCCCGCTAACATTCCTATCAGTTCATTTTGAATTTTATGACTGAGATAATGCTTATGAGATTCACCACTTTGATAACGTCGAATATGCTCTTTCATTACCGGATCAAATTCGGCAATCATTTCAATTAAACTTAAAAAGTTTCCATTGTTCTCTTGATAAATCTTCTCATTATCCCCACGAAATGCTAAACCATTTTTAGCAAGTGTTTTTACAACAGCAACTATTCTTAATAATACTTGTCTCCAATGTTCTCTCTCTTTGTTTAATATTTCTTGCACACTTTTATCAATTGTTTCAATACTACGCAATCTCATTTCCAATTCAATCCAACTTCTCATGCAACTTATGTGCTCACTACTCCCTTCATGACTTTGAAGTCTATGACTAAGATTCTTCCAATTTTTAAATCCTTCATTAACCAAAGAACCCATTTGATTCTTGTTTCCATCTTTTCTAAATAATTTGCAACAAAAGCAAAATACCACATTCAAAGAAGTTGAATATATTAGCCATCTCCTATCATGTTTCTCTCCATTTAACCATTGTCGAGTGTAATGAGTGGAAGAGAAATGTCTGCCTTCAATATCTTTAGGAAAATCAATAACAACTCTTTTGGGTCCTCTTTCTACTAAAAGATCTCTCAATTTTTGATCAATATTACCCCAATTTGCTGGATCGTCAACATTCATGTTTTCATTGACACTCTCAATCCTAAGTTGAGTAGGTTCCTCAATGTTTCTATCATCTTCTGCAGGTTCTTCAATATTCATATTGTGTTCAGTAGGTTCTTCAATATTCATATCATTTTTCTGTTCTTCATTTTGATTTTCTTCATTATTATGTTCTTCGTTATCATGCTCTGTATGTCTACTACTAAAAAACTTATCCAGCGCTCCTGCTTGAGACTTTTCCAATTTTTCCAATTTTTGTTTCTTTTTTCTTTTTTCATATCCAGAACTATACTTTCTAGGAAGTATGATGAACGCTGAAAAAATATGATCAATCAACAATGCAAATTTCAGATCAAAAAAAATTATATACAAATACTAAAATACATAAGATCAACAAAAATTATAATTTATGAAGTTATAAAATTAATCAACAAAAATTATAATTTATGAAGTTATAAAATTACCTTGAAATTTGAATAGCTTCACTTCAAACAAATTTCAGATCAACACGCTTGAATCCTAAAAGATGCACTTTTATCTCTTGTTCCTATTCAATAGACAGAAACAAAGTTTGGACTTAAGATTTTTTTTGGGACACGAATACGATGCAATCATTTGATCATATTAGATCATGAAACAAGCTCTGAAATAAATCATATAATTGAATGGTAACATGCATCAACTAGTTTTTGGCCATGGTAACAAGCTCTGAAATAAATCAAATTTGATGTTAATATATCAAAACTGGACATAGGATTATAGGAATATCCATTTAGGTTAATTAACTTACTTTTATCCGTCTTTAAAAGTCTATGAAGCTATTGCTAAAGGACAAAAAAAAAAGTTGTAGGATGCTGTAGTAGGACATTAGTCAATTATAGCCTACAAAGCTAGTAAGCTACTTAGTAGCTACACAATTACATAGTTTACTGTTTACACTTTACATTAAAGTGAACACTGAACAGCCGGCATGAGTGAACAGCCGAACATGCCAGGTTTAAGCGAAAAAGCATCTCGCACCTTAATTCGGCGGAGGAGGCGTCAGGCGTAGACGGCAAACAGACTCGGCGAGGTCGCGTTTGCCGGTGGGAGGGGCGGAGGGAGTCGCCGGAGGCGGCGCCGTAGAGTTCGACACTTCGACGAATCGACGGTGGAGGAGCGGACGAAGTCGGGAAGAACTGAAGAAGATGAGAGGTCAGAGAGAGACCTAGGTTTTGTCACTTTTGTGTATTTATAGGAATTGGAATTATGCTATTAGAACCCTCTAACAATTTTGCACAAAAATCCTCTTACTTTTTCATATCTATAAAAGGTATAGAAGTATTATATTGGGGCCCCTATTTTTTGAGGCCCTAGGCGAAGGCCTCTCCCGCCTACCCCTAGGGCCGGCTCTGCCGCTGCCGCTCTCCGTCTCGCCCTCACAATTACAGAGTGACATCCTTTATGGAAATTTTACATATATGATGCTCCCTCAATGTCAACCTCTTGTTCAAGGACACTGTTGCATTTTTGCCGATGCAAGTAAACTTTTTTGTGTTTCATTATTATTGTTTAATAAACAAATTGACATTGGGTCATAGTTATTTGCATTCTGGAAACTTGCCTTCATCTCAGGCTGCATTCTCGAGTTTGACTAGTGTTGGTCTTTCTTTCTGGAAATTATCTCCTTGTGTTTATTTTGTAGATCGTGTTGACTTTTATACTACTGATTTGCTTTGAGTTTTTTCATGTTGTCGTAGCTTTCTATAAGTCCTTTATACATAAGCATTTTTGGAATTCCTATTATGAAGTTCATAGGCTTTTTCATTGCGACTTAAATTGCCGGTTTCTTTTTAGGACTCATCAAATATACATTAGATCTCATCCTATAAAAGGTTGTTAGTTCTAACTCATCGCGTGTTAGTTCTAGTTCTAATTCATGGCTCTTGGGATCTTGTGTTAATTCTAACTCACCGCGTGTTAATTTTAACTCATCGCGTGTTAGTTCTAGTTCTAATAATGGCTCTTACCTTCTCCAGGTTCTTGATCGTGGTAAGAAAATTGAGCTCCTTGTTGACAAAACTGAGAACCTCCGCTCCCAGGTATGGATCTCTATATTTCAAATTTTGGTCAATTTAAGACGGTGCTAAGCTCAAACTTTACTGGTGAGGTTCCTCGAATGAATGTTTGTAGGCACGAGACTTCAGGCAGCAGGGAACAAAGATGAGGAGAAAGATTTTGTTTCAGAACATGAAGATAAAAATGGTTGTTCCTGGCATCCTCGTCGCCCTAATCCTCGTCATAATCTTATCGGTTTGCCATGGCTTTAAATGCACATGAGCTGCAATCTTCCTTTTGCTCGTTGGACTGACCCTGATTACTACTGCTTTTGAATCTAGCTGAATATATCATTTACTACACATAAGAACCAGTTCTTTCTTTTTTAATCTTGATATATATAGCATTCCCTTGTGATTGGTGAAGTTGTGTTAGTGTCTTAACATGTCCATTTTGTCGTGTTAGCAAAGTTGTCCAGGGGATGCTTTTTATTCCTTTGGTTTCTTACTTCGCATTTCTTTTTTTGCTTTTGTTTTGGATGTTACGATGCTTGTATAGCTTAATAACATATTCACATATTCTTTCTAGCTTGATGTAATTGTTACTATCAGTTATATTTATCTTACATATCTTTACTTTCATTTTTTTGTTTCCTGTAACTACGGATAGACTCCTGTGTATGGTTGTTTGAACTTCCTCTCTAGTTTTGTTATTGCAGATGACCCTATGAATGTTTGATATTTTATCTTAACTCTCACCGTGTGTTAGTTCTAACTTATTGCGTGTTAGTTCTAGTTCTAATTCATGGCTCTTGGGCCCTTGTGTTAGTTCTAACTCACCGCGTATTAGTTCTAACTTACTGTGTGTTAGTTCTAATTCTAATTCATGGCTCTTGGGCCAATGTATTAGTTCTAACTCACCGTGTGTTAGTTCTAGTTCTAATTCATGGCTCTTTGGGCCCTTGTGTTAGTTTTAACTCACCGTGTGTTAGTTCTAACTCACTGTGTATTAGTTCTAGTTCTAATCATGGCTATTGGGCTCTTGTGTTAGTTCTAACTCACCACGTATTAGTTCTAACTCACAGTGTGTTAGTTCTAATTCTAATTCATAGCGCTTGGGCCTTTGTGTTAGTTCTAACTCACCGCGTGTTAGTTCTAACTCACCACGTGTTAGTTCTACTTCTAATTCATGGCTCTTTGGCCCTTGTGTTAGTTTTAACTCACCGTGTGTTAGTTCTAACTCACCGTGTATTAGTTCTAGTTCTAATTCATGGCTCTTGTGCTCTTGTGTTAGTTCTAACTCACCGCGTATTAGTTCTAGTTCTAATTCATGACTCTTGGGCTCTTGTATTAGTTTTACCATGAATTAGAACTAGAACTAACACGCGATGAGTTAGAACTAACACAAGAGCCCAAGAGCCATGAATTAAAACTAGAACTAACACGCGGTGAGTTAGAACTAGCACGTGGTTAGTTAGAACTAACACAAGGGCCCAAGAGCCATGAATTAGAACTAGAACTAACACACTGTGAGTTAGAACTAACACAGGGTGAGTTAGAACTAACACAAGGGCCAAAGAACCATGAATTAGAACTAGAACTAACACACGGTGAGTTAAAACTAAAATAATGGCCTAAAAGCCATGAATTAGAACTAGAACTAATACACAGTGAGTTAGAACTAGTACGCGATGAATTAAAACTAACATAAGAGCCCAAGAGCCACGAATTAGAACTAGAACTAACAAGCGGTGAGTTAGAACTAACACAAGAGCCTAAGAGGCATGAATTAGAACTAGAACTAATACACGGTGAGTTAGAACTGACACGAGGGCCCAATAGCCATGAATTAGTACTAGAATTAACACGCGTTGAGTTAGAACTAACACAAGGGCCTAAGAACCACGAATTAGAACTAGAACTAACACACGGTGAGTTAGAACTAACACAAGGGCCCAATAGCCATGAATTTGAACTAGAATTAACATGCGGTGAGTTAGAACTAACACACGGTAAGAGTTAAGAGCAAATGTCAAACATTCATAGGGTCATCTGCAACAACAAAACTAGAGAGAAAGTTCAAACAACCATACACAGGAGTGAATTCAGTACTTAACAAGTTTGCGACCATTGGGGCAGCTCTGATGGCTCATTTTAGCAGGCGATCTCTCACCTGCTAACTTGCGCCACTGCCGAAGTCAAATGGGGAAGAAGAAGAAGAATAGTGGAAGACAGTTGTTCAACATTGGTCTCCGAGCATCCAATTCAAGCTTGCTCTCACCTGCGGAGCAATCTCAGCTTAGATCTGATGATGATGATGAAAGTTCTCCTGGTATAATGGGTTCAACTGGTCCAAAAGGTGAAAAGAAGAAGAAAACAATGGCGGATATTCTTGATTCTTGCAACTCTCAATCTGTAGCTCCTCTAACTGGGGTTCAGGTACGTAGTCTGAGTAGATCTCATACTTCTGGTGTGGAAACTTCATCCAGGGTATCTTGGGCTGATGATCTTGATCTAGATCTAGAAATGGATTCTCCTCTTAATCCAGTTTTTTCACCTGTTAAAATTTCCTCTGTGTCTCCTATGAATCCTATTTTGAATTCTGGAAATAATAGTGCTCCTTTGAGAAGTTCTGGTATCGGTACTGTTCCATTGAATTTTGAAAATCAAGGAAATGCTATTAATTTGGAATCAGATAAACAGGATGAGATCATTCCACCACCAGTTCTTAATGATGCTCCAAAAGAGATTCCTAAAAGAAGTTGGGTCAGTTTTTTTGCTGATAATAGAAAACAGGGCAGTGGTTTAGATCTGAACTATATTCCCCCTGTATCAAAGGATGTGGTTTCTTTTAATGATGAAGAATGGAATGAAGGGGTTCAAATCTGGCAGTTCTCCCTTGTTGGTCAGGTTATGGGGTTGAATGTCAAATTTAAAGCAATGGAAGGTTTCATTAAGAAAGTTTGGTCTCCTATAGCTCTGCCTGAGATTAATCTTCTCAAATCTAGAGTTTTTCTCTTCAAATTCAATAATAAGGATGATATGAATAATATACTTTTATCTGGTCCCTGGTTTTTTGGTTCTCGACCAATGTTATTGAAGCCTTGGACAGTGGGGGAGGATTTTGAAAAGATGAAGGATTGTATCTATCCATTGTGGATCCAGCTACCAGAGCTAAAATTAAACCTATGGAATGCTAAGGGAATAAGTAAAATTTCTAGCACTATAGGCCATCCCATAGCTACTGATATGCTCACTGCAAATATGAAAAGACTGGCATATGCTAGAGTGCTTGTTGAGGTTAAAATGCCTTCTCCTCTCCCTGATCAGATAGCTATCAAAGGGCCTGATGGTTCACAATATTTTCAAAAAATTATATATGAATTAAAACCAAGATGGTGTGATCACTGTAAAAATGTTGGGCATGATACTAATTTCTGCAAAAGACATTATCCTGTGCAAAGATGGGTCCCTAAGCAAAGAAATATTGCGGTTCATCCTGGTAATAAATCTAGCCTGGCTGCAGGTGAAGTCCTGGAGAAACAATATGATGATCCTGTTGGTAATCAACATGCTGACAGTATTAGCTTGCATCCTCCTGCAGAGAAAATTGGAGTTGAAACTATGTCTTCAACCAAAAATTCAGAAGAAGCGACTCCAGCTAGTGAAATGAACAGTGCTGTGCACGTTGTGCATGTTCAGCCTGTTTTGGAAATAAATAAGGGAAAAGAAGCTATCCTTACTGGAAACTCCTGGACTCAAGTTCATAGAAACAAAAGTAAAGGAGTAAATCCATTCTCTCCTCTTTCCAACTTGATATCAATCCTAGACCCCTCAAATATTGATAGGGGGGGAACAAACAAATGAACCTGTTATTTTGGAATGTTAGGGGATTGAACAAATCCCCTAAACAGCATTTGGTTAAAAAACACCTTATGCAATACCATCTCTCTTTTCTAGCTCTTCTTGAAACAAAGCTGAAGCTCAGTAATGTTCAGGCTATTGCTAAGAAGATTGATATTAACTGGCAGTGGTTTTCTAATGCCAATAATTCAGACAAAGCCAGAGTTATGATCTTGTGGGATCCTAATATTTTTGATGTCCATATCATCTGTTTTTCTGCTCAACATATCTCTTGTGCTGTCAAGTCTCTGGATGGAAGACTAAATTGCATCATTTCCTCAGTTTATGGATATAATCATGCTGATGCTAGGAAGCTGTTATGGAATGAACTCTCTCAAATTCAGCAAAATTTAGGTAATCTGCCTTGGTTGTTGTGTGGTGACTTCAATGCTATGATCTCTGATGATGAGAAACTGGGTGGTACTGCTCTAACAGAAGCTGATACCTATGATTTCAATCAATTCATTGATACCTGCCAGCTTTCCCATTTGAAAACCATTGGTTGTTTCTTTACTTGGAATAACAAACAAGATGCGGCTACCAGGGTTCTGAGCAGACTGGATAGAGCTTTAGTCAATGATCAATGGATAAATACTTATAATTCTAGTCAAGCAGAATTCCTTTTACCCAGTTTCTCTGATCATTCTCCTGCACTTGTTACAATTTTTGAGGATCAAGTGCATGGTAAAAAGCCATTTAGGTTCTTTAAAATGTGGACCAAACATTCAGACTATCTGCCTACAGTGTCTTCCATCTGGAATACTTCAATTGATGGTCACACCATGTTTTCTATTGTTTCAAAGCTTAAACTTCTGAAAACAGCTCTGAAGGATCTTAACAGAAGGCACTTTAATAATATCAGTGAGCAGGTTTTGAGAGCAAAAGCTAATCTGGAAAATGTTCAAAAGGCCTTATCATTAGACCCTCTTAATGATGCTCTCATAAGGCAAGAGAAGGATTATATCTCTTCTTTCAATAAGCTGTTAGATTGTGAGCTTTCTTTCTACCAACAAAAAGCTAGAATAAATTAGAATCTCCAAGGGGACAGGTGCACAAATTTTTTCCACTCTATTGTCAAAAGCAACAGGCACAAGAATAGAGTCATGGTCCTGTACAACAACAATGGCATTAGAATTACTGAGGGTGATATGATTATCCAGGAGCTAATTTCTTACTATAAGACCCTGTTAGGATCATCAGTTCCTACTGTCCCTCCTGATACAGATATAATCAAAAATGGCCCATGTCTCAATGACCTCCAAGCCAGGGAATTAGCTAAGCCAGTCACAAAAGAGGAAATCAGGAATGCAATCTTCTCCATGTCAGATGAAAAGGCACCAGGCCCTGATGGTTTCAATGCTTCATTTTACAAATCTGCTTGGTCCATTATAGGAGATGAAACCACAAAAGCTATAGTGGATTTTTTCAAGTCTGGTAAGCTTTTGGGTACAATAAATTCAACTGCTATTACTCTTATCCCCAAGATACAATGTCCTTCAACTCCTGCTGATTTTAGACCTATCTCATGTTGCAATTGTATCTATAAATTCATCTCAAAGATTCTAGCTAACAGATTACAATCAGTTCTGGGGTTTATCATCAGTGAAGCTCAGTGTGCCTTTGTAAAAGGTAGGCAAATCCAGAACAACATTTTATTGGCTCATGAGCTAGTAAAGAACTATGGAAGGAAGCATCTGTCTCCCAGAGCCATGCTTAATATTGATATTAGGAAGGCATTTGACACAATAAACTGGGATTTTCTGGAAAATATGCTCAGGGGCCTGGGATTTCCCAATACTTTTGTTGACTGGATTATGACTTGTATATCATCTCCTAAATACTCCATATCTCTTAATGGCACCTATCATGGTTATTTCAAGGGAGCTAGGGGATTGAGGCAAGGAGATCCTCTCTCCCCTTACTTGTTTATCATTGGTATGGAATATCTATCAAGGGATTTGTGCAAACTGAACAATGACAGAGAATTCAAATTCCACCCCAAATGCAAAAGTCTCAGAATATCCCATCTAATCTTTGCTGATGATCTGTTATTATTCAGTAAGGGAGATGTTAAATCTGTCATGAAGATCTACCAGTGTGTCAGGAGTTTTGGTTCTGTCTCAGGGCTTGAAGCAAATCTCACTAAATGTTCCATCTTCTATGGAGGAGTTGATGACAGAACAAAGAATGATATTTTCAGTCTCATTGGTTTTCCTGAGGGGATTTTACCTTTCAAATATCTTGGTTTACCACTGATTTCTAAAAGACTGTCTTATGTTGATTGCAGTCCCTTATTCATGAAAATTTCAAACCAATTTCAGATTTGGTTGAAACACAGGACCCTCTCCTATGCTGGCAGAATGCAAATAATAAAGAGTGTCATTCTTGGAGTGCAAATTTTCTGGACTTCCTGCTATATATTGCCTTCTAAAGTCCTTCAAAAAATTGATGATCTCTGCAGGGATTTTCTTTGGGGCAAGGCTGATCATAAGTTCAAAGCTCCGCTAGTCTCTTGGGATAAAATCTGCACAGGGAAGAAGCAAGGAGGCCTTGGTATTTTTTCAGCCACAAACTGGAACTTGGCTACTGCTATGAGAACTCTATGGTATGTGCATTCTAACAAGGAACTTCTGTGGATTAAGTGGGTTCATGGCACTTATTTAAAAACCTCAACCATTTGGCAAGTTGAAAGTAAAGCTAGTGACTCATGGCTATGGAAACAGTTATTAAAAGCAAGGGATAAAGCTGCAAATCTTTTTGGTGGGACTGATAACCTCATTCAGAACATCAGGTCGTGTTATATTAACTCCAGGATTCACCTTTCTGGCCTGTATAAGCTTTTATCCCCAGTAAACATCAGTGTTCCTTGGTCGGATACTGTCTGGGAGGTTTTTAATCTTCCTAAACACTCTTTTATTTTGTGGCTAACTATTCAAAACAGGCTACTCACAATGGATAGATTGATCAGAAGAGGGATCATTCAATCAAATCTTTGTTCCCTGTGTGAAAGAGATGCTGAAAGCCATTCGCATCTGTTTTTTGATTGTCATTTCTCTATGACAGTTTGGAATGAGGTGATGAGTTGGCTCAAGTTCAAGTGGAGGACATGTAACTGGAGGATGCTTCTTGATTGGTATTGCAATAGATTAAGAGGGAGAGGCTTCAAATTGAAAGTGAAGAGAATGGCGCTGGCAGCAGTGGTATATAACATCTGGAAAGAACGAAACAATAGGATCTTCAATCAAAAGAAGAGAGCTCCAGAGCAGATAGTTAGAGACATAAAGATTGGCATATACTCTGTCATCCTCAACAATCCTCTAATGCCGAACGAAGACAGGGAGTGTTTCCTCTCCCTGTAGAGCTTTTTACAAATGTTTTATACTTTTGCTTTCTTGTTTTGTTTTTACAGTTACCAGATCCCATGAAAATCTGTGTAATTTGATGTACTTAACTTTACAGTTTTTGGTTTGTGAATAAAATCTTTCATTTACCAAAAAAAAAACCATACACAGGAGTCTATCTGCAGTTACAAGAAACAAAAAAAAAGAGAGTAAAGATATGTAAGATAAATATAACTGATAGTAACAATTACATCAAGCTAGAAAGAATATGTGAATATGATATTAAACTATACAAGCATCGTAACATCCAAAACAAAAACAAAAAAATAAATGCGAAGTAAGAAACCAGAGGAATAAAAAGCATCCCATGGACAACTTTGCTAACACAGACAAAATGGACATGTTAGGACACTAACACAACTTCACCAATCACAAGGGAATACCATATCAAGATCAAAAAAGAAAGAACTGGTTCTTATGTGTCGTAAATGATATATTCAGCTAGATTCAAAAGCAGCAGTAATCAGGGTTAGTCCAACGAGCAAAAGGAAGACTGCAGCTCATGTGCATTTAAAGCCATGGCAAATCGATAAGATTATGACGTGGATTAGAGCGATGAGGATGCCAGCAACAACCATTTTTATCTTCATGTTCTGAAACCACATCTTTCTCCTCATCTTTGTTCCCTGCCGCCTGAAGTCTCGTGCCTGCAAACATTCATTCGAGGAACCTCACCAGTAAAGTTTGAGCTTAGCACCGTCTTAAATTGACCAAATTTTGAAATATAGAGATCCATACGTGGGAGCGGAGGTTCTCAGTTTTGTCAACAATAAGCTCAATTTTCTCACAACGATCAAGAAGCTGGAGAAGGCAAGAGCCATTATTAGAACTAGAACTAACACATGGTGAGTTAGAATTAATACACTGTGAGTTAGAATTAACACAAGATCCCAAGAGCCATGCATTAGAACTAGAACTAACACACGGTGAGTTAGAACTAACAACCTTTTATAGGATGAGATCTAATGTATATTTGATGAGTCCCAAAAAGAAACCGGCAATTTAAGTCCTAATGAAAAAGCCTAAGAACTTCATAATAGGAATTCCAAAAATGCTTATGTATAAAGGACTTATGGAAAGCTACGACAATATGAAAAAAACGCAAAGTGAAACAGTAGTATAAAAGTCAGCACAATCTACAAAATAAACACAAGGAGATAATTTCCAGAAAGAAAGACCAACACTAGTCAAACTCGGGAATGCAGCCTGAGATGAAGGCAAGTTTCCAGAATGCAAATAACTATGATCCAATGTTAATTTATTTATTAAACAATAATAATGAAACACAAAAAAGTTTACCTGCATCACCAATGCAACAGTGTCCTTGAACAAGAGGCTGACATTGAGGGAGCATCATGTATGTAAAATTTTCATAAAGGACGTCACTCTGTAATTGTGAGGGCGAGACGGAGAGCGGCAGCGGTGAACTCCGACGTAGTTGAGGGCGAGCTAGGGAGCGGCGACGAGCTACGACGAAGAGGTCGGGCGGAGGAGAGGAGGGGAGGTGGCGGCGAACTCGAGGGGAGGCTTGAGGGCCTGGGCGGAGGCGGCAACGGCGAGGAAGGCGAGGGCCAGAGCGACGAGCTTGAGAAAGTCCTTGGTTTTAGAGAGGGGGGAGAGAGGGAGAGGGAGAGAGGGAGAGGGAGGGAGGGAGAAAGAGAGAGAGAGAGGAGAGAGAGAGAGAGAGAGAGAGAGAGAGAGAGAGGAGATGAAAGAACGTTGCGTTTGAGGGATTGAGGAGAGGGTATAAGGTTATTTTGGGATTTTAGCTTAGTTGGCATGTAATAATTGCTAAAAAAAAGCTGCAGCACAAAACGTCACATTTTAAGGTGCTGAACCATACGGGGAAAAATTGAAGGGGCTGCAACACATGAAGTTTCTGCTTTTGGGGCTTAGACATATTTTCCCAAAAATTTATTTGGGTTAATCAAGCAAATCTTAGCCATAGAAATTGATTTCAAACAAGTTAACAGCATGTTTGGTAACCAGGATTTCATTGTAAATAATGTATTTGGCCCAATTCTATTGTTTGGATCCAAAAGAATTTCAATACTAGATATTGGCTCAAATTCATTAACATTTATCCATTAACATTTTAAAACTATAGTAGGCCCATAATTCTGAATTCCAACGAGTTGGCTATCATTTGCAATTCCATCTTCTCTCTCCACTTCCGCTCTCGCGATTTGCACCGCCCCGGCTCTCGCGATCTCTCTCCCTCCCCACTTCCTCTCTCAACCGGTGGTGGCGGCGACAACGAGGAGGAGGAGGAGGAGGAGATCCAGTTTCACCTGCAAGCCCTAATTTCACCTCCGGCGAAAACAATGATCATCGAAAACGGTGAGAACTTCTCAATCCTCTATCTCTAGTTCCACCGAAATCCTAAATTCTAGATTCAAACTCTATTCTCTCAATTTTGATGGAATTACAACTAAATTTTTATGGGGAAATCCCCCAAAACCAACTCTCATTTTGAATAAATCTTTCGACCCTGATAATGTTATTTGTTTCTCGAAATCACTTCTTTGATTCAAAATGAACATCGATGAAGGGTTTCAAAAGTTTTGAGAAACAATATTTCGCTTCCTGTAGAAAAAAAGACTTAGAGCAAGATATAGGAATGACATCTTATAATTCTTATTGTCCTCCTATTAATGTGTTGGCTTGCGTATGGACGAAGGAAATATTTTCTCCATGTAAAATTTCAAAAGATTAATAATCATGTGTCTCGTTTGTGCTAGTATTCCATGATGTCTTCTTACTAGAGAAAATAGAAATTTGTTCTAGAGATGTGATAATGTAGTTTATTGGTCCATTTTAGATCCATTCATTAGTCGACAGCTATACGAAATCAAAGCATGGATATTTAAACGATATATTTCAATATCATACTCCCCTTTAAAAGCACGAGTTTGGGAAAATATTTTTATGGTCAATATTACCCTTCATTATTTTGAATATTTTATTTAAATTTTAATCTATTCTAATTCTAATTGTATCTTATCTAATTAATCCCACATGAACTACCTAATAGCTCAATCTAATACTGTTATAAAAGTGGGTTGCCATGTTAAAACATTTCTTCCGAAAATACCCTTTTAAGCATATACATACATACATACATAAACCATACCCATACATACATAATAACCCCCAATTAAATGCATACTCATAACTCCAAAAATACCCTTTTAAACATATACATACATACATAAAATATATGCATCCATACATAAACCATACCCATACATACATAATAACCCCCAATTAAATGCATACTCATAACTCCAAAAATACACTTTTAAACATATATATACATACATAAAATACATGCATCCATACATAAACCACAACCATACATACATAATAACTCCCAATTAAATGCATACTCATAACACCCAAATAATTTTAATTTGCATGCTAATTATCATACCACTCATTAAATGTCTACATACATTGACACATTCATACATACTCAATATTAATGAGGACTTTTACGAACAGATAATGTTTATATACACAAATTTGCTACAATTTCTTAGAATTTTATTTCTAGGTCATATTTTTTAACAAAATAGGTATTTTTCTACGTACTTAAACTGTTGTTCTAACTTATAGAATTAACAATATACTATTATAGGAACTGAACAAAACTTACTTTGCTTTTGCTAATTTTCTGACTAGAGATATTATATTATTATTAACAAAGTGTGTGTACGTGAACAAAAACATGCAGATAAGCTCCTATATTGGGCCAGGTCCATGTCAAGCATGATGATGGAATCAGGCATACATTAATCTGGATGACCGTTTAATTTCTTCCACATTATCCGTTACTAGATAATGTAATTACTCCACCTCTAATAATTACCAATTAATACAAAGCAAGTCATAAACGTGCAATTCATCTATACTTAAAGCAGTTTTAAGTATAAACAGTTTTTATTTTGTGGTAATCACAGTATTTGAATAGACGTGTTTTCATGATTATAACAATCAAAACGTTTATGATAATACCATTTATAAACCCAACTAAATGCATACTCATAACCCCAAAAAATTACAATTCATTATTACTACATAATTCGGTTATAAGTCAAATCTCATATAAATCTAATCTATACACAACTTCCATCTTACAAAATCTTACCAAATCCTACAAAAAATTAAAAAACAGGAGGAAATGGAAACTATGTGATTCAAAGAGGTTAGTAAAAGCATGTTTTTGTTTGTAAGGTAGTAGGATACTTTTTCACTATATTTCAGAAAATGTCGCCCTTCATCACATTTGTTGATACAAAAAACTTTAATAAGTTGGAGAAAATCAAACCAACATTCCTTTCATTTAAAGATGCTTCTCTTTAATAAGTTGGAGAAAATCAAACCAACATTCCTTTCATTTAAAGATGCTTCTGCTTTGGATATTGCGAAAATGTCTTTTGGTAAGATTTTTAAAAAAATTATGATGTAAAAATATCTACATATTAATAATCACTAAAAATCTCTTTATTGCAGATGTTGTTGGATTCGTAATAACTGTGAAGCCAATATTTAGCAACCCCACTTCCAAAAGAAGGGATGTCATAATTATGAATAAAGAGTAAGAATTTAATATTATTGCTTATTATTATGTACGGACTTTGGTAAAAAAATCTAATATTTTTTTTATTTATTTTAGGTTTGATCAACTTTCGGTGACACTATGGGGCAATTTAGCGGAGATTGAAGGATCATCTTTGGAGGATTTGAAAGATGCGAAACCCGTTGTTGCATTGCTAAGCGTAATTGGTAGATGTTATTTATGTAAAAAGAAATAACGACAAGTATGGTTTTAAAATGATGTGAAAATCTTTTAATTTCACGTTTGTTTTATTTTTAGGTGAGTTTCAATTATCTACATAGCCATCAACTATTGTGCTTGTGAATCCTGAAATTCCACAATGTAGATAAATGATAGACTGGTGTGCAAGTTTTATCTCTTTTATTTCAAAGTTTTATAATGAGTTTTTCGATATATACCCCTCAAATTATAGGTAACTTTAAAATTACATCCTACATTATTGTTCTTGCAAATCTATCCTAAAAAAATAGTTATATCATTTACCTTTACAACTTTTCTTAACTAGCAAAAAATCTTGATAGAATATTTTCTTGAATTAATTAGATGTTACTAAAAAGTTAATATATTATTTAATAAATAAAACATCATGTCTAGAAGCTGAATTGTATTGTAGACATTGAAAAATTAAGTCCACGTCTAGAAATTTAATTATATTTCTAATAGAGGCTTGAACCATAGGAAATAACTTTTTTTTCATAAATATTAGTTTTGAGCATAACAACAAATAAAAGTTGGAAAAGATTTCATGCTCAGTAAAGTGATTGATTGCCAGATAAATAATCCATATGGTGTAGTTGCACGCGAAATATGGTATTTGTTGGTGAGTTTGACATCTACGTCAATATTAAAACGAATTTTCTCAGGTTATTTTAATATTTTTTAGCCATTGATATTAAAAATTTAACATTATTTTATCTTAAAAAGTATTAAAGCCAATATTAAAACACGTTATCTCAACCATATAGATTTTATTGTGTGATATTTCAATAATTTAATTAAAATATCCTTGGAATAGTAATAACAACCAGAATACAAAGAGAACAATAATACTTGAAGAACAAAACATGGTTAAAATTTGTTCAATGATTATTTGGGTATTTCTTTCTTAATATATAAACAAGAATATAATGTTAATTCTGTCATAAAAATAAATACACATGCAACGCATGTGCACCATACTAGTAATTAAAAAAAAGATTAACAAACTACATGAAACATTATTTTGAATATTTTGTTTAAATGTTAATCTATCCAAATACTAATTGTATCCTATATTAACTCCACATGAACCACTCATAGCTCAAAAATCTAAACAAATAAGATTAAGAAATTCTACATAGATAACATACTATAATACATGAAGTATTACAACGAAACCCAAAATTCTTTTAAAATTATACAAAATATCTTTAAAATTTTAGAATTACCCAAAACACGCTACCTTTTTCAAACTTAAAATAACAAACATAAAATCTAAAAATAAACAATAGCCCCCTAAGGAATTTGAAATTATAGAAACAACCTCAAAAGTTTAAATTATAAAAACACACTTTAAAATTCAGAGATTTTAAAACTTGCAAACAACATAGACGGATTCCACGAATTACCATTACGCACTTGAAAATTTAAAATTTGTTAAAAAAACCCTCAAAGTTACAAAAATTACGAAAATTCCATCAAAGTTAAAAATCTCAAAATATCCTGAAATTTCAAAACTTATAACTGGTAGACATCACATCTGGAAGTTATCAACAGATTGCTGGAAATTTAAATTTTTTAAAAAACAACCCAATGTTTAAGTAATTGCAAAAAAAAACTCAAAATTTCAGAGATGCAAGAAACATCTTAACATTTGAACTCACAATCATACTTCCTTTAAAAGCATGAGTTCGGGAAAATCTTTCCATGGTCAATATCACCCTTTACTATTTTGAATATTTTATTTAAATCCTAATCTATTCTAATTCTAATTGTATCTTATCTAGTCTCACGTGAACTACCTAATAGCTCAATAATTAAAAAACAAGATTAACAAACTACATGAAACATTATTTTGAATATGTTATCTAAATATTAATCTATCCAAATACTAATTATATCCTATATTAACTCCGCATGAACCACCCGTAGCTCAACAATCTAAACAAATAATATTAAGAAATTCTACATAGATAACATATTATAACACATGAAGTATTACAAAGAAACCTAATTTTTTTTAAAATTACACAAAATACCTTTAAAAGTTTAGAATTACCCAAAACACGTTGACTTTTTAAAACTTAAAACAACAAACATAAAATCTAAAAATTAACAATAGCCCCCAAGGAATTTAAAATTATAGAAACAACCTTAAAAGTTCAAATTATAAAAACACACCCTAAAATTCAGAGATTGTGAAACTTGCAAACAACATAGACGGATTCCACGGATTACCATTAGGCACTTGAAATTTAAAATTTGTAAAAAAATCCCAAAGTTACAAAAATTACAAAAATTCCATCAAAAGTTAAAAATCTCAAAAAATCCTGAAATTTCAAAACTTATAACTGGTAGACATCACATCTGGAAGTTATCAGCAGATTGTTGGAAGCTTAAATTTTTTTTTAAAACAACCCAATGTTTTAGTAATTGCAAAAAAAACCTCAAAATTTTAGAGTTGCAAGAAACATCTTAACATTTAAACTCACAAAATATGAAAATTACAAGCACCAAATGTAAAATTTAAATTTTTTTAAAATGCTATCAAAGTTTAAAAATTACAAAACATACCATCAAAATTTCAAAAAAGGCTAAAATTTGGCAAAGAAAAGAGAAAATGTTTGATATTCTTTCAGTAAGATATATAAATTTGACTTTCAATTTAAAGTTTATCATCCCTTTTCAGTATCTAAAATTAGTCTAAGTTGATACTGATAAAAAATAGCAATTATAATAAATTGAAACTATTTAGTTAAGGAATAAAATTTAAAAAATATATGGTAGATTAAAAGTTAATGTTGCTATATAAATTTAAGGAACTGCATATAATTTTACTAATAACATTAATTAATAGAAGACTAAATTATATAAAACTGACAAAAGACTGAACTGCATATAATTTTACTAATAACATTAATTAATAGAAGACTAAATTATATAAAACTGACAAAAGACTATAATATAATAAGTTAGCATTAATTGATTGATTAATAGAAGACTAAATTATATAAAACTGACAAAAGACTATAATATAATAAGTTAGCATTAATTGATTGCAATGTATAACATTCATCTCTGATGTTAATAATATTTATACGGTAAAAAAATATAAAGAGTTAATGGATCCAAGGGGACAACCTCTCGGAGCTCCGTTATACCCTCAAACCGTAGGCCTGCCTCAGCTTCAACAGCTTATCAATCAGTTTCTCATTATATAATTATCTGCTTAATTCACCATCGAATTTGATGCGTCAAAACTGGAATCATGTTTTTCAATAGCTCAAGAGCATGATATGTGATCATAGATCATTTGGAGATGACATGGAGTAACAAGTTTATGTATAGAGAAATTATCAAAAAGTTCATAGATATCCTTTAAAAAAATCAAGTTATTTTCATTTCAAATGGAGAAGTGAAAGAAATAAATCTAAAATTTAAAAACATTCATGAATCACTTGAACTAACATTGACAAAAGTTATATCTGGCAAAGAAGCACCGAATGAGTTCCCCTTGAAGAACATATTGAACAATTTTGTCCAGATCAAAAAAGTATTTTTCATAAAAGATACAAAAAAATTAGTAAGCGTTTTTAAATTTTCATATTTTATTTTTAAAGTACTAAAGGAATCATAAACTTAATATAAAATTACATATAAATAATCTTACAATAGAAAGTAAAGCGAAGTCATTGATCAACTATGTTGCGAGATATAATAAGCCAGATAAGATGTGGGAAATCACTATAATGGACAGAAGGTATACACATGGTACTTAGTTACAATAGCGTAAGTAAAAAAAAAATTCTTTTTCCTATATAGTGGCATGACTCTGTAAGTAACTTTATTTGGGGATATGATTACCAATAAATGATTAATTTTTAAAAACACGATCAAAGATAAACATGTAATAGCACTGTCAGATTTCAAAATCTTTAACTATGAAGGTAACATATTTTACTTCTAAATTTTTTATTAAAAAGTAACTAAATATAAAATTCACATTATATTTGTCTCAAATTTGTGTGGGAAATATGCATGTCATTGTAAATTATGTTAACAATACATATCAACCCAAAGATACAACTTATTGAAGAAATAAGAGAATGGTAAGTAAACCAAGCAAACATCCATATAACACAATAAAGAAAAATATTACACTTTAAAGCTAATATTGCATGACTCATTCAGAATAAGTTGCTAAAATAAAAACATATCCATCAAGGCTATTTGCAAATACAATACAAATTTAAACTATTGATATATGCAATCATCACAACATTCAAAGAGGTATGTTCTTACAAGACCTACTCTAAAATGTACACAATTAAATTTAAAAATACTCTACCAATATACAGACACGTTGTTGGACCTATAATGTAAAGATAACTACCATTTACAACATAGTTGAGCCGTGGTTCTAGCTTTGCAAAGGCTACAAACAAGAAGGTGGATAGCGATGTTACTAAGAATGTCCAAGTGATAAATGTCACAGAATCACTAATGATGTAATACCAATGTTGAGTAATATCCCTTCTTCATGATATAAACATTTTAAAATTAAATATTAATATTATAATCTAAGGTAATTTGATAATGAAAAATACAGTTATTTAGTTCAGATTCTTGTGAAAAATGACATAGACAAAGCAAAAAAATAATATTATTTAACGCAACAGAAACTCTTATTGAATGTACATTAGAAAAAAATTCATTGCAGAGAAAAAAGAGGTAACTCCTAACCTTATTTAAAAAACAAATTAGAAATACAAAATGTTTATATATATGAAATTAACATTTAATCTCATTGAAACACAAAAATAATCAAAGTCTGTATTTTTAAATCTTTCTGTTGAATATCGAAAATATATTTAACTTCTTTGTGAAGTAAGACGAGAAGACAGAAGACGAAAGAGCTCATGGAAAAATAACATCACAAGAAATCCAGCTCCAACCTGATGTCACAATCAATGTAGACAATGAAGACACAACTCTAGAATTGCTTAGGAAGAAGATAAATGTAAAGAATGATTGATCTTAACTTAATAAAAAACGAAACAGAAAGAATAAAAGATTTGTTTTTCGAATTTTATAGAATAGCTTAATTTTTTGAGTAAAACCAGAAATATTTAGAAGGGATTCTCATCAACTCTTTTAAGTATATTTATATGGTTATGTGAATGGTTTTCTCATATAAAAGTGTACTAGAGTTATCATTAATTTTTAATTTATGATTTATTCTGAAGTTTATGAATGATTAGCAACAAACTTCATATTCTCTTTAGTTTCGCTCTAGCCCACGTTAATTAATCATCTTGGCTTATTGGCTTTAATTATTCATATTTCTTTTATAACGCTATTTTTAAGTATTTTTTACTTTTACAATATTATACTTTCTCAAACCAAGCTTTGTTTCATGTCGGTCCAAATAATGTAAAAATTCAAATTAGTTTTAGATTACATTTGTTTCCTAGCAATTCAATTATCAATCATGAAAAATTAAATTTAGTGTAGCCTATTCAAATAAACATAAAATAAATAAATAATTACAATTCTAAAGTTTAAAGGTATAAATGAGCAAAAACAATCGAAGTAGAATGAAATTCGGGATGAAATTCGGGAGACCAAGTTCTCAAAAACCCTAGGCTTAAACCCTAGGCTTCTCTCTCCCGCAGTGAGTCCCCCCTCTCTCTTGCGCACACCGACCTCTCTCTCTCTATCTCCCCCCGTCGATCACTACCCTAATCACCAAAACTCAATTCTATCTTTCTCTCTCTCTATCTGGTTCCTCGAAAGTCTGATTGCAAACAGTGAAAAGGATTCAAAGTAGCCTTCTTCCCCGTCGGCCGGCGCCCGCCGCCTGCGCCACCGCCCGCGCCACCACGCCGTCGCACCACCTCTCAACTCCACTCAAGCCTCCTCATCGCCTCCAGGTATTCAGGTTTTGTGTTTGATTTACACATTTGTCCGGTTGTATTCAGGGGATGAAAACTTTGCCTGGTTATTTAGGCCAAGAGGGGAGGTAAATTATGAATATCGAATTTAACTAAACAAATCGAATTCTAATTTTAAGACGTTCTTTGTTGTTAAAATTGCATTTTTAGATGCGAACCTCAAAAGTCTTCCATTTTCAAGGGGTCCTTCAAAAAATTGATGCCCAAGCCTTCATAAATTAGGCACTGCCTGCTTGCGTATATAGAAACTATTCACTTTCATTGCATTCGTCCATCATCGGCGGGTTGCCTTTCACCTCGAGTCGACAGGATAGACTAAAGTAAGGCCCAACCAATATCCCTTCTCCCTATGCATTAACTTGGTCAATCTGCCCCTCTGTTGACTTGCCTTACGTGGGACGAAAAGTGGCGCTAGCTTAAATCGGATCTCCTCGCCTACCAATTAAGACTCCCAAAATACCTAAGCTTATCCTTCTTCTCTCTTCCTAGGTTGCAGGATGGAGGCTACCATGTCTAATTCTAATCAAATAGAAGGGATTGGAGATGGTTGGGAGTAAGTTTTGTTCAATTTGAGCTTTGAAAATTTTAGTTTTTTCGTATTGCTATTTAAAAGTTGATTGTTTGAATTGGTTCTTCAGCTCAGGCATGGATGGAAGCAATGCACTTATTTTACCCGAGAAGAAAAAGAGCAAAATTAAAGAAACGGGAAAGGTACTAATGATATTAATTGATTTTTTTTTCCGTTTAATTGGGCACAAGGCTGATGTTTGCAAATTTTAGGGCTTGAAGAAGAGAAAAGACAAGCAAGCACCACCAGTTAGCAAAAGCAAACTGAAGAAAATGAAAAAGTTGCTGGTATGGGACTGAGTTTGCTGATAAAAAATGTTTTTTTCCACTTAAAAAGAATGGTTTTGCCTTAACTGAGTTGTTTTTTCTACTATTTTAGGAGGAGAAAGAGAAGAAGCTGTTGCAAAACAAAAGCATTGAGATTTTAAAGTTGGTAGCCTTTCAAACCCGTCTTTTATTGATAATTATATGAAATCCTTCTTTATGTTCTTATGTAATGTAGGAAGCATAAGTTATGGGATGGGGCATATTCACTTTTACAATCTTCGGGAACAATTGGTCATGTATGTACCTTGTAATATACTTAATTGTTGATTTTGCTGTATGCGGTTGGAGTTAACTTGTATGAATTGGTTGTGAAATAGGCTGACACTGTGAAGGAGAAGCGTAGAAGAGCAGTGCAACTCTCTAAAGCAGGACTGGAAGTGCCCGAGGATCTTTCTTGGTTGAAAAGCAAGAAAAAGAAGAGCATTCCTTGTGATGAGGAAGCTGTTTTGAACCACGATTTCGGTCAAAGTTATTCACGCAATACACTTATGGATAATGATGCGAAGGTTGTGGAATGTCTGGAAGTTGATGATCGCAAGCATAGCCAGGCTGCTGAAACCCGTTTAGAGGAAGTTAGTAAAATCTCAACTATTTCAGATGGGAGATCAAATCCAGTAACACCGCCCCCAGAATGTATACATAATGATTCAGACATATGCGTTGGTAAAGAGCAGAATGATGCTCCTTCTGTTCTGGGTAGTTGTAAGGAAGGAAAGGACACCCGGTCTCAGGTGTGCTTCAATATTTATTTTATACTTATGCGGAATTGGACCCACTGTTTTAGTATGATATACTTAATTTAGTGGTGCCCATCACATATCACTTTTGTGCAACCTTCTATTAACCTCAACTGCTAGGAAGTCTAGTTTTCTTTTAGATTATCTGTAGATTTCCCCCTCTTTTGATTCTTCCTGAATAATGTATTCTGACCTTAATATTTTGTATTTTCTGGTACTGTTGTATATTAGTGTGCATTTGAGGTCACTAGATTTCTGAAGTTTTGCTATGTACAACTGACTACTGATCCAAAACTCCTACTGACTAGCCTTTTTTTAGTATAGTTTCATATATGGTTGTGGATATTATTCATGTTTTTTGTTGAGGTACTTGAAAGAATTTTTGAAAGTATAAGCTTGTAATTTCTGTGACCAATGCTTGATTACCTAACATGCTCAGGAGTCATAAAAGATATTTAAACAAAACAGGTGTATCAAGATCTAAGGGGAGAGTAGAAGTGGATGTGGAAGTCCAGGTTCTAACTTCTAAATCATGTCGGGGGTACCAAGTAGGTGCATATATTTCCTAAAAAGTAACATTTAACTAAGCTTAATATGACACGAAATTTACCTAATAGTGGCTTCATATGTCTGAACCCAAATAGTTGGGCAACAATCGTCATTTATAGTTAAGGTTTTGCTTAATAGTTCATATGTTTTTTATTTGCCTTAAATATTTTAGAAGTATGACATTTGATAGTACTAGTATAATAACTACAAAAGCATCATGCCTGTAAAAGATAGCTTCCAACAGATAGATCCAATACCAAGATGTATACTTCCTCCTCCATCTTACATCTTAGCAATGTTGAAAAAAACGAAATCGTGTAATGTAATCCTCAGCCTATCGATACGTTAAAATGCATATAGTGTAACACATAAAGCAAGTAACATGTTTTGTTGTTTTAATTTAAAGCAACTATAAAAAACAAAAATATTGACACTAATTTTATCAATAGATTCAAAATGAAAACCTTTAATTTTCAATAAATATTCAAAAAAATTAGTACAACGTATACAAAGTTACGTGTGGATGACAGTCCAACATTGAAGAGAAGAGGAAGCCAGGAAGGTTGTTGGCTGCAGAAGATGAATTCGACAGAAATTTTTTTTTTGGGAGGGTGGGGGGGTAAACATCAGCCAACACCATCATGACACTATATTGTTTTGCTTGGAACATGTACCTTTCAATTGACTCTCAGTGTTATCGGTGATGGTTAAACAAACTTTGTAATTATTTGTATGTATAATTTTGATATTTTCTCCCTCTTCGCTTCTGACTGATCAGTGTGGAAGAACTGCAAGCAAAGAAATATTTATATAAGCGAAGTTTCCTTATGTAGCATGTCCTTGGCTGGATTCATCATGATACTTACAGATGCTACTTTCATCTGTTTGCTTCTTTTTCAGGACCAGAATGTTTGTAATTCAATTGTGAAGGACATGGAAATCACTTCAAATAATAAATTTCAACATCTGACTGCTCCTGTTGTGGTGCACGTATCGCGGCCAAAGGATATTGAACTGAAGAGGAGAGATCTTCCAATAATTATGATGGAGCAGGAGATAATGGAAGCTGTAAATGAGCATTCAATTGTAATTTTATGTGGAGAAACAGGATGTGGTAAAACTACTCAAGTACCTCAGGTATGCTTCTGTTGCTTACCTTTTTCATGTAGTTAAAATTCCAAACAGTGGCATTATACTTCTTAAAAATTATTTTCCCTAATCTCTGCTTTCTGTTTCAATGTACTGTAGTTCTTATATGAAGCTGGTTTTGGGTCAAAAAATTGTAATGACCGGAAAGGAATCATTGGTGTTACACAACCGCGACGTGTAGCTGTTCTTGCCACTGCCAAGAGAGTATCCTTTGAGTTGGGTTATTGTCTTGGAAAGGAGGTTGGTTTTCAAGTTAGGCATGATAAAAGGATAGGAGATCGTTGCTCTATCAAGTTCATGACTGATGGAATTTTACTTCGAGAAGTTCAGGTTAGTTTACAGAATTTTGATGTTTCTCTTCCCTGATATGAGTAGTCTCTCCTCATTTTGTTTCTAAATAACCCTTTAATTGATTGATTCAAACTTTGAGATACAGGGCTCCTTTTCAACTTAACCTGACTGATCTGGTTTTTTGATATGAAATTGGCCTTTAAAATAGCGTCATTTAGTGTCACAACAAGATTCTCTTCACATGATCACTTGTAATTCATTTTTCATTTCCCTTTGGTGCAGAGTGACTTCTTACTGAGGCGTTACTCTGTAATTGTCCTGGATGAGGCTCATGAGAGAAGTTTGAACACAGATATACTTGTCGGAATGCTATCTCGAGTTATAAAACTTCGCGAGGTTACAATAGATGTATCTCTACTTAAGCTGCCTAATCTTTTTAAGCATAACAGAAGAGTATTCTCTTAGCTAACAATCAACTTGCATGTTGCAGAAGTTATATTTGGAGCAGCAGGAGAAAATACTTTCAGGCGTAGAAATTGACCCTGACAAGATGATCACTAAATTAAAGATCATACTTATGAGTGCTACACTTAGAGTTGAAGACTTCATTTCTGGCAAAAAATTATTTCATGAGACCCCACCTATTCTGGAAGTTCCAGTAAGACAATTTCCGGTGACTATTCATTTCTCAAAGAAGACACATGAGGATTATTTAGGTCAAGCTTATAAGAAGGTTATGTTGATCCACAAGAAGCTACCACCTGGAGGCATACTGGTATTTGTCACTGGGCAACGGGAAGTGGAGTTCCTGTGTAAGAAGCTAAGGAAAGCATCAAAGCAATTAATTACAAACAATTCTAAAAGAAACTCAGATAATGATGGGACTGCAAACCTGGACATGGAAATGAAGGATATCCATGAAGCATTTGAGATAAGCACTACAGACCAGCAGACTGACAGGTTTAGTTCTTTTGAAGAGGATGATAACTTCCCGGAGATGGATTCTGATTCATCTAACTCAGAAACAGACAGTGATATTGGGGATGATACTGATACTGAAACAACCTCAGAGAAGACCGATTTAGTTCTGGATCTTTTAGGAGATTCTAGAGGTCTTTTGTCATTGAAGGCTTCTTTTGAAGCCTTAGCTGGAAAATCATGCAACCAAAATTCTAAAGAAGAACCAACTGCACCAATGCATTCCAAAGAAGAGGAGACTCAGTTTGTCCCTTCCACTATGGGTGAACAAGCGGAACCTACTCCTGTTGGTCCTTTGTATGTGTTACCCCTTTATGCAATGCTACCTGCTTCTTCTCAGCTTCGGGTATTTGAAGAGGTGCCTGAAGGAGAAAGGCAAGTGGTGGTTGCTACAAATGTGGCTGAGACTTCTCTGACAATTCCGGGAATAAAATATGTGGTTGACACGGGAAAAGAGAAGGTCAAGCATTACAACATTGCCAATGGGATGGAAACATTTGAAGTCCAGTGGATAAGCAGAGCCTCAGCAGCCCAACGTGCAGGGAGAGCTGGAAGAACTGGACCTGGCCACTGTTATCGCCTCTACTCATCGGCGGCCTTCAGTAAAGATGATTTGTTTCCAGAGTTTTCATGTCCCGAGATCTCTAAGATTCCTGTTGATGGTGTTGTCCTTCTAATGAAATCTATGGGCATTGATAAGGTAGTAAACGACATGAATTTGCTTCTTGAGTTCTTTGTTTCCTTTTTTTCTCTCTATTTTTTTCCTTCTGCAAATATATATTTTAAAGTTTGTCTTTGGTTATATTTCCCCCAGTTCACACACACACACACACATATTACATATATATAAAGATTAAACTTCTCATTATACTCCGTTGACATTATGTAATATGTGAAATGATATTATAGTCGTAGTGGGGTAAAAAGTTGATGCGGACCATCTTTGAAGATTGATTTTTTTAATAGCTTACTTCAATTCCCCCAGTTTCACACACACACACACACACACGCGCACACACACACAGTTATAGAGCCAAGGAGAGGTCAGAGGGTGACCATGACCCCTCTTGCCTTTTGGCTACTAATAGTATAAAAGTGTTGCATATTAGTCCTTGCATCTTTCATCTTTTGATATTACCCCCTCTACTCACTAAAATTGTCATTTGATCCCTCAACTCTTAGGTAGTTTCAAATTAATCCCCTTAATAGCGACAACTACTCTTCTTAATTGGAGGGACTAATTTCAAAATAACTTAGTATTAATTTCAGTGATTTGAGGGGCTTATTAAATTTGAAAGATTTAATGGACTGATATTGAAGAAAAAAACTATATAACTAAAAGTTATTGTAAAAGAAATACACTTAAGTTGAGAGCTAGTGTATTATATAAAGAAAAAGAGTTGTAGGCCTGTGGAAGAGAATGACTAATTAAATGGCTAAGGTATGGGTCTATGGGTGAAAAATACTATGTGGTGCAACTGACAAATAAGTAATATCATATTTGCTCATCCCCGGTTAATATAAAATCCTTCTTTTTCCCTTTTCTTATAGTACACTTTTTAGGGAAATCTTCAACTAACTCATTTCTCGGTGTTGTGGGTTTTTGCATTTTGGTAAAAAAATGTTGGGATTCCCAAGATTATCATTTGTCAGTTATTTTTGTTCCATGTTTCTCTTTATTTGAAGTTGTAGCAATATGTAATGAATTTCTATTTAATATTTTCATGCAGTTTTTTTTTCTTTTTGCGTTTAATAATAGAACTGTGAAACGAGGCTATATTTCATGTGTTTTTAAATTTAGTGGTGGCATTGTGAGTGAGCTTATGGTTGAATTTGTAGTTTATGATTGAGGAAAAACCGACTACAATCAGTACATAAAAAAAAATCAGAAGATTGGAGCATATTGATTCATGTTGAAATGAATATGTTGAAATGATTAAAGTATCCATGAAAATGTTTTCCCCTGGTTATTTTTTCATCTACGTAAATACGTATGAAAATTTATTATATACTGTCATATTTTATCACTTTTTGAGTGATGTAGTATTATAGTTATATTTTGGCCCCTCCGCAAAGAAAATCCTGGCTCCGCCACTGCACACACACGCATGCACACATGCACGTTACCAATGTAAAATACTTAAAATTTATCATTAAACCCTGTTACACACACACACACACACACACACACACACACACACACACATATATATATATACTATATATATATATATATATATATATATATATATATATATAGAGGAGAGAGAGAGAGAGAGAGAGAGGACGGAGATTCTTATGTCAACTTAAGTGGATATCATAACTTTCTATCCATTTGATGATACCTAGGGATCCATGCAAGATATGAAGAGACTTTATATATATATATATCATATATATATATATATATATATATATATATATATATATATTATATATATATATATATTATATGATATAAATTACTCCTTCGCACATTATGTAATTGGTAAAATGATGTGCTAGTCGGGTAAAGGGTTGATGCCATCATCTTTCAAGGTTGATTTTTTAATAGCTTTTTTCAACCAACATTCTAAGCCCGGGCATTGTAGACTAAAGAGTAAGTCCTGACATTGTAGACTAAAGAGTCATTTCTGTTGTTAGCATATAACATGCACTGCGATATGCTTCCTACTGAATGGATTTTTGTTTTTCTTTCTGTTTTTTCATTAAAGATTTTAGCTTTTCTTTCTGTTTTTTCATTAAAATCATATAATTCTGTTTTGTTACATATTTTAGGTTGCAAATTTTCCATTCCCGACTCCTCCAGACACCAGAGCCTTGGTTGAAGCAGAACATTGCTTGAAAGCTCTTCAAGCACTTGATATGCACGGAAAGCTTACACCAATTGGAAGGGCAATGGCACAGTATCCGCTGAGTCCTCGTCACTCCCGAATGCTTCTTACAGTAATCCAAATTATGAAGAATCAGCGAGCCTATGCCCGTGCAAACCTAGTGCTAGGATATGCCATTGCCACAGCATCAGCTTTAAGCTTTCCAAATCCTTTTAAGATGCAGTTTGATGGAAACCATGGCAAGTCAGATGGTTTGAACCAAGAAGAAATTTCGCAGGACCAAGAGTCAAAGAAGAGGTTGAAGAAGGAAAAAGTTTTGGTAAAAGAAGCTCGTGCCAGGTTACGTAATCTCAGCAGCGATGCATTAACTTTTGCTTATGCCTTACAGTTGTTTGAACTTGCAGAAAACCAATTTGAGTTCTGCCAGAAAGCATTAACTTTTGCTTATGCCTTACAGTTGTTTGAACTTGCAGAAAACCAATTTGAGTTCTGCCAGAAACATTCTCTTCATGTGAAGACAATGGAAGATATGTCCAAGTTGAGGAAACAACTGTTACAGCTGATATTTTACCAGAGTAAGTTCTCTGAGGAATTTGGATGGGATCATGGAAGTGCTGAGGAGGTAGAAATGACATGGAGGGTTAGTTCCATTAAGCATCCATTACTAATGAATGAGGAAGAGCTATTAGGTCAAGCTATATGTGCTGGTTGGGCTGATAGAGTTGCAAAGCGTGTTCGAAAGATTTCAGAATCATCAGATAAAGTACGGGCTGTTCGATACCAGTCATGTGCCTTAGATGATACTATTTATCTTCATCGTTGGTCGTCGGTATCACAGTCCGCTCCAGAGTTTGTAGTATATACTGAGCTCCTTCAGACTAATAGACCATATATGCATGGAGCAACCAGTGTGAAATCAGAGTGGCTAGTTAAATATGCTAGTTCTCTATGCAGTTTCTCTGCACCACTTACTGATCCAAAGCCTTATTACGAACCTCTGAGTGATGAAGTATTGTGTTGGGTGAGCCCAGTCTTTGGACGTCATAATTGGCAGCTCCCTTTGCATTCTTTGCCTATTAAGAATGATGGACTTCGAGTGTCAGTTTTTGCTTGTGGATTGCTAGAAGGTTCTGTGCTGCCATGCATGAGAACGGCACAAAAGTTGTTGGCTATGTCGCCTTCAAATTTATTGAAGCCTGAAGCATTGGGTCAGAGAAGGGTTGGAGACCTGCTGAATGGATTAAGGATTGGATCAAGAAGAATCGATAGTCGTGCACGGTTGAGAGATGCTTGGAATGAGAATCCTCGACATTTATATTCGGAGATCAAGAATTGGTTTCAAGAAAGATTTCATGGTCAGTTTGAGGAGCTCTGGGAACAAATGCATCATGAAGTTCTTGAAGGGCCAGAACTTTTCCGGGGAAGAGCAAAGAAAGAAAATAAGAAGCCAAAATGATAGAAGAAACTATGGATCTTTCACAGAATGCAACTTGAAAAGAAATGCGGAGATGACTTCATTTATGTTTTCCTTGAGTTTGGTTTATTCTTTTCTTAAGGATCCTCTAGAAAAAAGCAGAGTAAAACATGAAATTTTTGTAAGTAAGCTTTATAGAGGGATGCTTATTTTCATCTTTGAGTAAAGCATTGAAAATTTTTAATCTTAGTGGTACTTAGGAGCACAAAATGTTCAGGTGTTGGGGGGTACATCTACCGTTGTTGGTCTTTTGCTATTAAATAATGTTAATTATTTTTAATTGGTTGAATGAATATAGTTCCCATTTTTGTTCACACTAGAAGACTTGGCTGTTTTATTCACAATTGTCAGTTAAGACATACTAAGTTGCATTAAATTCTTTCAGTGTTTTTATCATGCAATATTTTTGTTTCATGAGGTTAGTAGTTGTGCAGGTTTGTTTTCCAAGCAGTCACTGTTCCCTATCTGCGGCACCAAACAATGAGCTAATGAGTCATTTGCCCATTTTTGTTGGTTATAGTGATATTTTGGGATCATATTATATTGTGGAGCATCTTTAATTGAATTTTAAGCTCGTCAAATTTGTTCATGCTTCTTGGTGCCTTTTGTCTTTTCGTAATGCTGTTACTACTGATTACAAATTTTTACTGTTTAGAGGGGCCTTATACAGAATATTTAATGAACTTTCTTCTACTAATTCTGTAGGTGGCTTTGTATGTTGCAGGTGATGAGTCTGATGACCAATCATGTTACTTTCACTTTTGGTGGATCAAAAGGCCATTTTGAACTCATAATGTTTCAAGCCAGTGATTGATAGCGGCCTTCTTCGTGTATAAGGTATGTTGCAATTACTAGTTGCGTAGTGCTTTTAAAATGAGCACATTGAATCTTGCTCTTTATTTCTTCTTATTCATTGATTAGCTTTGACTGCAATTGTCTTTTGTATTGAAAATATCCCAATTGATTTTTATTTACTGTTTTGACAGTTCTGTGATTACTTGGGGGTGCATCCCTATCCTTTGTAAAGAGCTATAGGAGAGGAGTTCAAGCTTTACCATGTAAGGCTATCTAAATTCCTCCCTGAGGTACGTTTTAATACACCCTTTTCTACATTATTCCATGTCCTTTTTGTATAAGATAACACTAATGTGAACTCATTTGTTTTCTTTAATATGTACTGCACCCTTTGATGCTTGTTACATCATTGAACCCTCTAAGCTTGTGGTTTGGTCATTATTTAAATCTATTTGAATTTACAGTGATTAAATTTGATCATGTTATTTATGACCATCACTTGTTGAAACAGAGAATTCTGTACGGCAAGTCCGCAGCTGTTAAAGAATGGCCATAAACGAGGGATGGCACTGAAGGTGAGGACAATTCACAATTTTCACCATGCTTCTCGGTCAGTCTTATATATTTCATTAGTATTTTTGTCATATTAGTATAGTGCACATGCATTGCAGGTATGCATATTTATTTTTTATGTCCAAACATTCTGTTAATTATTGATCATCTTGTTTATTTGAGTAATTAGCATAAAATATCAGCACAATTTTATCGAGATACATGGGGTGATTTGTTAACCAATATGAAACCAATAAAATTAGATGATTAAATATCTTTTTGCTCTAAGAAAAGAATATATCTATATTAGTATATGGTAGTCATCATTTTCACAGTTGTGTTCTCTTCCACTATGTATTTTAGTCACTCTATATTGCATTTGTTTATTTTCTCCAATGTAATACTTTAGTGGAAGCTACCTCTTTTGCATGTCATGCATTACGAGGTTCCCCATGATTTGTTAGAAATAGGAATATAATAATTTTAGAATCCCACCAAACAGAAGTAGGAAATTATTTTCATGATATTTGCATGCTAAGAAATAATTCCCTGGGTAATGATAGAAATGGGAATGGGTGAAGTTGCATTTTGTCAAATTTCATTGTGTCCTTTTTCTTTGAGCTACCCTTCCTTCCTTGGCAGATATAGGTTATATCCGAAGGTTTACATACACTGTCGTAATTAAATTTTCACTTGAAGGCTTTAACAACACCTTCCAAGTTTCTACCATTTAAATAACCTTGTATCTTGCTATGTTCATGAAAAATCTTTCCTAGCGCGCTCCTATAATTCCTAAAACAGTCTCTTCATATGTTATTTTATAGTTTCTCGGTCAAATAATTTTAATTGGAATTATCAAATTTATTAAGTAATATTAAGATAACAAAGATAAAATGTGCAAGTAAACAACTTTTTTCTTCAAAAATATTTAGAGGTCTACTTACATATTAGGATACGTAGGTTACAGATAATTAAAACCCATAGCCTATTGACATAGAATCATTTTCATTGGAATTACTAGATTCATTTAAGTTTCATTAAAATAAAAATAAAAAATATGCAAGTAAACAAAAAAAATTCAAAAATATTTAGAGATTCAGTTAACATAATAGTTCAAGTATGTTACAGAAAATTAAAACTAATCGCCAATTCATATAACCTAGAGTAGAGAATCTTTTAAATACAAGATTTAAAAAGAAAAGGGTTAATTACACAAAACCCCTTTGAACATTAGGGGTTTTGCACATAACCCCGTAGATTTTTTTATCTCATATAACCTTCTGAACTTTAGGTTGTCTCCCAAACCTGCCTTGGACTTAAAATTTTTCTCTCACATAACTCCCTACTGTACTTTGCAGAGAACTAAAATTTTTCTTAATATAG
>NC_033800.1:48069580-48094580 GCF_001876935.1 Asparagus officinalis
AGGGGAGGAGAGTATGTTAGGGTTCTGTCGAGAAAAAGTTTAAAGTTCAAGTGAGTTATATGAGACATCCTAAAGTTCAAGGTTGTTAAGTCAGATTAAAATGTTTTAGGGGGTTATGTGCAAAAGATTTTGAGCAACAATATTTCTCTCTAAAAGGTATATTTAGAATATCAAAGTATTAAAAGTAAAGGGGAAAAATGTTTCAAGGCCCCAAAAAAAGAAATGGGATGTGACCCAGCCCCACCAATTATCTCCCTTAGCCTTCAGCCCCAAAAAATGGTGAAAATTGTGGCATAGACCCAAAAGCCCATACATATACATCTAGCGGGTGTATTTTGTTGCTACCTGCCTAAAATACCCTTATCTCTCTCACAGAAAACCGGCTGAATGGGTTCTCTTGTTCCCTGATATCTCCCAACGCATTTATGGCGAAGCGATAGTGGAAAGCGGGGATAAAAAGCGCGGGTTCCCGCCATTACTGTCTGCTTCATCATCCTTTGTTATAAATTGGTTAGTTTTATCTCTCACTCTCTCATTAATGAAATTAGGTTTTTTTCTTCAACTGTTAACAACCCTTATGCGCCTGAAATCCTCTTAATTACTCGTCAACTCCTCATAATTGCCTTCATAACTGTCCTCATAACTCTCAACCACCCCTAATGGTCGCCAATGACTTGATTTCCATGGTGTCTTTAGGCGAGAATGCCTTATTCATGAAGCTAAGTTCAACAACAAACTTTTATGAATTGAAATTTGATGTGTCCGAAAAATTGAAAGTATCTGAAGAAGCTTTATCCTTGATATTTAAATCTGAGAGGCACTCCAACCTTAGTTTTTCAGTTGACAACGATGATGATTTGAAGTGCATGTTGGAGCATAATCGAAATATTGGTTGTACGGAGATTCACATGCAAGCTGCTGTTAATGTAGAGTGTTCCACTTCAAGGAAAAATCAGATTAGGGAAATGTAAGTAATTAATGAACTCTTTATAACATTGGGCTTTGTATGATGTAAACATTGTTATTTTTTTCTTCAACTTTCAACCATCCCATATGTGCATTAAATCCCTCAATGTAAGTTATTACTGATTTGTAAGTAAACAATGAACTCTGTCAGGAACAGGGCTATGTGTGATGATAAGCCAATTGTGATTTCAGGTTTCAATGCTAACTTGGGAAAAAATAGTTATCATCTCTGATGGTTAGATGTTAACTCTTCATCTTATAGGTTAATTTTCCAAGAGATATGTTAACCTTTACATGAACATGTTAATTGTCGCAGGAACATGGTTAATTTTACACCCATGTAGTTAACTTTTGTTGTACTATGTTAAGGTTTACGGAAAATGGTTAATTTTACACCCATTTAGTTAACTTTTGTTATACTATGTTAACTTTAGTCCTACTGCTGTTAACTTAAATTATCAGAAGATAATATAACATATTGTGTATGATATCTCACTGGTTGATTAATTTGTGCAGTAGTGATGCCTCTTTGAATGCATAATATAGTCCTCCTCCTCCAGGAAGTGTATCCAATTCAGAAAGAATCCAAAATAATTTCCCGTCTGGTGAGATTGTAATGAGAACTGATGATATTCTCAACAACACTTTCAGCATTCCTCAATGATGGCACACATCATTAACTGAAAAGGGGCAACAATTTGAGACTGTAAACGAATTGAGACTAGCTTTGCAGTACGTTCCATGGTGAAAAAATTTGACTATGAATTTGTAAAGAATGAACCCAAACGTATCCAAGTCTGTTGTCGATATAAGGAGACATATGGATGCCCTTGGATGCTCTTTGCATCTCCTGTTAAGTATGATAAAAGAATTAAAATCAAAATGTTTGTGAATGAACACAGTTGTGGACAACATACTAACTTGTCAAGACAATCACGAGTATCTCGCAAATTCATAGCAGCCCAATTGCGACCGATATTAAAGGCGCGACCTGAAATCCGACCAATTGATGTGCAAAAAGAGTTCCTCACTCGATATGGATTAAGACTTGAATACAGTAAGATATGGTGGGGCAAAGAAAGAGCGCGGGAGGATATGTATGGTGATTGTTATGAGGCTTATGATTAATTAAGATGGTAAATTTTATAGTTATTTTATTAAGTGTACAAATTTTTATCATAGCCGCTTATAGTACAATTGTTAGTTGTTGATTTATCATGCAATATCTTATCCTTAGATGTTTCATGTTAGTTTTCATTGATATGTTCCAACTGTCATTGTGGAATGTTATGTTTCATGAAAACTTGTGAGCTTTTATGTTAATATATTACCTTAATGTTCCAATGTATTATATTTACATGAGCAGAAACTACATTGTTGTACACGTATGAGCAAATGTTGATGGAAACGAATCCAAGAAGCTACATATGCATTGACCAGAATGAAGGAAGGTTCAAAAGACTGTTTATATGTCATGCCGTTTGCATCGTTGGTTTCTTAAATGGGTGTAGACCCCTATTATTTTTGGATGGGACCTTTTTGAAAGACAGATACAAAGGCATGCTCCTGAGCGCCATAGCATACGACGGAGACCAAGGGATATTTCCGGTTGCGTATTGTATATGTGATCAGGAAAATGTTGATAATTGGAGATGGTTCCTTCAAGGCCTGTGGTCCATACTGTATGAAAGGTTAGACCCGTACAATCCTCCCCATCAATTGATAATTATTTCTGATGCCGACAAGGGGATTCGAGAAGCCGTGAGAGAATATTTCCCTGAAGCAATTCACTCACGATGCGTTCTGTACCTAGTTGAAAATTTTAGAACAAAGCTAAAGGGTTTGGGAATGAAAGCAAAGGACACACAAGTTTTGGGGAGTTTGCTCCAATCTGCTTGCTATTGCTATAAATACATTATAGCGGAATGAAACGACTACATGAAGGAAATTTATGAGATGGCTCCAGTCGCATATGAGATTGTACTTTGTTATTCGCCAAAGAATTGGGCAAATGCATTCTTCCCTGGCTTCAGGTAATGCATTCATCTTAGATTATGACGTTTTGCAGTTGATGTTAACTATTCTACATATATGTGAATTTTTCTTTCTATAGGTTAACTTTGTCTGATATATGTTAACTTTCAGCAATATATATTAACACCGATGTTTTTATGTTAACTTTGAGCAGTAAAGGTTAAGTTTTGTTGTTACGTGTTAATTTTATTACATATTGGATGCCCATCATACTATCAATTATTTTATGCTTTGCAGATATGGTCATGTAACCTCTAATGTTGCAGAATCCTTTAACAGCTGGATACGTGAAGCTCGATTATTACGTATCCTGTAAATGATAGAGCATATCCGAAAATAAATTATGAGTCGCCTGAACAACAGACGGATAATGACTGATAAGTGGACAAACTATCTGTGCCCTAAAGCTGAGCAGATTGTTAGAGAAAATATGGAAAGAGGGCGTACTTTAGAGATTAAACAATCTAGAGATGATATATTAGAAGTGCAGTCACATAGAACTACTCACGTTGATTTGGAGAAGAGGACGTGCACTTGGCGAGCTTGGGACGTAACCCGTATTCCTTGTGTGCATGCTTATGCAGTCATTATTTATATAAAAAGAGATGTATATCAATATTGTGATTGGTTCATGTCCGTAGAAGCGTTTAAGAAGAGCTACGACGAAATATTATATCCCATCCCAGATTATGAGAAGTGGAGTGTGTTCAGGGATGAAATACAGATTTTGCTATCAATTACCACTAAGAGGAGGGGAAGAAATAAAACAAGACGCATAAACAACAGAACCATTTACAAACGGCCAGTCAAATGTTCTCGGTGCAAAGCTGTTGGTCACAATCGAGCAACCTGCAACGAGCCCATCTGGTGACTAGTGTGTTTCTGCTTCTTACAACAATACTTTTGTATGAGACAGCAAAGGTTGTTTTTAAGTGGTTAAGTATATAGTGGTGGACTTTTGTAATCTGTGATAATGATCGATTAATCATTTTGTTCATGCTAGCAATATCTAAAAGCAAGGCTGAAAGATGTTTTCAGATTTGTGCTTGTTCATCTTAGATTTTTTTAAAAGATTTTGAGTTTAAATTGGCCAAAATCTCCAACATCTCATTCACTGTTCTAACGGGTAACTGCCCATCATACTATGCCAACAGCTATATTACAACGGCTAGTTTCTTGTTCCTTATGCAATATATAATGTGCCCAAAGCAAAGCTAAATTTAAATGGGTGTTCTATCTTCCCTGTATTCCCAGTCTGAGAGTGTGAGATGAGAACATCAGAGATATCTCAGTCACAAGAAGAGGTATGTTGTTTCTGTCAAATTCCAACACCCATGAAGCAGTGTAAAAATGGGAAGAATAAAGGAAGATACTTCTGAGGATGTGCAAATTTCCCAAATAGGCAATGCAAGTTTTTTGCTTGGGCTCACAAAGAGAATGCAATGCCCAGTAAGATTATTCCATTTTGCCCAGAAGTCCCCGTTGAAAATGAGATAGCGGCCAAAACAAAGCAATTGAAGAAAGCACTGAAGCAATCGAACCGTAAAGTCGAAAAATAAAAACTTTGCTCATTCTTCCTATGTTGTTTTTGTATGTTACTAATTTTCTTCAACATTGTGATCTGTAAGATGAAAATCAACTGAAGAAACTTCAGTTTGTTATGCTTTTGCTGTAAGTGGTTAAATATTATGTGTCAACTTTCACTAAAAGTAGTCAGTTTTAGTGACGTTTATGTTAATTTCCCAATTGAAAGTGGTGATGTATCAGAGTTATACGTTTACTTCTACTAAAAGTGGTTAATTATCAGACTTTCACGTTAGCGTTTACTGAAAGTGGTTATTTATCTAAGTTATATGTTAACGTTTTCTGAAAGTGGTTATGTTCTCGGAGTTATATGTTAACTTTTACTGAAAGTGGTTAACTATCAGAGTTATACGTTAACTTTTAGTGAAAGTGGTTTTTTTTACCAATTTTTTGGCAAATCTGTTTACTTTCAGCGTAATAGGTTATCTCTGTGGTTGAGTACATATCATCTTTTCTTATATTATGTTAACCCTTAGGAGGAATATGTAAATCAATGTTGGTTTTTTCTCAATATATTAGTAACATGTTCTATCAGTATAAGTCAACATGAACTGTGGTGCATTTCAACCTGTTATTAGCAATGATTACACTAGCAACCAGTCTCACAACCAGATATGGGCATCTTCTCATCCACACTATCAACCAGTTACACAAACAATGGAATAACTGTCAAAGAGAATGATACACAGCTACAATAATGTTAACTAAATTTAAATGCCAGTTAGTTTTGTTCCCAATTCAATCTGTTCGTATACATCACTTTTCAGGATATCATTCACCCATCCTTTTCTACTGTCTCCCCTTGATTTTTCTGTTCTCATCCTTCTATTAGGAGTTCAGTTGCAAGCCTGGCACGGATGACTTCAGACTCGTCAGAGTGATTAGTTACTTGAGTGGTATCTACCCCATGAATTATAGCATTTATATATAAAGGAGCGAAAAGCCCACAATCAAAGCTACATGATATAAGATGGAAAGATAGTTAGATATAACATGCTAAATAAAATGAATTTTTTTTAAATTTAGTTAACATACTAACACATGTTTAAATGCATGAAATACTAACATTCCAGTCTGTTGCTCGCAAGGGACGGCTTCATATCGAAACTTTCTCCAAACATTATTCGGATCAAAACCAGACTTCATATGGTCCATGAAAGCAATTACTTTATTTACTGGCTCAATGTATGCACTATGGCCAGCCAAGCTATAATGCTTGACAACGTCCTCATCCAATCTTACTTCAGCCACATGCCAGTGGTCATGACGCACAAGCGGGATAAGGAGTACATTCTTCCTTGCGGCAACATGCTTTTGTATGAAAAATATGTATAGATGTGGAAAATTTGGGGTGACTGCATAAAGGCTATGCTGTATTGCCAAAAAATAATGATAAGCCAATTGTAAACGTGAGATAAAAATGGTAGGAGATTGAACCTAATGCTTACGCAGAAGAATGTCGATACAACCCCATATTGGTTGCCCATGGACTCCACATCTGGCCTCTCTAGCCATGTGCTGAGCCTATCTACAAGAGCTTCCATCACCTGTAAATTTACCATGGAGCAGATGCAAATTAAATTACACAACACCCAGTCATCTCATAAAATGTGTAAGAGATTAACATAGCAAACTTGCATGGTCATCGATACGGCCGTCACGTAGAAGATTAAGAAGTTCCAATGAATCGACACTACTCTTGAATGTGTTAACAATAACACGTGACCTGAAACATAACAATAAGATCCAAACCTCGTTCAGCCACTTACTATAGAAAAATATGGAAATATTAACATGATTTAGCAAACGTTAGCATAAATGGGTATAAGTTAACATAAATATGGAAACGTTAACACGTAACGATGAAAGCTAACATTTTATAGCAAACGTTAGCATAAATGGGTAATAATTAACATAAACCTGGAAATGTTAACACGTAACAATGAAAGCTAACATGTCCTAGCATACGTTATTCAGAATGACTAAACTTACTGATGGGCTTTTTGATTGCAAAACTCAGAGATCCTTCTGTTCTCATCTGGTGTGAGCTTTGATAATACGTGTTGAGGTACTCTAAAGTTGTGAACGAAGGTTCCTTTACTATCAATCAAACGTATGCTAAAATCATCAATGTTAGGAATATCCTCGTTCAGCAACTTCAAAAGAGCCTCCTCCTTCTTCTTGATTTTCCTCTTCCCCAAAAAATCCCAAGTGCATTCATCAGGCTTACAATAGAACCTGATTTTTTCCCTCTCTTCCTCCTTGTGGTGTGATATGTTAATTATCTCTTGATGAACTTCCTTCTTCTTTTCTTGAGTGAAAGGGGTGCGGACTAGTTGTGAGCGCGTCCGCTTTCTGGTACTTGGTCCCCTAGTCCCCTTTGACGCTAATCTCTTCATTCTCTTCTGATAAACTTGCACCTGTTTTCCATCCTCCATCCTTTCTTCATCCAGTTTCTCCTCAGCACATTCTCCCTCTCTGTTTTCCACCACTTTTTCTTCATCTTTCTTCTTTCCTTTTTCCTCTTCCAGACTTTCCATCCTTTCTTCATCTTTCTTCTCCTCAGCACATTCTCCCTCTCTGTTTTCCACCACTTTTTCTTCATCTTTCTTCTTTCCTTTTTCCTCTTCCAGACTTTCCATCCTTTCTTCATCTTTCTTCTCCTCAGCACATTCCCCCTCTCTGTTCTCCACCACTATTTCTTCATCTTTCTTCTGATGTTTTTCCTCTTCCACTTTCTCCTCTTCCTCTTCCTCTTCCTCATTCTTCTCCTGCTCTCGCTCTTCCTCTTTCTTCTCATCCACAGTCACTTCCTCTTTCTTATCCTCCTCACTCTCTACAGCTTTCTCCAAATTATCATCCTCCATCTCTTGCCATTCACCTTTCTCTAACTCCTTCTCTGCTTCCTTGCCAATATTGGTTACCTCGTCATAATCGAAGCAAATTCCATCATCACCCCTGTCCTCAGAATCAATACTCCTCCTTATTTTCTTTTGTGCAGACCCTGTATGCCCCTCTTTCTGTGACATAATCCCCTTCACATTCTTCTTCAGGTCTTCGGGGTCAATCAAGTCAGCGGTCCCTTCATAACGCTCTAATTTCTTGTTCAGCCTATGTATCTCCTTAGAGCATTCCTCCCATTGAAGGCGCTTACTACGCTTGACAGTGTGGAGCAGTTTCCAATTAATTTTGGCCGTATTCCGCCAAAACTGAATTTGATCTTCGGTTGTCAACTTCTCTATTTCATCTTCACTCTCAAAAGCATCTCTAATATGCTGGGCCAAAATCTGAAAAGTAAACCATATACCCATTACCCATATGTATCCACAATATTAAAAAAAATAGTTATGAGAATCCACAATGTAATTTTCTTACCCAAAACATGTTAACATGAAACAATGAGTACATGGAAAATTAACTAATGATAAAGATAGAAAATTTAACTCAATTGGTAATATGCAAGAATGTGTAAAGAGTCATTGATGCTTACGTAACCTATGGATGAGCTCCTTGTCCTGCCCTTCACCTTATCTTGCTTCCCATCCTTTACCTTTTCTTCCTCATTCTTCTTTCTCACCCTAGTTTGCTCCATAACCTTACTCCTATATGAGACAATTGGGCTTCTTTTTTTTCCCAAAGCGAGCGATTTCAATCTTCTTCCTGCTAGGCTCCCGTTGAGGGTATTTTTCACCTTGAGGGTATTTTTCACCCCATTCAATGCTGGTCGTAATTGGTCTCTCCATGATTTTAATGCTTGCTTTCTTGGCCTTAGAGACAATTGTCTCCATCCTCAACGATCCAGCAGTCCCTCCAATCCTTACCCAATTGGTCATCGGAGGCTTCCATCTCAAGTTTAGGGCTGGTTTTTTAATGCCAGTCATCTCATAGTACCATAGCTGTCAGAATCGAAGGAACGAATATCAAAATAGTTAACTTTCAGAACTCATTCTTCAACTACACTCTAAATAGCTACCTTTCACCAAAACATGTTAACATTAATGGGTACATGTTAACTTTCACCTATTAATGTTAACTTTAATTTTTATATGTTAAAGTTCATGTTAACATGTTAATTTTAACCATATTCTGTAAACATTTAATATTGTACATGTTTTCTAATGCCTGTTACCAAGACTAATGTTAACTAAAACAAATGTCAGACCAGTTGGTCATGCAACTTACAGGGATGAGCGGCATGCATCCAGGTACGTATGTAACCCCTGGCTTCCTCAACCCTTCAACGGCAATTTGAATGCCTCTCTTCGTCTCATCAAAAATAAATTTACCCCACGCAATGTTCTTCACTCTCTCAATACTATCTACATATTGAAACAACTGTCTTGGAATGCCTTGTGAGCTGTTGGGGCACCAAATCATTGCACACTGGTACAAGATCTGAAGCAGCACAAAATCCTCAATGTCCTTATTTTCAGAAGACTCAACCAGTGTTTCCAGTAACTCCTCAACATATCTCCTCATGCTACCAGCTTCTTGTGAGGCCTTGGCCTTCGCCTTTGACTTTGCCTTTAGCATTTCTTTCTTCTCTTCAAAATATTCCCTCCAAAGCCGGTTGTGCGGGTGTCTATTCCCGTAGATCAATTCCCCATCAATAGGGAAGCCCGTGTGAGTTTGCACCCACTCTTCATCAAATTGGACTGAAAATATAGTCCCGCTTATGGGATCAGAAAAAGAGAATTCATCAGTTTCGCCAACATAATGGCTGAGCACATGCTCTAGTGCCCGTCGATCACGTGCTGGAGGTCCGAAGAATACATAGTGCTCAAAGTTACTGCCCTTGTAGGCATCCCAATGCCACTGCTTCAGTTTTGGTTGAAGTCTTTGCATGAAAGTACAATATGATCCAAGACAGGCACTAGGCCGTATATCACCTTCGGCTGTAGCTTTCCTGCATAAACAACTATTTACTCTTAACAAGTCGTTCAACTCCAAAGTAGGTAACAATTAACCGTAAAGGCATTATCTGAGTCAAAATTTCGTTTTATTAACATGAATAGCTAATACTTGACACTTATGCATAAACGTTAACAACAACCAAGATTTATTGACATGCATTGCAACTAGCTATCAACAAATGAGAATTATTTACATGCATTTGTTCCAAACTGATAACACTTCGTATTGTTCAGATCTTACTCCAAAATTACGAAACTGGTTCTACACTACAATAACCAGTCTCTCACCACCATTTTATTCAAAAAAAGATCCCATAAACCTCAATTAAAATCAAAATCACTCATTTAAACTAATTAAATTCAAAAACACTCAATTGCTTAGGAATTACTTCTTCTTTAAGATGGACACATCCTCTGGCAAGCGTCTCCTCTTGTGTTCTCGAATATCCAGACTTTTCATGCTCAATAGGGTTTCCGTCGCCTCGTTACTCTCCTCATCCTCAGAGGATGTCGGAGCAGAATTGCCGGCGGGCGATATCAAGGCAGAGGCGGAGGCGGATAACTTTGGAATTTCCTGCTGCGCCAATCGTGCCGACCGACGCCGGTGACGAACGTCCTGTTCCGTTTGAGTGTTGTCCACTTCATACTTGCTACGCTTACGGTTCTTAGCCATTTTACTTAAATTTTTTTGGGGCATTTTCAAAATAGATTTCCTAGCCGCTTGAGTGAAACTAGGGTTTTGAAAATGGGTTCGAAAGCTAATGGAGGTTTGCGGTGAAGAAGATACAGAGAGAGAGAAGAGAGAGAGAGAGAGAGAAGGCGGCCAGGCTGGATGGAGCAGATAGTTAGATATAACATGCTGAATAAAATGAAAATGTTTAAATTTAGTTAACATACTAACACATGTTTAAATGCATGAAATACTAACATTCCAGTCTGTTGCTCACAAGGGACGGCTTCATATCGGAACTTTCTCCAAATATTATTCGGATCAAAACCAGACTTCATATGGTCCATGAAAGCAATTACTTTATTTACTGGCTCAATGTATGCACTATGGCCAGCCGAGCTATAATGCTTGACAACATCCTCATCCAACCTTACTTCAGCCACATGCCAGTGGTCATGACGCACAAGCGGGATAAGGAGTACATTCTTCCTTGCGATGGCAAGAGAGTTAGATATAACATGCGTAATAAAATGAAAATGTTTAGATTTAGTTAACATACTAACACATGTTTAAATGCATGAAATACTAACATTCCAGTGGCACGCAGAAGAATGTCGATACAACCCCATATTGGTTGCCCATGGACTCCACATCTGGCCTCTCTAGCCATGTGACGAGCCTATCTACAAGAGCTTCCATCACCTGTAAATTTACCATGGAGCAGATACAAATTAAATTACACAACACCCAGTCATCTCATAAAATGCGTAAGAGATTAACATATCAAACTTGCATGGTCATCGATACGGCCGCCACGTAGAAGATTAAGAAGTTCCAATGAATCGACACTACTGTTGAATGTGTTAACAATAACGTGTGACCTGAAACATAACAATAAGATCCAAACCTCGTTCAGCCACTTACTATAGAAAAATATGGAAATATTAACATGATTTAGCAAACGTTAGCATAAATGGGTATAAGTTAACATAAATATGGAAACGTTAACACGTAACGATGAAAGCTAACATTTTCTAGCAAACGTTAGCATAAATGAGTAATAATTAACATAAATCTGGAAACGTTAACACGTAACAATGAAAGCTAACATGTCCTAGCAAACGTTATTCAGAATGACTAAACTTACTGATGGGCTTTTTGATTGCAAAACTCAGAGATCCTTCTGTTCTCATCTGGTGTGAGCTTTGATAATACGTGTTGAGGTACTCTAAAGTTGTGAACGAAGGTTCCTTTACTATCAATCAAACGTATGCTAAAATCATCAATGTTAGGAATACCCTCGTTCATCAACTTCAAAAGAGCCTCCTTCTTGATTTTCCTCTTCGCCAAAAAAATCCCAAGTGCATTCATCAGGCTTACAATAGAACCTGATTTTTTCCCTCTCTTTGTCCTTATGGTGCGATATGTTAATTATCTCTTGATGAACTTCCTTCTTCTTTTCTTGAGTGAAAGGGGTGCAGACCAGTTGTGAGCGCGTCCGCTTTCTGGTACTTGGTCCCCTAGTCCCCCTTGACACTAATCTCTTTAATCTCTTCTGATAAACTTGCACCTGTTTTTTCTCCTCCATATTTTCTTCAACTTTCTTCTCCTCGGCACATTCTCCCTCTCTGTTCCCCTCCACTTTTTCTTCATCTTTCTTCTTTCATTTTTCCTCTTCCACTTTCTCCTCTTCCTCTTCCTCTTCCTCATTCTTCTCCTGCTCTCGCTCTTCCTCTTTCTTCTCATCCTCTCTCGCAGCCTCTTTCTTATCCTCCTCACTCTCTACAGTTTTCTCCACATTATCATCCTCCATCTCTTGCCATTCACCTTTCTCTACCTCCTTCTCTGCTTCCTTGCCAATATTGGTTACATCGTCATAATCGAAACAAATTTCATCATCACCCCTGTCCTCAGAATCAATACTCCTTCTTATTTTCTTTTGTGCAGACCCTGTATGCCCCTCTTTCTGTGACATAATCCCCTTCACATTATTCTTCAGGTCTTCGGGGTCAATCAAGTCGGCGGTCCTTTCATAACGCTCTAATTTCTTGTTCAGCCTATGTATCTCCTTAGAGCATTCCTCTCATTGAAGGCGCTTGCTACGCTTGACAGTGTGGAGCAGTTTCCAATTAATTTTGGTCGTATTCCTCCAAATTTGAATTTGATCTTTGGTTGTCAATTTCTCTATTTCATCTTAACTCTCAAAAGCATCTCTGATATGCTGGGCCAAAATCTGAAAAGTAAACCATATACCTATTACCCATATGTATCCACAATATTAAAGAAAATAGTTATGAGAATCCACAATGTAATTTTCTTACCCAAAACATGTTAACATGAAACAATGAGTACATGGAAAATTAATTAATGATAAAGATAGAAAATTTAACTCAATATAAATATACAAGAATGTGTAAAGAGTCATTGATGCTTACGTAGCCTATGTATGAGCTCTTTGTCCTGTCCTTCACCTTATCTTGCTTCCCATCCTTTATCTTTTCTTCCTCATTCTTTTTTCTCGCCCTAGTGTGCTCCATAACCTTACTCCTATATGAGACAATTGGGCTTCTTTTTTCCCAAAGCGAGCGATTTCAATCTTCTTCCTGCTAGGCTCCCGTTGAGGGTATTTTTCACCTTGAGGGTATTTTTCACCCTATTCAATGCTGGGCGTAATTGGTTTCTCCATGATTTTAATGCTTGCTTTCTTGGCCTTAGAGACAATTGTCTCCATCCTCAACGATCCTGCGGTCCCTCCAACCCTTACCCAATTGGTCACCGGAGGCTTTCATCTCAAGTTTAGGGCTGGTTTTTTAATGCCAGTCATCTCATAGTACCATAGCTGTCAGAATCGAAGGAACGAATATCAAAATAGTTAACTTTCAGAACTCATTCTTTAACTACACTCTAAATAGCTAACTTTCACCAAAACATGTTAACATTAATGGGTACATGTTAACTTTCACCTATTAATGTTAACTTTAATAATTATATGTTAAAGTTCATGTTAACATGTTAACTTTCACCTATTAATGTTAACTTTAGTTTTTATATGTTAAAGTTCATGTTAACATGTTAATTTTAACCATATCCTGTAAACATTCAATATTGTACATGTTTTCTAATGCCTGTTACCAAGACTAATGTTAACTAAAACAAATGTCAGGCCAGTTGATCATGCAACTTACACGGATGAGCGGCATGCATCCAGGTACGTATGTAACCCTGACTTCCTCAACCCTTCAACGGCAATTTGAATGCCTCTCTTCGTCTCATCAAAAATAAATTTACCCCACGCAATGTTCTTCACTCTCTCAATACTATCTACATATTGAAACAACTGTCTTGGAATGCCTTGTGAGCTGTTGGGGCACCAAATCATTGCACACTGGTACAGGATCTGAAGCAGCACAAAATCCTCAATGTCCTTATTATCAGAAGACTCAACCAGTGTTTCTAGTAACTTCTCAACATATCTCCTCATGCTACCTGCTTCTTGTGTGGCCTTGGCCTTGGCCTTTGACTTTGCCTTTAGCATTTCTTTCTTCTCTTTAAAATATTCCCTCCAAAGCCGGTTGTGAGGGTCTCTATTCCCGTAGATCAATCCCCATCAATAGGGAAGCCGGTTGTGAGGGTCTCTATTCCCGTAGATCAATCCCCATCAATAGGGAAGCCCGTGTGAGTTTGCACTCACTCTTCATCAAATTGGACTGAAAATATAGTCCCGCTTATGGGATCAGGAAAAGAGAATTCATCATTTTCGCCAACATAATGCCTGAGCACATGCTCTAGTGCCCGTCGATCATGTGCTGGAGGTCCGAAGAATACATAGTGCTCAAAGTTACTGCCATTGTAGGCATCCCAATGCCACTGCTTCAGTTTTGGTTGAAGTCTTTGTATGAAAGTACAATATGATCCAAGATAGGCACTAGGCCTTATATCACCTTCAGCCGCAGCTTTCCTACATAAACAACTATTTACTCTTAGCAAGTCGTTCAACTGCGAATTAGGTAACAATTAACCGTAAATGCATTAACTTAGTCAAAATTACGTTTTATTAACATGAATAGCTAATACTTGACACTTATGCATAAACGTTAACAACAAACAAGATTTATTGACATGCATTGCAACTAGCTATCAACAAATGAGAATTATTTACATGCATTTGTTCCAAACTGATAACACTTCGTATTGTTCAGATCTTACTCCAAAATTACGAAACTGGTTCTACACTACAATAACCAGTCTCTCACCACCATTTTATTCAAAAAAGAACCCATAAACCTTAATTAAAATCAAAATCACTCATTTAAACTAATTAAATTTAAAAACCCTTAATTACTTGGGAACTTACTTCTTCTTTGAGATGGACACATCCTCCGGCGAGCGTCTCCTCTTGCGTTCTCGAATATCCAGACTTTTCATGCTCAATAGGGTTTCCGTTACCTCGTTACTCTCCTCATCCTCAGAGGATGTCGGAGCAGAATTGCTGGCGGGCGATATCAAGGCAGAGGCTGAGGCGGAGCGGATAAGTTTGGCATTTCCTCCTGCGCTAATCGTGCCGACCGATGCCGGTGACGATCGTCCTGATCCGTATGAGTGTTGCCCACTTCATCCTTGCTACGCTTACGGTTCTTAGCCATTTCACTTAAATTTTTTTTGGGCATTTTCAAAATAGATTTCCTAGCCGGGCCAGGCTGGGGGGAACGGGTACAAAGGGGTATTTTGGTCTTATCACCTCAACTTTTCTCTCAAATTTGTCTTGGAAATGAAAAAATGGCTGAATCATTATTAAGTTGAGTTTTGGGGGCTTTGTCACACCAAAAAAAATACAGGGGGGCTACTCACATCCCATTTCTTTTTTTGGAGCCTTGAAACATTTTCCCAAAGTAAAGACATGTAAAAATAAGATCATTTTAAAAATCTACAACAATGTCACCATTTTAGCAACAATATTTCTTCTCAATAAGAAAATTTTGAAAAGAGTCCGCATAAAATATAATCTAAATTCTAAAAAATTAATTTTAAACTTCGAAAGCAAGTATACAAATGATTCATTGCAATCAATCCCTTTTCTCTTTCGATTCTTGAAGACATTTCTTGTTTGCATCTATCAAGTAAATTAAACTGAAAAAACAAAGCTAAAGTTAAGGATATGATAAAAGCTCTGTAAAGTATAATTTCAAATAGCTTCCTCAACAATACAATTTTATCTAATATGGTATTCATGTAACAAAATTAAATGTGATTACAAACATACTATAGGAGTGTTACCATGATTCCCAAATAGTGCCACAATAGTGGAGCTTAGTCTTGAAACATCTCTCATATCTGTAGGGAGAGGATTAAGCAATAGACATGTAGCTTCATTCATAAACATATATTGAAGTGACAAAAGAAATCCAATTATTTGGTTTGTATTATTAGCATAATAATTATGAAACACGTTAAAGAGGAAAATAATTGCTTAGTTACAAAGCCAAAGGAGCACAGGCAAAATGAGACACCTCTCTACAAACTGTATTCAAAATCATCAGTTGATGTTATAAAAGATCAAATTTTGCTAATACAAATAGCTAAATAAACTATGGAAGACCAAGATTTTAATAAAAATATTACTTGATAGCAATGATCAGATGATTTTGCCGAAGATAACATAAGCTTAACATGACCACAAACAAAATAATAGCAATAACACTACAGATAAATTGGAAGCGAGAACCAAGATAGCATTTCTTCTACGTGTGAGAATTTCTTCCATGTTTCTACAACCAGGAGAGCTGTTAAAGAAATATTGTCCATTGCAAATAATTTGGGAGTTACATGTTTTAGTAATCAAGTCTCTCTTAATAATAACAAATAATAGTAGAGAAGGGGGTTATAACACTGAGGAATTAGAGGGATAGAGAGATTAATTGAATTAATTTTGTAATAGTAGAGGATGCAATTTAGAGGGATGTTTATTATATTTAATTTAGTTTAATTGGGAGTTATGAGAAGGATGAAGGGGTAGGGTTTATCTATGCCTGTATGTATATGTATTTTATGTATGCATGTATGTGCTTAATGAGTGCATATATGTATTTTGAAGTGTATTTTCGAAAATTTGATCTGGAAATCCAGCATCCCTCTCAAGGTAAAAATTCTCCTCTGGATCATTTCGAAAAGGAAACTCAACACCAAAGACAACTTGAGCAAAAAAGGTTGGAACGGAGACATTAGATGTCCTTTTTGTCTCAAGGAGACAGAGTCTCATGATCATATTTTTATCCACTGTTCCTTCGCCCGTAAAGTTTGGAAACTCCTTCTTCCTCTTTTCCCAGCTAACCGTTGGCCCTCAAACATGGAGGAACTGCTGCTGCTCTACAAAGTTCCCAACACTTGCTCGAATGTTAAAACTTTTTGGAAGATCCTGTTGCCATGTTTCTGTTGGTGGATATGGTTCACTAGAAACTCTCTAATTTTTAAAGATGATATTCCCAACTCGTTATCTGTCGCAACTAATATTGCGAGATACTCAATTTTCTGGACAGGTGATGGTGATGATAGGACGGCTAGGAGGCTGCGAAGGGCAGCCCTCAATCTCGGTCTCCAGGAAATGGCGAAGAAGCCTCCTTCAGGGGTCGCGGGAGATAATCCTTCTAGCAGTTAGAAGCCTAGTTCCCAGCGGCATAAGGAAGAGTTTTTGTCACTTAGGTTCTCTCGTTTTTCATCTTTTTCTTTTTTTTGGTGGTAGCTAGCTGTGCCTATATATCTAAAATGAACAGGGTACCTCACCCTGTTTCTCAGTTTCAAAAAAAAAAAAAGTGTATTTTCGAAAGAAAATGTTTTAACATCCAACACACGTGTATGATAGTATAATATTAGGCCTTCCAAATCTTCGTTAATGCTACATTAGACCCCCAAATATTCACATTTCTAAATTAGGCCCCCAAATATTCACATTTCTAAATCAGACCCCCAAATCTTCATATTTGTTGAAAATAGGGGTCTTATTTAAATGTCTAAATATTAACGAACCCCGCCCCCCCTCTCTCTCTTAAGTTTGGACGTTACAAAATATCCCCTGCGTGATGTTATCCACTCATGTGAACGTTTGCAGTAAACGCTGTTAGGGGAATTTCCCCCCCCTATGAAATGTTAAGTTAAAGGTGTTCTTTTTAATAACCCCTATACTTTAGGTGGGTTTTCTGATTTTTTGAAAGTTATGGGGGTTATCCGACAATCGTCCAAAATTCAGGGGTTTTTCCTAATAATTAGCCTATTTAAATCAACTTAATAGATTTGAGGGTCTTAGTTAAAACAACTTAGTAGATTTGGAGGTCTTATTTAAAACAACCTAATAGATTTTTTTATCAAAAACAAGGGATAAACCCTGTCATATGTATTAAATAACAAGTTTTACAAAAAACAGGATACGAATTGTATCAAAAAATTGGAAGATAGAAATACTAGTTTCTCAATACTAGTGATATATGACTTTCTTCTCTCCAACATCCGTGAAGGTGAAGAGAGGGCATTGCCGTCATTCACCGTTGACACAGATATAAGAGAGAACAAAAGCCAGCCATATATTTGGTATCAAGAAACTAATATTTCTATAACCCAAGCAAAACATAGAACAAAACTTGGAGTAAATCATATACAAAAACTAAAGAAAACATCCTGACACTTGCAGGTTAGTCAAATGCTTCTGCCAATGGGGTCTTTCTCCAACATATAGCTTTTATCTTTTGTGTTGTAGATCCACTTTGAGTACCTGTCCAATCATATAATGACGATATTGCATAGTTAATAATGGACTTGATAGAAAACTGCATTTGATCAAAAATAGAATTGTTTCTTGATCTCCATAGACTCCAGCAAACAGATGCAAATATACTGCGCCACATATATCCTTTCAACCCATGAACTGATTCTAAGATAAGCAGTAGGTCGTCCCAATTTGCCGGCCAAGTGAATGGAAGATTGTAGCTTATGAAATGCTGCCATATTACTTTTGTTACTGGACATAAGAAGAACAAGTGCTCTGTAGATTCTAGTTCTAACCTGCAGAAGGAACAGGTAGTGTCACCTTGCCAGCCTTTGGAAAGAAGAACCTCCTTTGTGTGTAGTTTGTTATTAATAAGTAACCAAAGGAAGATACGAACTTATGATAGAACAATGGGATTCCAGATAACTTTATAGATGGGACTTGAAACACCTCTCCAATGAATAAAATTATAAAGAGACTTGACAGAGAACTGTTTATTTGTAGTTAGGGACCATTGTGCATGATCAAGATTATTTGAAGGATGAGAATCTTTAATAAGATTCAGAAGATCAATTTTCTCAGTTTTCTCACAAGGGAGGATACTTCTTCTCATCAATAAATGCCAATTCTAGATATGATGATTGAAAAAACCTTGACTATTGACAGAAGCATTAGAAGAAAGAGCCTACTTGTATGACAATAGAAAAAGATTTGCTAAACTGTTCGAATCAAGCCACTTACCCTCCCAGAATCTTATTCTCTCACCAGTTCCTAATTGCTACCTTATGTTATGCATAAAAGCATCCTTTTGAGATAATACAGCTTTCCAAAAAGATGAATGAGATACGCTAGAACATAGAGATATGTGATCTTGAACGTAAAGATTTTGAAGAAACTTGCCTGTGGAGGAATTAATTGCCTTTTCAAAATTTTCTCTAAAATTTTGGCAAATAGGCTATCTCTTCATATGTCTTCCTTAGTATCAAATAACTAGTCTGCCATTCAAGAGGGAAAATCCACACTAGATTCAATTCTTCAAGCCAATGAAATCATTCATGCCTGTTCTAAAAGGAAGAAGGAAGTGGCTTTGTTTAAGATTGATTTTGCTAAAGCATTTGATTCTATAGATTGGCTTTTTCTATTTGACTTGCTAAACGCTAGGGGGTTTGGTATCAGATGGTGTTCTTGGATTTTCCATATTGTCTCCACCTCAAATTGTGCTATCCTTGTTAATGGTGTGCCAACTAAATTCTTCTCTTGCAAACAAGGTCTTAAGCAAGGAGATCCTCTATCTCCTTTGGTTTTTAACATTGCGGTCGATGTTTTAAACAGAATGATCATGAATAATGTTGATGATGGATTATTATCATCTCTTGGGCTTAACGGTCGATGTTTTAAACAGAATGATCATGAATAATGTTGATGATGGATTATTATCATCTCTTGGGCTTAAAAATCCTCTCAATCAAGTTAGAATTCTTGAATAATGTTGATGATGGATTATTATCATCTCTTGGGCTTAAAAATCCTCTCAATCAAGTTAGAATTCTTCAATTTGCTGATGATACTCTCCTCTTTGTTAAAAGCTCTGCTCGTGGTATTTCCATTCTTAAAACCATTCTATACTTCTTTGAAGACATATCGGGTTTGAGCATCAATTATACAAAATCATCTCTGATATATTTTGGCTCAATTCATCACAAAGCTCACTTTTTAGCTTCATATCTTGACTGCAAAGTTGATCATTTACCTATTAAATATGTTGGCTTACCTATCAAATATGGGAAATTAACTAAATTAGACTGGCAACCTCTTATAGACACTCTTCATAGAAAATTGGCAACTTGGAAGAAGAATACACTCTCTTATGGAGGAAGACTGGTTCTTTTGAACTCAGTTCTTACATCTATCCCTCTTTATTATATGTCCTTTTATAAGTTACCAAAATGGCTAATTAAGGATATTGACAAAATCAGAAGGAACTTTTTATGGTCAGGACAGGCCGATGTGAGCTCATTCAAATGCTTAGTTAAATGGAAGAAGGTCTGCTTAAGTAAAAAAGAGGGAGGGCTGTGTGTGAAAGATATTTCCCTGTTTAATTCTTTTAACCTAATAGATTTGGGGTTTTAATTTAGGAATATGGAGATGGGGGTCTCATATAGAATTATCAAAGAGGGAGTCTAAATAATAGAAACTTCATTATTATTTTTCCTTCAACATTACATACATTTATATACTTCCTGAAAAGACTGGTGTTCTCCTACCACTGACATAGCTGAATGGAATCAATCCCAGATGAAGGTTAAAGATGGTAAATTGTCTGTAGTGAAGCCTGCAAAAACCTGCAACCAAAAGGGTAAGGTATAATCAATGTTACATTAAACGTTGAGCGCTTCTAGGCGTCGGACTTGGCGCCCAGCGCTTAGTCACCTAGGCGGGCGCCTAAGTGGTTTCTGGGCGTTTTTTTTTTCTTTTTTCATTTTTTAATTGTGATACTTGAAGATAAATATATATATACTCAATCAAATATACATAAATACTAAAATACCAACACTATTTACTAAATTGCTTGGTTTACCAATTACAATAGCTCTTTGTATGTTTATACTTCTCAACTCAATTTATAAGTTCATCTCAACTCAAATTACAATATGTATTAAATTCATATAAATTTTTAAAAAAATATAGCAATTTTAGTTCCACAATAAATCATGCATATTTAGATACTAAATAACCAAAATAATAATTAACAAGGCTAGAGCCTAAGATGTTTTCTTTTTTATTTTTAATTACAATAATTGATAGTGAATGTCAATGTTACAGAAAGCTTAGATGCCGGACTGGTGTCTAGGCGGATTTTTTTCTTCATTTAAGTGGTGGTCGATGAGGTTTTGTTGAAGGTCGGAGGAGGTAGTGGAGGTGTTCATATTTGGAGGTTAATGGAGTTTGGAGGATATGTAGGTTACAACACATAAAATCACAACCAAGGCCTACAGGGTGCAATCCACGTAAGTAGGCAATGCTCCCCTAAACGCTCGTAAAATCTAGGTGGACAGCCTAAATACCGTCTAGGTGTAGGCGCTAGTTAGGCGGCCTAGATACCACCTAGGCCTAGGCGAACGCCTAAGCGGACTAGGCGGAGGTTTTTTAAAATAGTGGGTATAATCAACTTGAAAGCTAGTTCTTTTCCCATATTGCCTGCGTTAATATAGTTGTTGAGTACGCACAGGACTAGCAGGAACTTTTTTCTATACCAAAAATATAAATCTGATGACATTTATAAATTGTTGACTTATAGTGTGGTCATTCATGCATGCATGTATTAGATTCAGTTTGACTAGGATCCTGCTGGGAAAGATTTGAGCTTGGATCCTATCAATTGAAGTGATATGTTAGAGATTCAAAGCTAAAGATAAAAACATGTAGACAGAATCTATAGCATAAAAATAAAGAGATTAATGAGTATCCTTGTCATAGGAGGAGATTTCTTTCCTTGTCGCCTATGTGGCACAATCCTCACCATCCTCATAAAGTAGGCACAAATCCCCATCAACTCACACTCTCTCTCCTACTTTATGAGGATGGTGGGGATTGTGCCGCACTCTCTCATACTTTATGAGGATGGTGGGGATTGTACCACATAGGCGTCAAGGAAAAAATCCCCTCATATGAAAAGGATACCCATTAATCTCAAAAATAAAACCATTTGCTTTATGAGTATTTCTTACCAAATGATCAGCACCCACACAAAATAAATGGTTAAAGTTTTGTCCTTTTAGAGCGACCTTTTAGAGCGATAGGATCTAAACTCAAAGATCTACGCTCAAATCCTATCAATAGGATCCTGGTTAAACTTAATTTAAGTTGTAAGAACTATCTAATACAGATAATGTTTTGAAGTGATTCTTCAGATAATATTGTCTATATCAAGAGATGAAGTAAATAAATTTTACATGTATATGCATCAGATCTACATGGATAGGAAGTCAAAACCATCCATATGATTTGAATTTTGTTCTTAGTTTCTTGTAAATTTAACGTGCAGTTACCTGCTGACATCTTATATGATGGTAGTCTGAGATTTTGAGGTCGTGCCTGTCTGTTCGACGATTACTATGGAAAAACAAAGACCTCTAAAAGTGGTTGTTCCCTATGAAGCACGGACACGGACACGACATGGACACGGATACGGCAAAACCCAAAAAAATAGGACACGGAGACACAACTAGATTTTTTTAAATATTATTATTATATATAGATAAATTTATAAAATTCAAACAACAAACTAAAATGTAATCATCAAACACAAAATACTAAGCTACTAACAAGTCTAACATTGCAAATATATAAAAATTACAAGAGAATAAAGTTCAAGTTGCAACTAGTTCCATGGCTACAAAATATTAAGTTACTAACATTACAAAAATATAAAAATTGCAACCAAAAGCGTATCTTAAAATAACGTTTTCAAGTTGAAACATCAAAAAGTACTTTTATGGCTTCAACTTATTCATCCTCCTCAAACACAACGGCCTCCATCGTGAGCTCGTCAAGAGAAAGGACAACAACATCTAAAATGTCGGCACCTTAAAATGAGTCGAAGGCATCTCCACCGATATCCCACATTCTTGATTCCCCTTTCATATACTCTTCCGAACTTCGCAAAAGTAAGCGAACGTTGGTGTGAACATAAACAAGATCCTCTGCACGTGTCGGGGTTAACTTGTTCCTCTTTAAGGAGTGAATGAAACCATACATACTCTAATTTCGTTCACAACAAGAAGATGAACAATGTTGGCCTAGAAGCTTTACAGTCAATGTTTGAAAATTTGGAGAACTTGGACCATAAAGAAGCCACCATGACTTTGGAAGTTGGATCCATATGTCCTCTATCGTAAAGAGAATACGGATCACTAAAAGCCTCCAAAGCCCCTGTAAACTTAGCACATTCCAAGTTCACCACCCATCGTTCATCGGGGTTAGGATAATATCTTCTTAAACACTTTGCTCTTTTCGTAGAGATCTCAAGATTTTGATTTGGAGCTTGTCGATTGACGTTCTCATTGAGCCATGTGGAATGATAGTACCTATGTTCGTTAATAACATGAATTAGCCCACAAGGTATTGATTAATAGAAATATTCGCATTAATGAGTGAAATGTGAAATATTACCTTGGAACTAAAGAGTGTGCCAAACACTGAAGTGGAGTGTTGCTCTTGTTCCATCGATCCACCAAGATCTTGTGAACCACCTCATAAAAAGGGGATTCCTCATTATCTCTTTTACCCTCATGCCTTTAAATATCTTGCTTCACCTTCTCAATCATTGTATCACACATATCATACACCAAATGAACACATGGTGTATCGGTGTCTATGACCCTTATCATTTCATAAATTGGGCCAGTGAAGTCAAGAATAAATTCTATCTTGTCTCACCATAAATCATCGAAGACTTTCTCTTTCACAAATTGAGCTTTCCCCACATCATCTTCTCTATACAAGCTCCATCGATCACTAAGGATCATGTCTTGGAGGGCTCTCTTGACGACCTTAAACCTCTTCAACATAATAATCCACGATGCAAATCTTGTGTCTGCAATCGATAGGAGCTTCATCTTGGAATAATCATTGAACATGGCAAGCCGCATAGAGTGGTTCATGGTAAATTCTTCATAAGCAATTCATCATCGGAGATCTCTGTAATCTAACGTAATTGTGCATAAGCCACGGCATTTGCTTCTGTGTTCTTAGCCGCACAAATATTCTTGATAGCAAGATTGTGTATGGACTAAACAAGGAGTCCAAAATATGTGAGGCCAGGTGCCCTCCACAAGCCCTCCAGCGGCCTTGCATGCCAAAGCATTATCGGTTATGATTTGGATGATATTTTGTGGTCCCACCTCTTTGATGCACTTTTCTAGCTGTGCTTGGATAAAATATTTATTCTTGGCTTCTCCCTCGGTCATTCACGACATTCAAGAACATTGACTTACCCTCACATACCGCCATAAAATTGATGATAGGCCTCCTTTATTCATCCGTCCACCCATCACTACAATTGGAGACCCCCTTCTGTTGCCATGTGCCCCTGATGGGCTCCATCAATCTCTCTACGTGAGCTTTCTCACGTTGTAAGATAGTTGTCCTCATGTAATTGTAACCGGGAGGCTTGTAGCCAAAGATTGGATTGCTTGCGGCATATGCAAATGTCTTAGCATAATATGAATTCCTTGTCAAGTTGAAGGACAATTCCCCGGTGAAAAAGATCCTACCAATCAATGCATCCAATTCCTCCTTTGCTCCCATGTTGAATGCTTGTTCCACGGTATTAGGCCCCCTCCTCTTAGATTCACTTGCATGATTCGGCATGCTTGCACTTGCACTTACACTGGTCGTACTTGCAGTCGAAGATGTAGGAAAAGATAAAGTTTTAGCCCTAGAAGCCCTCAACCACACCTTCGCTTGATCCAACATCCTTTGAAACTCTCTTAAGTTTTCAGGTGTTGACTTGGAACACATCTTAATTCTAGTCATGCTTTTCCTAAAGAGGTGATTTTTAAGTCTTGAGTGTGAATCGATAAACTCCTCTCTGCAATATACATCTCCATCTCCAATTTCCTCCTGTCGTTTTTAGTAACATATTTTCAAAGCGGACATATGTCATCTTGTACTCCACTATCACTAAAACTCCCTTCTTGTTCCATTTCTCTGAAGTACAATAGCAATAATAGTAAATTAAAAAAATTATAACAATAGCAAAACAGTAACTAAAATCCTAATTAATAGTAAATTAAAAAATGGAGCTCTAATTAATTAACAGTAAATTAATGGAACTCTAATTAATTAATAGTAAATTAATAGAAAAAAGTAAATTAAAATGTAATAAAAACTCTAATTAAATGGACCCCTAATTTAATTAATAATAAACAGTGTTATCGAGGCGCAAAGGTCTTTTTAAGTAACAATTAAGTGATTAACAATTAAATATTTTAAGCTCTTTTTTCGAATTATACTAATTACTAAGTTGTTGTTGCTCACTAACTTCGTTTTCTTTTTTACAGAGTATACTTGAGAGTT
>NC_033800.1:48099580-48106672 GCF_001876935.1 Asparagus officinalis
AATCACTAAAATCCTTCTAGCGTAGAAATATATTTCATAATCACAAGTGAAACATAATATATAAGAAATAGAATTTGTGTCTTGTTCACTGATATACGAGTCCAGTAGTTTTATTATCTCCCACTTCTTGTAAATTCTATTTAGTCAAAGAAATTTTCGAGGATTTCTCCTTGGAGGCACAAGCAAAGAGTGCATTAATATGTTAAGATTTCCTACATGCCAACTAGCCTTATAAAGCTTGTGTCAACATCCTTCTCTAAGGTTGTGTAAGCTATGAATTTGACAATTGCAATGAGGTTTATATCAGGTCAATAAATGATTGCAAAAACTTCCTCAAATATATATACGGAACCTTCTGCTCTCCATAGACATTACCATTTTTATGGAACTAGTAAAAACAGTTATGAAGGAGATAAATAACTCCCATTGATTTCATTTATAAAATATCCCACATGAATAGATTTATATGAAACAAAAGTTCAAAATTCACCTTAGGGGGGGGGTTAGTCATCTAGAACTTAAAACTGAAACTGGGATAATTTATGGGATAAATTTTTAAGGTGTTAGTCACATAGAACTAGGAAATGAGATATTTTTTTATAGTGTTAGTCAAGTAGAACTTTTGTAGAACTAGAACTGTATTATTTTTTTGGTGCGTTAGTTAAGTAGAATTATACTAGAATTAGAATTGGGATAATTGGTCATAATTATCCCACAAATTATACTACCTATATATATAACCATAAGTTCTCATCTCTCAAATTATCCCACACATTGGAAAGAATACAATTGGGGAAAAAAAGTGAAACGCCACCTCCCTCCCTCTTGGTTAGTTTCTCCACCTAGAAAATTTCTCTGCCATGAAGTCAATCATCCGTTTTGTCTTTACTTTGTTTTTGTGATGATTAGATCTTTTATTATTATCTTCAAGATGTATTACTTTATTGATAGCTTTTTGACGTTAAATTACTTTATTATTATTTGTTTGATCTAAGTTTTCTCTCCATAACAGTGGTTTAGGTTAAGAATATAGTGTTGGTGGGTTAGTGCTAAAGATATGCGGGCTATATATATATTTTTTATAAGTTAGAAAGCAACTTTGTGATCACATTGATGATTAGATGTTGAATGGTTAATGGTGATATCTATTATTATTAAATCGGCTCAGTAAATTGATTGGGATATTTATAGTTCATCTGTCGATCATTTGTTTAGCGGCCATGGATGATTCCTGTGTACATTTCATTTATTTGCTGATTTGGTTTTAGCGATCATGATGAGATTGGTCCAAAGGGTTAATGGCTGAAAATGCTTATTTTTCTTTCTTTATGATATGAGATTTGAACTTTGACATTTATGATCCTCCGCTAGAAGCTCCACGAAATGTTGTTGATGCAGACGATGACTTCGATAAAGAAGACGAGTTACAGACTCAACGAGTAGCTGTAGGAGCTTGGAGAAATTCTATGGCAGATACCATGTGGGATGATAGAAGCCATGTAGGATGATGGAAGTCGAGTCACTCTAGAGATTTAGATTTTTATTTATTTGTAAATTATTTTATTATTTGAGATGAATAGTGATGCTTTATTGCATTATATTTTATAGTTATTACTAGAATTTGCTTATCAATATTATATTATTTTTAATATACAATTATTAACAATAGTAATTTATACCCACCATTACCCCCACCAAATTATCCTACCAAATTATGCAACTTCATAATATTATCCATCATTATCCCACCAAATTATCCTACCAAATTATCCCTCTTTAAGAATTACTCATCATTGTTCCACTAAATTATCCTAGTGTTAAAATATTATCCCACTTTACTAATTATCCCAGTTCTACTTAAAAAGTTCTAGGTGATGTTTTCCTCCAAATAGCCAAACACTAAACAAAACTTCGGTGTCTATTGACAGGTGAAAAAATATGCATAACTATTTATAAACCCCCGAAAACTTCTGGCTATTTCCCATGAACCCCCTCTAATTTCGTTTTCCTACTAAAACCCCCTAATTTCTTCCACTAAACCACCAGATGGATACGTATCATGTCCAACACAAATGTTTCGATGAGGGATGTGTCTCTCCAATATATCATAGTTTACCATACAAGCCTTCACTTAACCACCTGTTATCATGTTACTAATCAATACAATGACAACAAAATGCACTATCCTAATCCTTCAGTCTATCCACATGGAACTTTTTTCTCCATTCATATCAAAGAGCGTGCTCCTATAAAGCAAGAAGCCACAGTCATTTTTGTATACCCCTGTTCTGACTCCTAACCCACAATATCCATTCATCTCTGTTCTATTGATGCTTCTGGTGCCCATGGATTCATCATTCAGTCATTTGTCATTCTGATTTTTCACATATCGTCAATCGGAGTCTATCTCAATTTTTCTCAGACAAATGCATATTTTATATAGACATATATACTGAATAAGTCAAACTTATGCGTCAACAGTTAGAACTCCTAATAACAATGAGTTAATAAATTACTTCAATCTTATATACATTTCTAATATGAGTGCACTTATAGGAGCCAAGTTAGCTCTCATTAAGAATAAAGTGAGAGAGAATCGATTGAGATGATTTAGTCATGCAAAACGGAAACACTTGACGCACCGAATAGGAGAAATGATAAGATAATATCTATTGATGCAATGAGGTCTAAAAGATAGATAGACCTAAAAAGATGGTTTGGAGCAATAAGAAGGATAAGATAATAGTTAACTTAAAAGAGGAGATGATCGAGAATAGAATTAAATGGAATAATAGGATTCATGCAGCTGAGCCCAATTTAGGATGAAGGCTTGGATGATGTTATGTTATATACATTTCTGAATTCTTAAAAGCCAGGGAGCAGAAAAACAATGAACAAGGTACATGCACATCATGTATAATATACACAAAAAGATGACAAGCGAGCACCTTTGCATCTGATACGTAAATACTCCTCATCGCTATAACGAGCACAAACCACCTACAACAAAGAAATAAATGAGGAATACTCGACAAATTTTGACTTCATTCAACCTTCATCAGATTTATTAGAAGCATCAATAGCCAAAAGTTGTGTGTCTTCCAAGATGACTCACAGCTGGAGCACTATAAGGTGTTCCATCCAAACTTTCAGGAATCACCTAACAACAAAAATGAGATATAGAGATGAGTGAATTTAACGTCATTGCAATCCAAGATCAAAGCTTCACACTCACTTACAGCTAAAAATCTGAATTCAATCTCCCTTTCTATAAAAGCAGGCACCTGCAAGATCAATCTCAAAGATGAAATTTTTACAACCATTCACCCCAAGAGATTTAATCTTTTTCATTTTTACCTCTGATTTTCCGATCTCAAACACGGTTACTATCAGCGTTTCCCCATCGCATGGTTCCACACTCAAGCTCGAAACCTCCTGAAACCTCTCCACATTACCAAATTAAGCAAAGAAATCCCAACTACAACTGAGCTCAACTACCAGATAAAACATTGAAACCCTAACCCCAGTTTCTTGATTAGCAATCCCACGCTCGAAGAAGATGGGCGCGACGTGAGCAAAGACTCGCCGGAAGCCGCGAAGAACCCCAACCCTAAAATTCCTGAGGTCAGGAAACGTGCTCCTCGCGCTCCTCTCTGCAATTTTTTGAAATAAACGATGAAGAAAATATAAGAAGAGAAATTTTAGGGTTTTGAAGGGCGGTGAGGATACCGGAGAGAAGAGAGCCGAAGCCGCAGATGGAGAGGTAACCGTCGGGGGACGAGAGGGCGTTGAGGTCGGATTCGTCGTTTAGCTCGGTTAGGTTACCGGTGGTGAGAGACATTTTAGGAGATCGGAGATGGGGGTGAGAATAACGGAGAGGAGCAGAAACAGAGGGACGGGGGCGCAACGACCGGAGGAAGATGGAGAGAGGGGTTCGATGACCGTTGGATTTTGATCGGACGGTGGGTGTTGGGAGTTTGAGGGGAGTCGGGTTACCGCAGCAGGTGAGCATGAGTGAAGGGACCGAGAGAGGGTGGGTCAAAACGACGAATTCAGCATCGAAATCCTACGAAATGCCGAAATAGAATCGGGTCTGGTTACTCGCGGTTAGCGTTTTCCTTTCCGGGCTTTTACTCTGGGCCCGTTTGGATGCCATGGGAAAAGAGTCAAAAGACGGGTATTCATACGGAAAGTGATTGTCCAGTTGGCATTTGAGTGTCTACATTGTTTCGTTGGATTCTTTGTGAATCCTAAAAATAGTTGTTTGGATGGTATAATGCAGTGTCGAAAAATAAGTTCAAATGTGGCCCTATTCAAAATTTCAACAAGTCATTTTTTAGCAGCCCATTTGTGTTGTGGATTAATTCCAGTCTACACCCCTATAAAACATTTAATCAAATTTTAATACAAATGGTATTAAATAAAGCAAAGCTAATGTTGAATGAGAATTAAAAAATAATTTCTACAGTCACTACAAAATCCAACCGACATTTTATTTGTTATGAAGAAAAAGAAACTCTCTCTCTCTCTCTCTTTACCCACAACCACACCCTCCCTAGGGGTGTCCAATCAGGCAGGGCAAAAAAGGGGTACCCGAACCCTAGCCCGGTTGGACTAAGCTGGGTCTGGTCCGGGTTCGAACCCTGACTCGAGCAGACCCAGCATCGGGCCGGCCCAGTTTATTTTTTTTTAGTTAGTTTTTTCCTTAAAAATAAAATTTCAAGAGTAATTAAAAATAAAATATGCAAATTTTTGATAAAAAATCAATCATATTATTAATTACTTTTAGTTATACAATTTATAAATACAAATATCATAGAAATTAAAATATAAAAAAAATAAATTCTTTATTATTAAATCACTAACAATTACAAACTTTTTTAAGAATTTATCGCATCACAATCTATGAATACATCCAAACTAGGTTTGCACTTATTCATCTATGTCACTATCATTTGTAACTCTTTTCAAAATAAATTATCAAAAATTTACAGCTAAGAAATAAAAATAACAAATTAATCAGTAATTTGACTAAATACTACTCTTTATCTCTATCTCCTATTGACAACTCATCAAGTCTATCGATCAAATGTCCTGATGTTCTATGGTCATCGATCAAATATCCTGGTGTGCTGAAGGAGGATTCCAAAGCTATAGTAGAAACATGCATTGTTAGTAAGTCATGAGCGATGATGGAAAGTATAGGATATGAAACTATTTCATGTACTCTCCACCATTGCAAAATATCAAAATTATTATTTTCAGCATCAACTAAAGGTGCGGATAAATATTGTTCAATTTGAGAAACTTCCCTTGATGATGATCCAGATCCAGATCCACGACTACCAGTTAGCCTCGCTATCATTAATTTCCCATCAAAACTCTTACCTTTGCCCCGGCTTGAACTCATAGAAGTAGAAGCTGTAGGTTGTTGTATACTTACACCATATCTACCTGCATACTCCTCATATAATTTTTAGAAATAATATTTAATAGTGTTATGATGAGTAAGAGCAGTAACAGTCTGACCAATATCAATGTCTATTATAATGTTTTCATACAAAGAATTTAATAAATTTTGAAGACCAATATCCTTCAAACATGGATCGATAAGAACCCCTAAACCAAAAATAAAAGGAATAAGCCTAAGATACTTATTAAATTTATTTTCTATTTAAAAAATCATATTTCTAAAATAATTATCCATACGATAAGTAGTAATTTTTTTTGAATATTTAAAACTTGTAAAACAGCTTGAATAATAGTTGGATAATGACAACTATATAACAACATAGTACCATCATAAAAAACTTATAACATGCATTTAATTTCAATCATGGGTTTAATTTTATTAAATACACTTTGAATAATTAAATTTAAAATATGACACATGCATTCAATATGAAAATATCATCATGACATGGCAATAGCAAAGATGATTTGATATGATCCACAGCTACATGATTACTTGCATTATCTAATGAAAGAGAAAATATTTTTTTAGAAATTTCTTATTTTGAAGTTCTTGTATTATTAAATTTGTAATATTAATACTAGTGTGTGAATCTTCAAATGTAATAAAAGAAATAACTCTTTTAAACTTTTGCTAACTTTCAACAATCCAGTGTGCTATGATACATAAATAACCAGTTTGTGCTCTTGATGTCCAAATATCAGAAGTTAGAGAAAATTTACAATTTAAATTTTGAAAATAAAAAAATATTGTTGCTTGTTTCTCGTGATAATATTTTAAAATATTACGCTGACAAGATTGGCGAGAATTTTATTTTTAAATGAGGGATAAAAACCATCTATAATGTTATCCTTAAATTCATCATCTTCTACTAATTTAAAAGGAATATTTTTAAAAATAATAAAACTAATGATGCATTTCCTGGCTTTAATTGCATCATAGTTTCAAGAACTGAGACTACCAGAGGTTGATGATTGGGAGGGTAGAGAGTAACGAATATTTCCTTGAGACGTTACCGCTTGAGCTCTATTGTGCTTTTCTAAATAGCATTTGATGTGGTTGGTGTCGCTTTTATGACGAGCTTGGAAAATATGACCACACAATGCACATTTAGCCTTTTGGGTGAGAAGTTTACCGTGTTGATTCTTGGTTACTTCTATGTTCTCGAAAAAAATTCCACACATTGAATCTCGGCCTTTTAGGAGCTCTAGATATTGGATCATTGCCACCGAATTCGGGATCAATATCGGTAGGAGGATTAGCGGTAGGTGTAGCAGGAGTAGGACTCATTTCAATATCGGGAGTTGAAACTTACCCTTCATAATAGGAGGAGGAAGTCATTTGATTGGAGAATTAGAGAATGAAAGAGAGGATAAGAGAGTATTTGAGAGTATTAGAGAGAAATAGATGAGTTTTGGATGAGAAAAATAAATGAAAACCCTCTCCATTTATAGAGGCAACCCCTAGCCAAATGGCCAAAATACCCTCAAAATTTAGCTGTTTTGACTATTTTTTGGGGTATTTTGGTCAAAAGACCAAATGCTATTTGGTCAGACCGGACCGAGCAGGGCCGTCCGGGCAACGGTCACTTTGTGACCGGTTGGACTGGACCGGGTCCG
>NC_033800.1:48106793-48149750 GCF_001876935.1 Asparagus officinalis
GGGCCTGGGCCCGAAGCCCGATTCGGCCGAGGAGTCCGAGTTTTTCCCAGGCCCGGCCAGGTCGAGTCCGGACACCAGGCCGAGGCCAGGCCTCAGGCCCAAATGGACACCCCTACCCCCCCAACCCCCAATAAAAAAACTCTCCTCTAACAATTTGCAGTATTAAAAGGACTAAAATGAAAAAAAACACTCATCAAAATGACGAATACAAAGATCACGTAATGGTGTTGGTAAAATTAGTTTTTTTTATTGATTATTCCGACACATGTGAGCGTTCTTTCCAATTCATCCCATTTTAGAATCAACACTGTTATTTGGCTCGCGCTTTAACGCGCGAGCCAACTCGCACAGGAACAGGGGGGTGGGCCCCACTAGCACAGTGGGTCCCACCCCTTTGTCTCTGCGCGAGTTGGCTCGCGCGTTAAAGCGCGAGCCAAAAAGCGTTTTCCTTTTAGAATTTCACTTTGAGTGGTGACAATTGTACTATATTTTCTCTATTATTTTGGTACTATCTATCACATATTAAAGGATCATTGAGGTTATTATGAGTCATTACTGTAACTTTTAAGTGTGGCCCCCACACCATTATGAGTAGTAGTGTTAAAGTAATATAGAAAAAGTAGTATATACTTAGAGTAGTAGTGTCAAAGTAATATAGAAAAAGTAGTATATACTTAGCCTTTTTCTTTCACTTTACATTGACCTATCAGCTTGGTGGTTAATAACAGCAGTTTACTATGTTCTTTGGACAACAAACAAACGATGCACTAAGAATAAGAATAGAACATGTTTGTGAGCAACAAATATTATCTATGAAATGAGCTCTACATGCTGCATTTTGGCACTCATGCAAATCATATAGACAATATCTTATTTTGTAAGCTTACTCTGAGTTGTAAGCTCTCCTATAGCAACCTACATCTCTGCTGATCTCCTGTGCTATTCTTAGTGTTCTATCGTACTCTATTCTAATAAAATTAGGCTATAACCATTTATTATTTCTCTATTAACAATTAGAAATCGACAAGTGCAAATACACGTGATATGAAAACATATTATTTTCACGTATTTGTATTTGGAAAGAATATGAAATAATTGACATTTTATTTAGAATGTACATTTATGGGGTGTTTGGTTCAATTTCTATAAATTATAGGAAAAGAAAAACACCCAAAATATAGATTTCCTTGTATTTCTTAAAAAGATTATAGGAAAAGTTTTGAGAAGTCAAAAAGTACAAATTTTCTTGTTTTTTATATTTTGCTTTTGTTTGGTTCAAAACAAGAAAATGGGGCTCATTACTTTATAGAAATGTCAAGTTTTCCTTTTCTTTTGTTTGGTTACATATGCCAAATTTATAGAAAAGTGTCAACTATCATATTTATCACTTTATAACGGTTAGTTTAACGACTAGTTTTACATTCTCAAATCTTACAAAATCATTCTATCCTCAACTATCCATGAACACAAAATTTTCACAATTGAAAAACATGAATAAGAGTGTTAGAGACCGTGGTGACTTATCAAGTTTATCAAATACAAATGTATGTATTTTGGTTAGAAAAAACTACAAATTCTATTAATATTTTCACAATGACCACAATCTATTTTTTCTTTTTTGTAATCAACGTGCTCGGAAAATACTATAGAAACCAATATATGAAGAAATATTTTCATATATAGATGAAGATTGAGAGCGTGATGAGATGTGGGATATAATGGAAGAAGCGGAAATAATGCTAAGAGCTAATGCTTTGAAAGTTAGAGATCAAAACGGGTGGTGGAATTGTCCCTATTACAATGATATCCCCTACACAAATTGGAATATGAATGATCTCTTAGCTCACGTGCATGATATTGGTAACAATGGGTCTGTGTCCAATATGGGTAAAGAGGTGATTGGCCAGTATCATGGACTAGAAGTTTATTTACTTTGGTTAGATCAAAATCAATGTTCTAAATAAAACATGTATCACTTTGAAAATTTCGTGCGTGTAATTTTATATTTTCATGAAGAAATTTGGCTCAGCTAATGGTCTTTTATCAAAATTGATTGCCTCAACTGAAACGAACAAGTTCACGTAGATTCATTTCAATAACGTAGTAAAGAACGCCTTATCTTATTAAGAACATTGTAAATTAGTTTACAATCTTATTTAATTGACCATCATCATTGCTGAAAGCAAGAACTCCACAACATAGAGCTAAACAAGCTCAAAATCAGCATTGTAACAAAAAAACAACTGTAACAGCTCGACAACGAGCACAAGTATCAACCAAAAACTCCACAACATAGAGCTAAACAAGCTCGAAATCAGCATTGTAACCAAAAAGTAGCCGCAACAGCTCGACAACGAGCATAAGTATCAACCCAAAAACTCCACAACATAGAGCTAAACAAGCTCGAAATTAACATTGTAACCAAACAATAGCAGCAACAGCTCGACAACGAGCACAAGTATCAACCAAAAACTTCACAACATAGAGCTAAATCCAAAAACTCCACAACATAGAGCTAAACAAGCTCAAAATCAGCATTGTAACAAAAAAACAGCCACAACAGCTCGACAACGAGCACAAGTATCAACCAAAAACTCCACAACATAGAGCTAAACAAGCTCAAAATCAGCATTGAAAAAAAAAACCAGCCACAACAGCTCGACAACGAGCACAAGTATCAACCAAAAACTCCACAACATAGAGCTAAACAAGCTCAAAATCAGCATTGTAACAAAAAAACAACCGCAACAGCTCGACAACGAGCACAAGTATCAACCCAAAAACTCCACAACATAGAGCTAAACAAGCTCGAAATCAGTATTGTAACCAAAAAATAGCCGTAAGAATAGCGAGGAACCCAAAGTAGCTGCAAGAACGCCGATGTAAAACCCCGTATTTTGTTAAAAGTATATGTGAACTATTAGTGATAAATAGTTCTATTTGTGGTAAATGACTTGAGGTCATGGATATACTTGGTAACAAGTTTCTAGTCATGTATAAGTGTGGTTTCATAGAGTTCATGCATTGGTTTTGGCCGAATAACAAAACATGCACGAATCTGAAAATAAGTGTCTGCTTAGTCGACTTATGAGTCGACTCATGAGTCGACTTATGAGTCGACTGACGGGTCGACCTATGAGTCGACTGACGGGCTGATTTCCAGATTTTCTTTTATTTGCGGGTTGGGTTGGTATTGTTTCGGGTTTGACCGCTTATATAAAATCTCTCATACCCGAAACCAACCCGAAAACCCATCAGTTATCAGAGAAACCCTAGCCTCTCTCTTCCCTCAAAACCCTAGTTCATTTTTTGGTGATTTTTGGGGATTTTTCAGAGGATTTCAGCGGGATTTGACAAGGTGCGGCAAAGGAGATCTTTCTCTCTCGGATTCAGGAGTTGTCAGCATACCAAAGGTGAGTAACATCTCGCCCACCCCTACACCAACTGTTTGTATAGTTTTATTTGAATTTATTTCGGTTTTATTGAGCCTAAATTACTATTTGCGTATAAAAATAAATCTTTATAGCATATGATGCGAAAATCGAATGTTTTTAGTTTATAAAAGCTCACAAACGAATTTATAAATTAAGATCCAGATCTGGAATTTGTTTAAACATGATTTTTATTGTGATTTAATGGTTTCAATATGTTTTTAAACATGAGGAAATATGTTTAGGGTTTTAATGCAAAATATTACATGCAAATCTTTCATTTCTGTTGACATACATGTGTTAGAATCAGATATATATTGCTGGACATGATCAAAGAGAACACTAGTTTTATAAATTTTTGCAGAAAATTTTTGAAAATAGAAAACTGGGGATTTTCTACTCAGTCGACCAATGAGTCGACTCATGAGTCGACCAAAGAGTCGACTGATGGGGAAAACTTTAGTTTGTGTTTTGTTGGTCGACCAATGAGTCGACCAATCATAGTCGACTCATTGGTCGACTGATGAGGAGATTTTTAGTATTTTTTCAGTTTGGATCTATTTGAGTTTCATTTTCAGTTTCACTGAAACTGTATATGTTTGTTTATTGTTGTTGCATGCTTTAATATTAACGAGCAGTCGCCTCGAATGATGAGTATTAGAAGTTTATTATAACATGTATCATTATATGTGAGATGACATGCGGACACGATAGAAGTTTATTATAACATGTATCATTATATGTGAGATGACATGCGGACACGAGTTTAGGTTTGCGCACCGAGACACGTGAGAAAATCATTATATGTGAGATGACATGCGGACACGAGTTTAGGTTTGCGCACCGAGACACGTGAGAAAATAGGGTGTGTGCACATGTTCATATATTTCATCTAGTCCATGTGTTGGGCAATTATGATGTGTAGTTCATATGTTGGACATTTATCACATTCAGTCCATGTATTGGATAGTTTTTATATGTAGTCCATGTGTTGGACACCCATTACATCAGTTTAGACCTTGAGAGTTTACACTGACACTTATATAGGCTGGATACGACATTTATACGAGTTGTGACACGACACCGTAATTATGTCTGAGATGAGTTTGCCTTCTTTTATTAATATTTCTTGTATTAGATTTTGGGTTTGGTATTTAGGGATGTACAATTTGAGATACAAGATATATACATGAGGGTTTCCTTGTTTGGATTATTTCGCTCGACGTACCTATGCTCGTGTTGTAACTTCCTAAATACTAAAATCCTCTTATACATAGATACTTACAATCTGAGCTACATGGTATATACATAAGGGTTTCCTTGTTTGGATTATTTCGCTCGACGTACTTATGCTCACATTGTAATTACCTAAATAGGATTTGTGATTTTATATATATGTTATAACTGTATTTTCTGTATACAACGAGCCCTTTTCCCTTGGGGTTGGTTATGATGTTGCTCGCTAGCGCTTTGACGCTCGTTGTCCCTCCCCCTTTCAGGTAACGAGCCAGGAGCCCGGAGAGTCGCAGGTTGATGGCGAGGCACTTTAGCTTCAGCTATTCTATTATAGTTATATTTTACTTTTGAGCTCTACTGTAGGCTTTGTTTAGATATTTTGAGAGTTTATTCTAGAAGTTGTAAAGGCTGTGTGCCTTATTTCCTTTTATTCAGATATTTGTATTTGAGACTCGTTGAGAAATTCCAGTCTATTTACTTCTAACATTGACTTGTATTTTAGTATGTTAGATGATGAAGTATTAATTTGATCTCTATTATCTTATCAGTTAACTCTTGTATTATCTTTTACTTGCTTTTGTACCTACACCTGTTATTTGACTCTACTAGAGAGATAGTAATTATGATGGTGAAACATATTATTGCATGGTGTGGTGTATGGCAGGTTTGACATTTTTGGTTTTCACCTTGGACTGCAGCCTTGTGTGAACCCAGGGGCGTCACAGTTAGTATCAGAGCTCTAGTTCCAGTATCCTTAGGATCATCCTGTGTCGAGTCGTGGAGCTAGGATAGATTTTCTTAGGATTCATGTATAGAGTCCGTAAGGATTTCCTAGTATGAGTGAGGGCGATATATGCGTATATCTCAAAATTTGTGGATATTTTTTTTATGACAACTATTTTGGTGTAAACTTAAAGTATTTGGGTGAATACTAAATTGTTGTGAAAATCATATTGTGATATGCTATGTATGTGTATATGTTTATTTGGACTCATAAACTCTTATTTTCTTATGACCAGAGAGTGATGGCAGGATGTGGTAGACCTCGTACTCGGAGAGCTGGACAGGCAGAGTCGTAGCAGGCTCAACCTGAGCCACAGCAAGCTCAACCCGAACCACAGCAGGCACCACCTGAGCCGTAGCAGGCTCCCCAGTATCTTATTGATCTCATGACTCTCATCATAGCTAGGATGGTAGTAATTGAGAAGCTTGTGGCGAGTTATATCGTGCCACCGACACCACCACCACCACCAGCAGATCAGCCGCAGGGGATACCAGCAGTTCCTATCAGTGAGAGACCCCCAGAGGCCCCACCACCACCAGCAGATCAGCCGCAGGGGATACCAGCAGTTCCTATCAGTGAGAGACCCCCAGAGGCCACACCTACAGTTATTCTATCAGCAGTCCTAGATAGAGCAGTAGAGCAGGAGGCTTGGCTCCGTATGGTTGAGAGGTATCAAAAGATGAGAGCACCGGAGTTCCAGGGGTCAGCAGATACTCTTACAGCCCATAAGTAGAAGGAGGATGTGAGTAACATCCTTGATATACTTAATATGGATTCGGTCCAGAAGCAGCGATTGGCGTCCTACAGTCTGAAGGGAAACGCCGGGAGATGGTATAGGCTTCAGTTCACCCCAGAGCACCGGATGACCCTCACGTGGGAGGACTTTGTTTATTTCTTTGATGGGTAATATATTTCTTCTGCAGCACGGACTGGGAAGGACCTTGAGTTGTCCCGGTGACTCAGGGGGATATGTCAGTGGCAGATTTTGAGAGCAGATTTATGGAGTTGCTGCACTTCACGGGCATGTGACAGACGGGAGAGCGCTAGGCTCAGATGTTGTCAGCAGGGCTCCGCCCTAATCTCCATCGTTACCTCATCTCGAGGAAGTTCTATTTAGTTCGAGAGGTAGCAGAAGTCGCCACCTTACAGGAGATTGAGACTGCCATGTTCCAGAAGGATAAAGAAGGGAAGACCAAGGTAGGACAGACAGGGGATAAGAGTAAGAACAAGAGACCTTTTTTTGGATCCCAGCAACAGCAACAAGGTCCTCATAAGAAGGGATCCCAGCATGATCAGAGAGCGCATCAGCAGCGCAAGTTCCAGGGAGTTTGCTATAACTGTCGTAAGGTCAGACATAAGGCATCAGAGTGTCGCGGCGCACCAGCAGAAGCTGAGCAGGGCAAGGGTCCGAACCAGCAGCAGCAGCGATAGCAGGACAGAGTTCAGGGCTAGCAGGCAAGACTTGAGGCACCGCCAGCAGCACAAAAGACTGAGGGGCAGATTCGGGCAGTTCAGGAGGTTCCTCAGGGGTAGATAGTACCGTATTCTCCAGCACTAGTAGCAGATCAGTCTCCGGCCACAGGCAGAGTATATACGGTAATACCGCGTGATCATGGAGCTAGCAGAGCAGTAGTGGAGGGTACATTTCTTGTGAATTCTTTTCCCGCCTGTATTCTCTTCGATTCGGGAGCTTCGCATTCCTTCATTTCGTATGATTTTATGTCTAGACTCCAGCTCGTAGCTCAGTTATTAGACACCCCTTTATCAGTTTCTATCCATTTATGTGAGATATCGCTTCTGGAGAGCGTTTGTAGGAGGTGTACTATCAGTTTAGATGAGTCGGAGTTCGTTGTCGATTTGATAGTGTTGCATATGTCCGAGTTCGATGTCATCCTTGGTATGAATTGGTTGTCTTCCTACCATGTTAGTATTGACTGCTTTGCGAAGACAGTCAATTTGCGGGCGTCTGATGGGTCCGAGATGATTGCAGCAACCTCTCAGGGCTGTTGGCCTTCTTGTTTTGATGATGATTTACAAACAATTTACTACTAATGTTATTTGTCTAGTGTTTGTGCATTCCTATGTATTATAGACAAACAACGTAGTTGGAGGATGGATGGAATAGCGCTTCAACGACGATATCCAAAGGAGGTTGGCGGAATTGTGGAGTGAAGCATTGTACAATTCAAGTTCAAGATCCAAGTTTAGCTTCATCCGCATTGTACCAAGTCAAGCTTAATTGAATATCAAGATTGCTTGGGTAATTTAGTTTATGAGTTTATATTATGTGTGTTGGTACTTTAAGCTCAATATCATACACACACACACATTTATTGGTTTCCATGTATATATATAGTTATATATATATACATATATGTTTTGGTTTGATAGTTTTCAAGTTTTACTATGAAACAATTGAATACAATTGGAAAACATATTTTTGTTTCATACTTAATACATTTATATGATTTCATCAATATCAATTTTATTTAGTTCCATGAAATCATGTTTTAGTGTATTATATGTGTATTTTGATAAAATACTATATTCATTATTTATAGACTTCATAACAATAGTTTACATCTTCTATTAAGTCTATAAAATCATTTTGTATTATTTCAAAACATGGTTTAGCTAAAATGTCAAAACTCATGTGTTTATATTTTTGTGTTTTGGACCTCCTTGCAAAATGATGATATTTTACATTTGGGAAGTCCTTTCTGATAACCAGTCGTTGTAGCATGTTTATTACCATGTCTACAATCATTCTCCAAAGTTTTACATTTTTTGAAATTTATTTGATATTTTTAAAATCAGCAAAATAGTTTTTGAATATGTCAGTTTTTGGTCGACCGAACCGGTCGACCGAACCTGAGTTCTTGTGTTCACTGGGCGACAAAGAGTTCGTCGGTCGACCGCCGCGGTCGACCGAGAGCTTCCTTCGGTCGACCGCACCGGTCGACCGGATAAGTCAGCTTTTGTTCTTCTCGTTTTGACCTGGATAGCGGTCGACCGAACTTTTCCGTCGGTCGACCGAACTTTTCCGTCGGTCGACCAAACTTCTCCATCGGTCGACCGACAGAATTTTTGGTCGACCGACAATAGATCCGTTAGACACTAACGGCTATTTTTCTGAGCTGTCTTCTGGGGACTTTTCTGTCTTTTTGCTTGGGGTTTTTGGCTGAGTTGTGAGAGGGTATAAATACCCCATTGCCTTCAACTCTCAAGCTGAATCCAAGAGAGTTTCAAAAGAAGTTTAAGAAAGTTTTAATCAAGGGTTTAAGTTTGTTTAAAGTGTGTTTATAAGCTTTTAAGCATTTGAGTGTTTTGAGTTTGTGAATTCAATTTCACAAGAGCAAGTGGAGATCATCCTTTGGTGTTTGAGCATTCACTCTTCTCCCACTCTCTTGTCATCTTTAGAGAAGTTTCCTTAAACTCAATTCTAGCATTTTATAAGTTTGTTCTTAATTTCATAAGCTAGATTTCATATTGAGTTTAGTTTAATTGTTTTATTGATACTCTTTGTTCACACACAACCTATTGAGCTTATTGTATTTACATTCATAGTATAATTTAGGGTTGTGGGTTTGTGACTAAGAGTTGTGCTTAATTGAGTTCTCACCTTGTTAGAGAGAACAATCATTTATCATTCATAGTATAATTTTGGGTTGTGAGATTAGTGACTTAGAGTTGTGCTTAATTGAGTTCTCACCTTGTTTAGAGAACAATCAATTGATTTATATTGTGCTTAATTGTGAGGATTCACTTGTAATATACTTGTACACCGAGAGAAGTATGTGGTGAGAGACGGGGTCGAATCCAAGAGGAGTGGCGTCGGTTGACGTGCCTAGGGAGAGGTTGTAACCGAGCACTTGAGGAGGAGGACACGGGCTAGGACCAACACTTAGTGTGTGAGGTGTGATTGCATAGTGATTGTATTGTGAGGTGTAAACGTTGTTCGGGTGAACGTAGAAAACCCGGTTGTGATAGTGGAGATCTCCTCGAGGTGAGGAGCGGGGACGTAGGTCGTGGGGACCGAACCTCGTAAACATATCGTTTTGTTTGTGATTGCATTGGCGTTCTTATTCTTGTTTTCATATCTTATATCGCCTTTGTGTATTGCTCATCATATTACCCTATCACTTGTGTAGATTGTTTATTTTACCCTTGTGTTAGTTCATATATCCTTGCTCATATATTTGTAATATCTCATTGATAGGATATATTCATTTGTTCATATTGCCTTATCCTAGCTAATGTATCTTATTGCATTTTATTCTTGCTAGGATATTTTGTTATTAGTTTTAATTGGTATTTAATCGGATTAGATTAGCATAACACCCTAATCACCCCCCCTCTAGGGTCTAACAATTGGTATCAGAGCTTGGTGCTCTTTGATTTAAGGTCTAATCGCCTTGAGTTAAAGATCCAAGTTAGCTTATTGTGCTAATCTATTTTTGAGCTTTATTTGTATCTTGCTTGCATACATTTTCTTATTATGGACATACATTGTGCATCTTGTTTAGGCTATGATCCTATTGTTGCTCCTAAAATAGATAATCTCCCATATGACCAATGGTGTTCTAGATTTAACATATTTGTTAGATCTAAACAATTCAATTTATGGGAAGTTATTGAAGATGCTTATATTATACCCACTTCGGAAAAATCCAAGTGGAGTAACAATGATAAAAGAATGTTTAATATGAACAAGCTTTTGTTAGAATATTTGCTTAATGCCTTTGACTCATCCTTTTCTAACAAATTTGTTCATTTTGATAGTGCTTACAATTTATGGAAATTCATAGAAGCACATCAAGGCAACTTGGAGGAAATCCGACGTAGTTTGGAGGATTGTTCTTCAAGTGAGTGTGGAGCATCATCATGCACACGGCCACTAGGCGATAGCCCTAGTGTGGTAAGCGATTCGGAATCCGAAAGTGATATATCCATCAATGAACTCGCTTGTGCATATGAGAAATTATTGCATGCCTATACAAAATTACAAAATAATTTTATTGATCTTAAAAGCAAGCATGTAGAATTGAAATCCGATCATGAGAAGCTAGTGTCCAAATTTGACATCATTGAAAATGAAAATATAATGCTTAAAGAAAACAATGATATGTTAAATTTGGAAAATGAAAAATTGATCTCATCCATTTCTAGCTTAACTCATGCAAATAATGCCATGCTAGAAGTAGAATGCATTAGAAATGAATTTGATTCCTTTAAGAATAACCATACATGCTCTACTTCTATTATCAATGATGTTGTATCTAATGATGAGTTGAATCATGTGAAAAACCGCATATCTTGTTTAGATTCAACCTTAAACACATGCATTGATAATCATAACAAGCTTATGGACTTGTGTGCAAAGTCTAATGCAAACTCTTCTAAGAAACCTACACACTATTCACACATGTATAACAAAGTCTATAAATGCACTAATTGCAGTCGTAAAGGCCACCTTGCTAGATTTTGTTATAATGCACAAAAACCCATCAAGATTAATCATGTTTGTGCATTCCATCAAGCTTCATCATCACACTCACATGTACACACACGTATAGATCATCATAAACATGCCCATATGTACAAATGTGAGTTTTGTGGTCGTTTTGGTCATTTGGCCGAATATTGTTTTGATTTGAAAAGAAAATCACGTTTGCCAAATGTTTCTAGTAGACCACATGTGTATCATTGTGATATTTGTGGTAGATTTGGTCATTTGGCTAAGTTTTGTTATGATTTGAAAAAATGTTCAAACTTGTCAAATTTCTCAAGTAAACCACCTTTGTTTAATAAGGTTTCTCATTTACAAAATAAATTTAAAAGACAATCTTTAGTTGCAAATGATTTTCGTGCACGCTCACTTGGTCAACACAAATCTTTTCACTCTTTTCATTGCACGAATTGCAATCGAAAGGGTCATTTGAATGAATATTGTTTTGACCGTACTAGTGCATCATATGTGCCCAAGAGGGTTCATAACCCTAGGGCTTTGAGCTTTATTGATAGGGGTCATGTCCCTAAATAATCCGGCACCAAGAATGCTTGGGTGCCAAAATAATTTTTAAACCAAGAATTTTAGTATTTTTATTTTTCTCTTTCTTGGTTTTGAAAATGCATTTTAAACTTTTATGAAAACAATTCCTTTTATTGGCTAAATTCTTTTGTTTTCATGATCATAAGCTTTGCTTTAATGAGAGGTTTGCATTTATATAACCCTCCGGGTTTATTGGGTGTTTATTCCCAAATCATGTTTACCGAATGCTAGAATGATTATATGGGTTAGAACAAGCTTAAGAGCTTGATATATTGTTGCCTCTCTTGAAATTCTTTTGTTAAAGATTTTATTTTGATTTATTACTTTGAATTCATTATATTTCACTTATATGATGATATTTATGTGTTTGTGCTTATGGATCATCTATTCGTGCCTTATAATGTATTCCATACGTGGTTTGATCAAATCCCACAAAGAAAATTTTCTTGATTGATCAAACATCATTTTTGGATTTAAACTTTGATTTATGATTTCATTGGTTGATTTGTTTTCATTTGAAAACTTTTTACATGATTCTCATGTCTTCCTTCTTGTGATTTCATAAACCTTTTTTTTATACATGGTTTTTATGTTTTTGATATGAGACAATTTCATATTTGACATTTTATATGTGTTCTCATTGTCTTTTTGTATGTGAGTGGTGTTTAGCATATTTTTTATTTATGCTTGCTCACATATGTTTGCCATGTTCATAATTGCATATTTTCCATATGGCAATTTGATAGGGGGAGCTATTCCCTATATTTGCTTTATACTCACCTATGCTTATTGATAGGGGGAGCTTTCGTTCTCTTCTTTCTTGTTGGTTTCCTCTTTTTGATGTTGTCAAAGGGGGAAAAATATTGTGAGTATATGTATATTCTTTCTTGTTTATATGCATGTGAATTATAATTTATATGTTCATTTCCTTTCATGCATATATCCTTTTTGTAAATTGTTTGTCATCATCAAAAAGGGGGAGATTGTTGGCCTTCTTGTTTTGATGATGATTTACAAACAATTTACTACTAATGTTGTTTGTCTAGTGCTTGTATTATCTATTCATTGTAGACAAACAACGTATCCAAAGGAGGTTGGCGGAATTGTGGAGTGAAGCATCGTACAATTCAAGTTCAAGATCCAAGTTTAGCTTCATCCGCATCGTGTACCAAGTTGAGCTCAATGAAGATCAAGATCAAGCTTGGGTAATTTAGTATAGTGTTTATATTATGTGTGTTAGGTACTTTAAGCTCAATATCATACACACACACACATTTATTGGTTTCCATGTATATATATAGTTATATATATACATATATGTTTTGGTTTGATAGTTTTCAAGTTTTACTATGAAACAATTGAATACAATTGAAAAACATATTTTTGGTTTGATACTTAATACATTTATATGATTTCATCAATATCAATTTTATTTAGTTCCATAAAATCATGTTTTAGTGTATTATATGTGTATTTTGATAAAATACTATATTCACTATTTATAGACTTCATAACAATAGTTTACATCTTCTATTAAGTCTATAAAATCATTTTGTATTGTTTCAAAACATGGTTTAGCTAAAATATCAAAACTCATGTGTTTATATTTTTGTGTATTTTGTATTGTAGCATGTTTATTATCATGTCTACAATCATTCCCCAAAGTTTTACATTTTTTGAAATTTATTTGATATTTTTAAAATCAGCAAAACAGTTTTTGAATATGTCAGTTTTCGGTCGACCGAACCGGTCGACCGAACCTGAGTTCTCGTGTTCACTGGGCGATAATGTTTTGGGGGTGTTTTTCTTGGTTTTTGGACTTGTTTCATGAGCCTATATATACCCCATGCCCTCATACTTCTAAGGGTACTCAAGAAATATTTTAAATAAGTTTAAAGAGTTTTAAACAAGGGTTTAAGTTTGTTTAATGTTTGTTTAGAAGCTTTTAAGCAATTGGGTGTTTGAGTTTGAGAATTCAATTCCACAAGAGCTTGAGGAGATCATCTATTAGAGTTTGAGCAATCAACTATTCTCCCTCCATCTCTTGTCATCTATTGAGAAGTTTTCTAAACTCAATCTAGCTTCATATTTTATATTGTTTGATTATCTTTTTATTAAGCTAGTGTTCATATTGAGTTTAGTTGATTTTATTATCTCTTTGTTCACACACAACCTATTGAGCTTATTGTATTTACATTCATAGTATAATTGGGTTGTGGGATTGTGTAACTTAGAGAGTGAGCTTATAATTCGTTCTCATTCATTGTAGAGAACAAACACTTTGTATTGAGCCTAATTGTGAGGATTCACTTGTAATACACTTGTACACCGAGAGAAGTGTGTGGTGAGAGACGGGGTCGAATCCAAGAGGAGTGGCGTCGGTTGACGTGCCTAGGGAGAGGTTGTAACCGAGCACTTGAGGAGGAGGACACGGGCTAGGACCAACACTTAGTGTGTGAGGTGTGATTGCATAGTGATTGTATTGTGAGGTGTAAACGTTGTTCGGGTGAACGTAGAAAACCCGGTTGTGATAGTGGAGATCTCCTCGAGGTGAGGAGCGGGGACGTAGGTCGTGGGGACCGAACCTCGTAAACATATCGTATTGCTTGTTGATTATATTGCCCACTATCTTGTTTATGTTTATATCACCCTTAGTTTCATATCCTTGCATATAACTCATAATATACCTCATTGCTAGGATATATCCCTTGTTCATATTACTTATCTTAGCTTACATATCTTGTTGTATTTCATACTTGCTAGGATAACTTGTTAATTAGTTTTAATTAGCATTTATCCAGATTAGATTAGCATAAGACCCTAATCACCCCCCCTAGGGTCTAACAAGGGCAACCGTTTTGCGGAGTCATTTCTGGCGTTCATCGAGGAGGTGATGTGACGGGATCATGGTGTTGATTTATTAGAGACTAGAGTTATCTTAGATTATCACGATGTCTTTTAGGACATACCTGGATTACCTCCTGTGAGAGAGATTGAGTTCTGTATTGAGTTGCAGCCAGGCACAGCCCCGATATCCCACGCACCCTACCGCATGGCACCAGCTAAGATGAGGGAGCTTTAGACCCAGTTGGACAAGTTGTTAGCTCAGGGATTTATTCGTCGGAGTCATTCTCCGTGGGGCGCACCGGTCCTCTTCGTGAAGAAGAAGGACGGTAGTATGAGATTATGCATTGATTATAGAGAGTTAAACAAGATCACTATCCGGAATAGGTACCCATTACCTAGGATTGATGACTTGTTCGACCAGTTACAGGGAGCACAGTTCTTCTCGAAGATTGATCTTCGTTCTGGTTATCATCAGTTGCGGGTCGGGAGATGGATATTCCCAAGACCACTTTTCTTACTTGATATGGATCTTTCGAGTTCATGGTCATGCCATTCGGACTGACCAATGCACCCGCAGTATTCATGGACTTGATGAACCGGGTTTTTCGTCTCTTCTTAGATCAGTTTGTGATTGTTTTTATCGACAACATCCTCATTTATTCGAGATCAGAGGCAGACCACGAGGAGCACCTACGATTAACTTTGAGGACTCTGCAGGAGCATCAGTTATATGCCAAGTTCAGCAAGTATAAATTTTGGCTTTCGGAAGTTAGATTTCTCGGCCACATCATCGGTAGAGAGGGCATAGCAGTGGACCCGACTAAGGTTACAGCAGTTCTTGATTGGGAACCGCCAAAGACGGTGACAGAGATTCGTAGCTTCTTGGGCTTAGCCGGTTATTACATGAAGTTTATCCAGGACTTCTCAAAGATTTCGATGCCACTTACGCGTCTTACGAAGAGGGGCGTATAGTTCATTTGGAGTGCGGAGTGCCAGAAGACCTTTGATATCTTGAAGACTAAGTTGACTTCAACACCAGTTTTGACTATTCTGAGTAGCGACAGGACGTTCTTCGTCTACATAGGCATCGTTGGTAGGATTAGGAGGTGTATTGATGCAGGCTCAGAGGGTAGTAGCATATATCTCACGGTAGTTGAGGGTGCATGAGAAGAACTATCCCACTCATGACTTGGAGTTAGCAGCAGTAGTATTTGCATTGAAGTCATGGAGACACTACTTGTATGGAGTACAGTTTGAGCTGTTCACAGACCACCAGAGTCTGAAGTATCTTTTCTCTTAGAAGGAACTCAACCAGAGACAGAGGAGATGGATTGAGTTTATCAAGGACTACGAGTTCGCGATTCAGTATCACCCGGGGAAAGCGAATGTCGTAGCAGATGCTTTGAGTAGGAAGCGTCGACATCGGGTTTCGGTTTTGAGGTGTTCATTGTATAGAGATCTTCTTACTCTTAGCCAGTTTGATTTCAGACCCGAGATCAGTGGAGCCAGTGCATTTTTGGGAGCAGTGTCAGTTCAGCCATCTTGGAGTACCAGAGTAGTCAGAGCTCAGCTGGAAGACTCTTAGATTCAAATCCGAAATGAGGATATTTCCAAAGAGCCTAAGGCTGATTGGACCATTGGAGCAGATGGAGGTCTACAAATGAAGGGTAGGTTGGTTATGTCATCCAGTGCCGAGCTGAAGAGAGAGTTATTTAATGAGGCACATCGTACTAGGTACACAGTACATCCAGGGACCACTAAGATGTACAAGGACTTGAAGAGACACTTCTGGTGGAGTGGTATGCATAGAGAGATTACAGAGTATGTGGCTAAGTGTTTTACCTGTCAGCAGGTGAAGGCAGAGCATCAGAGACCAGCAGGAACACTTCAGCCATTACCCATCCCAGAGTAGAAATGGACGGATATTTCTATGGACTTCATTATAGGGTTGCCGAAGTCGAAGAAGGGGAATGATTCTGTTTGGGTGATAGTAGACCGGTTGACGAAGTCAGCACATTTTATTCCAGTGAGGACTATTTATACCGCCGAGGCATATGCGGGGATATTTATTCGGGAGATAGTTTGGCTTCATGGAGTTCCAGACACAATCATGTCGGATCAAGGTTCAGTGTTCACTTCGCATTTTTGGAGGAGTTTCCAGGATTCGTTAGGCAGTAGACTATCTTACAGTAGTGTTTTCCACCCACAGACAGATGGTCAGACGGAGAGAGTGAATCAGGTGTTGGAAGACATGTTACGGGCTTGTGTCATTGACTTTCAGAGCAGCTGGGAGGAGCATATTCTACTGATAGAGTTTGCTTATAATAATAGTTATCAAGCGACGATTGGTATGGCCCCATATGAGGCATTGTACGAGAGACATTGTAGATCACCGTTATGTTAGGCAGAACCGGAGGATAGCTTAATGCTTAGACCAGAGCTAGTGAGACAGACTACTGAGAAGGTAGCATTGATCAAAGAGAGGATTTTAGCCACCCAGAGTCGGCAGAAGAGCTATGCAGATAAGAGACGAAGACCCTTGGAGTTTCAGGTTGGAGATGCAGTTATGCTGAAGGTATCGCCTATGAAAGACGTTCAACGATTCGGGAGGCGGGGAAAGCTTGCACCGCGTTATATTGGACCCTTCCGGATTTTAGAGCGCATTAGAGCTGTGTCATACAGACTAGATCCCCCAGCATCGTTGTCTGGTATACACAATGTATTTCATATTTCTATGCTCAAGAAGCACTTGCATGATGAGGAGCAACAAAGAGTATTAGATGCACCTGAGATTGAGCTTCAGGATGATTTATCTACTATTGAGATTCCAGTTTCTATACTTTCCAGAGAGGACAAGAGGCTTAGAAACAAGGTAATTCCTTTGGTGAAAGTCCAGTGGAACCGAAGAGGCGTTGAGGAGATTTCTTAGGAGCACGAGGAGGACATGCATCGCGACTACCCACACATGTTTGAGCAGGTAAAATGAATTTGTGTATGACTTATATATATAATTTACGATTTGCATGTATGACGATGTTTATACTTAACACTAAAATGAGAGTATTATCACTTATCTCCTAAGTACTTGGAACATATGGTATATATATGAGGGGTTCCTTGTTTGGATTTTTCGCTCGATGTACTTGTTCCTTTTAGTTAAGGGTTAAGTGGGAATATTTACGTTTTAGATGGTTAAGTGTAGACATCGGAGATAATTTTCGGGAGCGTAGATATTTATGACGCACAACTTCCTGCACCTATTGAGGAAGCGGATTGATTTATGTATGTGACTATATGTGTAGTTATATTTAGATTTAACCCCAGAATGAGGATATTTTCACTTAATTCCTAATCTCATGGAACACATGGTATATATATGGGGTGTTCATTGTTTAGATTTTTCGCCCGACGTACTAGTTCCATTTGATTAAGGGTTAAGTGAGAATATGGTTATTCTGGATTGTTAAATATAAATATCGTTATTTGCCTATCTAGAGTAATGTATTGATTTGATTATGATTTCCGAATTTCGAGGACAAAATTCTTTTAAGGGGGGAAGAATGTAAAACCCCGTATTTTGTTAGAAGTATATGTGAAATATTAGTGATAAATAGTTCTATTTGTGGTAAATGACTTAAGGTCATGGATATACTTGGTAACAAGTTTCTAGTCATGTATAAGTGTGGTTTCATAGAGTTCGTGCATTGGTTTTGGCTGAATAACAAAACATGCACGAATCTGGAAATAAGTGTCTGCTCAGTCGACTTATGAGTCAACTCATGAGTCGACTGATGGGTCGACCTATGAGTCGACTGACGGGCTGATTTCCAGATTTTCTTTTATTTGCGGGTTGGGTTGATATTGTTTCGGGTTTGATCGCTTATATAAAATCTCTCCTACCCGAAACCAACCCGAAAACCCATCAGTTATCAGAGAAACCCTAGCCTCTCTCTCCCCTCAAAACCCTAGTTCGTTTTTAATGATTTTTAGGGGATTTTTCGGAGGATTTCAGCGGGATTTGACGAGGTGCAGCATATGAGATCTTTCTCTCTCGGATTCAGGAGTTGGTCAGCATACCAGAGGCGAGTAACATCTCGCCCAACCCTATACCCACTGTTTGTATAGTTTTATTTGGTTTTATTTTGGTTTTATTGAGCCTAAATTACTATTTGCGTATAAAAATAGATCTTTATAGCATATGATGCGAAAATCGAATGTTTTCAGTTTATAAAAGCTCACAAACGAATTTATAATTAAGATCCAGATCTGGACTTTGTTTAAACATGATTTTTATTGTGATTTAATGGTTTCAATACGTTTTTAAACATGAGGAAATATGTTTAGGGTTTTAATGCAAAATATTACATGCAAATCTTTCATTTCTGTTGACATACATGTGTTAGAATCGGATATATATTGCTGGACATGATCAAAGAGAACACTAGTTTTATAAATTTCTGCAGAAAATTTTCGAAAACAGAAAACTGGGGATTTTCTGCTCAGTCGACCAATGAGTCGACTCATGAGTCGACTTATGAGTCGACTAATGAGTCGACCAATGAGTCGACTGATGGGGAAAACTTTAGTTTGTGTTTTGTTGGTCGACCAATGAGTCGACCAATCATAGTCGACTCATGGGTCGACTAATGAGGAGATTTTTAGTATTTCTTCAGTTTGGATCTGTTTGAGTTTCCTTTTCAGTTTCACTGAAACTGTATATGTTTGTTTATTGTTGTTGCATGCTTTAATATGAACGAGCAGTCGCCTTGAATGACGAGTATTAGAAGTTTATTATAACATGTATCATTATATGTGAGATGACATGCTAACACTAGTTTAGGTTTGCGCACCGAGACACGTGAGAAAATAGGGTATGTGCACCTGTTCATATATTTCATCTAGTACCGAGACACGTGAGAAAATAGGGTATGTGCACCTGTTCATATATTTCATCTAGTCCATGTGTTGGGCAATTATGATGTGTAGTTCATGTGTTGGACATTTATCACATTCAGTCCATGTGTTGGACAGTTTTTATATGCAGTCCATGTGTTGGACACCCATTACATCAGTTTAGACCTTGAGAGTTTACACTGACACTTACATAGGCTGGATACGACATTTATACGAGTTGTGACACGACATCGTAATTAAGTCTGAGATGAGTTTGCCTTCTTTTATTAATATTTCTTGTATTAGATTTTGGGTTTGGTATTTAGGGATGTACAATTTGAGATACAAGGTATATACATGAGGGTTTCCTTGTTTGGATTATTTCGCTCGACGTACCTATGCTCGTGTTGTAACTTCCTAAATACTAAAATCCTCTTATACATAGGTACTTACAATCTGAGCTACATGGTATATACATGAGGGTTTCCTTGTTTGGATTATTTCGCTCGACGTACTTATGCTCACATTGTAATGACCTATATAGGATCAGTGATTTCATATATATATGTATTATCTGTATTTTTTGTATACAACGAGCCCTTTCCCTTGGGGTTGGTTGTGATGTTACTTGCTAGCGCTTTTGACGCTCGTTGTCCCTCCCCCTTTCAAGTAACGAACCAGGAGCCCGGAGAGTCGCAGGTTGATGGTGAGGCACTTTAGCTTCAGCTATTCTATTATAGTTATATTTTACTTTTGAGCTCCACTGTAGGCTTTGTTTAGACATTATAAGAGTTTATTCTCGAAGTTGTAAAGGCTGTGTGCCTTATTTCCTTTTATTCAGACATTTGTATTTGAGACTTGTTGAGAAATTCTAGTCTATTTACTTCTAACATTGACTTGTACTTTAGTATGTTAGATGATGAAGTATTACTTTGATCTCTATTATTTCATCAGTTGACTCTTGTATTATCTTTTACTTGCTTTTGTACCTACACCTGTGTTGACTCTTGTATTATCTTTTACTTGCTTTTGTACCTACACCTGTTATTTGACTCTACTAGAGAGATATTAATTGTGATGGTGAAACATGTTATTGCTACACCTGTTATTTGACTCTACTAGAGAGATATTAATTGTGATGGTGAAACATGTTATTGCACGGTGTAGTGTATGGTAGGTTTGACATTCTTGGTTTCACCTTGGACTGCAGCCTTGTGTGAACCCAGGGGGGTCACAGCCGAGGACGAGAGCTCGAGGTAAGGAAATATCGAGCCCTAGAATCTGGTTTGGGGGCGGGAACGGAGGGCAAAGCCTTAGAATGCCGACGACGAACGAAGGAGGAAGGAATGGGTTTAGGGGCGGGAATAATCGACAACGAGAGCTCGAGGTAAGGAAACCTCAAGTGCTCAAGACTGGTTTAGGGGCGGGAACGAAGGGCGAAGCCCTAGAACGCCGACGAACGAAGAGATAAAGCAGTTTGGGGACGGGAATAATCGACGACGAGAGCGGGAGAATGGGTTTGGGGGCGGGAACGAATGAGGATGCCCTAGGATTTTCCGACTTATGGCGGCCAAAAGAAAAGTTTTCCGCTCAATTGAGGGGTGGAAATATGGTTAGGGAGTAGGTTAAATAATATAATAATGAGTGTGTCAGATTTTTGGGTGTTTTCCACTCATTTTTAGTGGAAAACATTTTCTATAAAATTGTACAATTTTCTGTATAGAAAAGTTTTCTGTAAATTAAGGTTGAACCAAACACAGTTTATGAAAATGGTGAGAAATTCCTATTTGCAAAACTGCCACTGTCAGAACTTTTCTCAAAATTTTTCCATAAAATACCCTAACCAAACTTAATAATAAGAGGAGATAGCAAGGGACATCTAATTTTCGAAGAGCTTTTACCTTCGTTATTTAAACTTGAAATCCTCCTCTAATTGTCTTGTCCTCATTATTTTGTATGTTAGTGTAAATAAATTATAGCATAGATATATGCTTAGAATATTGTCTTTTTATTTATAGATATTTATTCTCTTTGTATCTTTTATAACATAAAATATTAAAAAGATATTCAATTATGTAGGCTCCATCTTTTTTCATGATATTTGAATGGTATAGAATGCTCTAAAAAGAAAGGAAATAGAAAAGATAAACAAATCTTTCCTTGTAAAATTACAGGGAATTTCTAGAAATAAATAAAAGAGAAAAGAGAAAAAAATCTTTCCTTGTAAAATTACGATCTTACACTTTTTAAAACAATCGCAAATGATGGTTTATCTATCACTCATCCATTTTATTCCTACCCATAGTTGGTTCTTTCTACATTAGTATTTCTAGTTGTTTCACTATCTAAGCTATAATATTATGAGCATACTATCATCTAAATTGAACTGATATCCTCCCGAGTTTAGATATCTTAAAAACTTAATTGATTTTGATTCGAGATGGCTCACAGTGAAGCTCAAGTTATATGCAGTTCAGTCTACAAGCAATGACACATTTTATCAAGAAATTCCCTAGACAGAGTTAGTCTCAATTTTCACATGGACAGTTTAAAGCACGTAGGGGGATACTTTTGTTTGTGAAAATTGAGGTTCATCCTTTCAAGGGGTTTCCTAAAAGTTAAAAAGGGTTGTTCTGATAATCCCAATAAGCGGGGTTTCGTGATATTTTAAATGTTAAGGGGGGTTATCGGGTAATCATCCAGAGTTAAAGGGGAGTTTTCTAACACTTAGCTGTTGGAAAGTAGAAGAACATCTACAGATTAATAAAAGAATTTTAAAATATTCGAAATAGTTTCCCCAAATTGGGTGCCTATTTTTTGCATTGCTGCTCTATGATTCTGAACCCTTGATCCCCTACTACTAAAAATACTTGCTTTCTCAATTATAAACAAAAAAATTACTTAAAAAAATAGAGCTGAAAATTTTTATTATGCAATTTATGAACTACGTATGTTACTGCCAATGGTTTGCACCGGAAGTTAACAAGTGATCAGCAGAATGTGTGAAATAGAGACAAATAGCCGTGCAGTCGTCGACTGCTATTCCTCTCCTCTTACGTTTCCAAGCACGAACAGCACATTCGACGAGTTTTTTCGCCGATTTTCCTTTATCAATGGCTGAAGAAACTATCTGAATTGCTTCTTCGTTCGAGATCACATCCCAAACCTGAAACAAAAAGAATGCATATAATTTGAGGTTTACGTTTACTATTATAAAGGTGAATTTTGTTTTCGAATTGATCAAACTTTTCTCTGCCATATCTATATTGACTAAATTCTTCTTAATCCAAGTTATGCCAATTATGAGAAACAGCAGAGAATGTTGTTATGTCCCGAAAATATGAACATAATGAAAGTACTGAAGAGAAAACAGCAAAACAGGAGAAAAACAGCAGGAAAACAGTTTTGGTCACCCAGCGGTCGACCGCGAGACATGCGCGGTTGATTGGAAACATGCACGGAGGCTGGGTGTGCATCTGGGCTTGGCGCGGTCGACCGCCCAAACCCCTGTAGGAATTTAAGTTTCTGTCGAGGGGTTTCGGTCGACCGCGTGTCGCGGTCGACTGCCGCGGTCGACCGCGAGAGCTGCTGGGCTTTGGGCTTTGTTTCCTGTTCGCTTTGGGATTGAGTTTTGATATATAATCAAAACACGTTTTCTTTAGGGTTTTTTATCAGAGATTAAGGAGTCTTTTGAGCATTGTGTGAGGGAGATATTGTGAGCAAGGTTAGAGCTTTGGTTGAGGGTTAGATTGAGTGATCTTGTGTGATTGTAACCCTTTGTACTCTCCTTGATTTAGTAAAATCTTCTCATCCTCTCCCCGTGGACGTAGGCAAGTTGCCGAACCACGTATATCTATGTGTTTGTGATTTGATTTGTCATATTTGGTTTGGATTGCACTTGTGTGGTTCTCTTCTTCCCGACTCTTTGTGTGCACGCTTCCGCATAGGCGCGCAACAGGTACTGTATACTTAGGTATAGAATTATTCATTTCCAACTTCTACATGTAAATTCTGTCTAATAAGAAACCTGAAAGTAGGAAAAGACCATTCCTAAAACCAACCCGAAAATTTCGAGGTAAAGGCTTTGTTGTTATTGTTTTTGTATATTTGTACTTCAATTATATACACTAGTAGAAAAATGAACAAACTAGACGGAACAAACTAGACGGAATTTTTTTCCGTCTAGTTTGAGGCAAACTAGACGGAAAAGATTCCGTCTAGTTTGTTCCGTCTAGATTGAATCAATCTAGACGGAAATTTCCGTCTTGATTGACAAACTAGACGGTTTTTATTAATTTTTTATAAAATACTCAACCTAGACGGAATTTCCGTCTAGGTTGCATCAACCTAGACGGAAATTCCGTCTAGATTACCTAAAAAAATTTACGGATCCTCCCCCAGGTTTTTCATTTGCCCGCCTATTTTTTCATTCCCCGCCTATTTTTATTCCCCTCTCCGTCTAAAAATCCCCAACCAGGACAAACCCCCTCTCTCTCTAGAACCCCCAAATCCCTCCCGCTCTCTCTCTCATCTCTACGCCGCCGCTCACCAAAACCTCCAGACCTCCCTCAACCCCGACGGATCCCTCTCCCGCCGCGCCGAGATCCTCCTCATCCCCCCTCCTCCTCCATCTCCACCGCCGGCGTTGCCCTCTCCAGGTTTGATTTTCGATTGCATGGTTATTAATTTTTCTTTTTCTATTTTCCCTTATTACATTAGAATCACTCAAATTCATTTTTTATGTGAAATTGGTCAGTTCTCCCAACCTCCTCCTTAATTTGCATTTTCTATATTAACTTAGATTTTGATTTTGTCCCTAAACCCATATGTATCGTAAAGAATCCCATATTTGCTGATTTGATCATGATGCTTGTATTTCTTTCTACTAGTATAGTTGTTTGAGCTCAGGGCAAATGAAATTGGTGTGATAGGCGTTCTTAGTGATAGCTCGGTTTTTCTGTTGAAGGATTATAATCTAATTATGATGCTGGTAGCTTTTGAAATCTATTTTTAATTTGTTTTTTTGTCGATTAGGGGAAGTTCTTTTTTCTCTGATTGATATCAAAATCTTGATATCAAAATCTTGATTGTTCAATTCATAATTACTTGTCATGTTGTTTGTAGGATTTATTGAGAGTAAACATGTTTTGTGCAGGTTTCTCTTTGTGTTAGGAGGTTGGTTTATACCAATGATCAGGGAGAGATTGTTAAGGGGGTTTGCTCAAATTTCATATGTACAAACTTGTTTATAAGTTTATTTGTGAAGTTTATTATGCTTTAGTGTTTGAATATTAGGTTGATAATATTCAAGATGTCTCATTATGCTAATGTGTTGCAGGTGACATGAAGCCGGGAGCTGAAGTGAAGATTACAGGACCGGTTGGGAAAGAAATGCTTATGCCCAAAGATCCAAATGCAACTATTATAATGGTATTATTATTTCATTTATTTATCTTTAGTAATCTATTTATTTCGATAAAAAAATTGTGAACATTTCTGTTATTGGATTTGCATCTTGCAACAGGAACCGGAATTGCTCCATTCCGTAGTTTCTTATGGAAAATGTTCTTTGAGAAGCATGATGATTACAAGGTAATACTCAACATGTAATCAAAGATAGTAATAATAATTTATGTGGACTAGTCTCTTTGATGTCTTCCCCATTCTTTACTCATGTTTTAGTCTGCTTACTTGTATTTGGATGAGTACTTAAAATGGTTGAGTCAAGTCATATTCAAAATGCTTTCGCCTAATAGCTTTAGATTATTGGATAATGTGGTTTTGCTGTCAATCCTGCAGGTCTTCGCTATATCAATTAATAGAGCTGTGTTTCTTCTTATTTATTTAAATAGTGTTTAGTTATTTCATTAAAAGTTTGGCATATATTTGAAAGTTAAAATCCTAGCTATTTCCCCTTTTTCAGTTCAATGGATTGACATGGCTCTTCTTGGGAGTTCCCACAAGTAGCTCATTGCTCTACAAGGAGGTAAACATATGGGCTAGATTTATTTGATCTAACTGGTTGGTTCTGATTGTTAAATTTGTGTGTAGGAAAACAATTGCTAGCTAGTATCTGTATTACACTGTGTCGATGACATATTTTCCTTTACAGTAAATTCTCAATATTGGTTCCAGTGGCTTCATGCGCTAGCCATTAATAATTCAGATCTTGAATCTTTAAACTTTTACATGACAGAGCTGAGTGTCTCATGGCAAGATCTTGAGTTAATTGCTGACCCAGACAATACTGATGCTTTAAAAGTGAGGATTCTTGTCATGGAGGTATCTATTGTATTCATCATGCATACTTTTTTTCAATGGTTTTTTTTATGCTATGTAACTTTTGAGTAATGAGATGAACTTGGTAAAGAGAAGATTACCTCCATATGTTTAGTGGTTTCACGTGTTTTATTGCCAAATTTGTAATTGCACATACTTTCTTATGATCGATATTGTTTATATTGATGTTGATAGAAAGATAATTGTGTGCCTTTCTGATAATGATGCACCTTACTTATTTCTTGGTAGAACTGTAATTGCCAGTCACTTGAAGATTATTGAAAATAACCATTGAGTTAATAACTGATGGTTGCTGGCGTTTGTGAATATGCCTTATTCTTTATTATAGTTGTAGATTCATATCGTGCTCTCCCATTGAGGAGTTGCATCTTTGTTATGCATGCTCCCTAAATCGACGATGCTCCCTAGAGTTTTGTATTTCATGGCATGGACTAATTGATGTTGCATTTCATATTTTCTGTTCGTTAATTTTGTGGGCTTGATTTGCTTTCTAGAGGGTGTAGCTGGGATCTTTGTTTGTAAGCAAGGGAAAGGGATGTTAAAAGCGTTTTTAGGTTAAAGTTGGGGATTATATTTGGTTTGTGTTGGATTGAGAATTGTACTTTGAAGATATTTCATGGCATGGACTAATTGATGTTGAATTTTGTATAATGTAGGATCAAGGAGGAAGAAACATGATGCTTCAACAATTAAGTTTTCTTATTGGGTTTAAGTATTATAGGATATTTCCTTGTTTGCGGTGAAGCTGGAGCCCGTTAATGAAGGAGAAGGAAGCGACCCAAATTGCGTTTTATTTTTTTTTTACTTTAACGCCGTGGTATTTTCTCTGAAGGAGACTGACACTGTTCATTTAGCCTCTCTTCAAAGTTAATGTTTTCTAAGTGTATTTCATGGCATGGACTAATTGATGTTGAATTTTGTATAATGTAGGATCAAGGAGGAAGAAACATGATGCTTCAACAACTTGGAGGAGTAAATGCAATTGGATTCTATAAATTATGCAAAGTTCATTAAGTTATGTAAACAATTGTATTCTTTATAATCAATCTATGTAAAAAATTTATGCACCTTTCTAGTATTTTGGTGAATGTATTATTTGAATATAATTATATTTGATATTGAAATATAATTAGATCGATTGTGTTGGATATGAACATGATTTGGTGTTGTGCTATATTGTGTACATGTGATATTATATAGCGTGTAACGTAAATTTTGCCAAAAAAAAAAAAACACTGTAGCAGAGCAACCTAGACGGAATTCCGTCTAGGTTGCTACTGTAGCAATCCGTCTAGATTGCTAATCTAGACGGAATTCCGTCTAGGTTGCTACTGTAGCAACCTAGACGGAATTCCGTCTAGGTTGCCAACCTAGACGGATGTCCGTCTAGGTTGCAACCTAGACGGATTTCCTACTTCCGTCTAGGTTGATATCCGTCTAGGTTGGTCAACCTAGACGGAATTCCGTCTAGTTTACCACAATCTAGACGGAAACAGATTAAACCGAGCAAACTAGACGGAATTCCGTCTAGGTGTATCAACTTAGACGGGAAATGGAGCAATCTAGACGGAAATTTCCGTCTAGATTGCTCGTTTTTCTACTAGTGATATTATACTTCAATGGTATAGGAAACCTGAAAGTAGGCAAAGACCATTCCTAAAATCATTACTAACGGTTTAATATTACACCCAACTAAAAATGTTGCTAAATTATGAAAATAATCGCACTTAAAATAAATTTTGAGTTCACATACCCCATCGGTTGCCAGAATTATGAACTGATCTCTGTCAGTAACCATCCTTTTCGTTACTTCAGGCACTGATATGAGACCAAAATCCTTGATGCAATAATCTCCAAAAGCTCTTGACATAGCTAATCCAGGAGTTTCACCATTCGGTAGCCAAACCCTGTGAACTCCGGGTTCGTCTCTCAAACAGAAAACCCGTCCCTTACATTCATTTATACGCTCTGCCTCCTCTATAAATTACAAAAAAAAAAAAATAGAAGGGTATTTATTAGTAAAATAGAATGGTTAGTTTTTTATGCAAATAATTGTTTTACTGATTCATGAAGAGATGGAAGCCTACGAACTAAATTTGGTTTAAAATCAGTGGTAAGCTGGATAGGAACCAAGCACCCATCATCAGAAATTGTTGCCAGTACAGCACGAGAATCCCCCACGTTTGCTAATACCAGGAGCTCGCCCTAACAAATAAGACCATGAGGGAGAAATTTCACAACAATGACATTTGTGTAAAAAAAAAATAAATAAATAAAAAAAATAGTAAATTTACAAGGGAATCATGCTTTGAGCTCTATGCATGCAGTGGCGGAGCTGCATTTAAGTTAGGGGCCGGGTACCTTGATCGCCCCCCACCAACCCAAAACAAAACGAGCTTTTGGAATTTACACTACCAATAAGGATTAAGATTGGATAAAATAATCATAAACCACTCAAAGGTTTGGAATTTGCATTACGTACCAAGAAGTACTTTCTTCACTTTTCTTTCTTATATTTGTGGAGAAATCAGAAAAACCAGAAAAACTGGCATAAGTCGACTCATGCACTGTGCACGAGTCGACTTACGATCTGCAGCCGAATTGTGATTTTAGCCTCTGTCAAGTCGACTTAGCATGACTGTTAAGTCGACTTATGGCAAGTCGACTTAACAGTCTGTTAAGTCGACTTATGAAGTGTTCTCCAGTTGTTGATTTTCTCTCTGTCAAGTCGACTTGTGAGCTCTGTTAAGTCGACTTACGACGGGTTTTTTGCATACGCAGGTTTCCTATTTGCAGTCTAATTGGGGTTTTGTTTTGGTATAAATAGGGAAACGATTTGAGAGGGTTTGATATCAGAGATTAAGGAATCTTTTGAGCATTGTGAGAGGGAGATATTGTGGGCAAGGTGAGATCTTTGGTTGAGGGTTAGTTTGAGAGTTCTTGTGTGATTGTAACCCTTTGTACTCTCCTTGAATTAGTGAAATCTCCCCATCCTCTCCCCGTGGACGTAGGCAAATTGCCGAACCACGTATATCTCTGTGTTTGGATTAATTTGGCGTTATTGGTTGGATTTGTGCAAGAGTTTGGCTTTCTTCTACTCGTGATCACAGGTTCGTTGTGAATTCGTGCAAGGCTTCCGCATAGGCGCGCGACAAGTGGTATCAGAGCCCAGATTCAGATCTAGGGTTTTGGATTAGGTGGAGGAAGATTCAGTTTGAAGCTTGGTTCTTGGAGTTCTAGGCTTTGGTGGAGTTAGGGTTTGAAGTTGCCGTTGAAGATCTCGCTTTCCTCGTGTGGTTAGGAGTTCTATTTGGAATCCAATCTAGGGTTCAGTTGGGTAATTTCTTATTCTTTCAAAGTTTGGATCTTTCTCTACAATTTGGAAGTTGTGATTATGGGTGAAGTAATTGGTGAAAGCAGCAAGATGACAGGCACAGTTCAAGTGGGTTTTCAGAACACTAAGATTAGTGTTGTGAAATATGACGGCAAGATCAATTTTGGTTTGTGGATCTGGTTTCGTGAATCAGCAGCTGGATCATCGGATTTGGATAGATGGGTTCGAGGAGGAGGAGGAGGAGGGAGGATGATGTTGAATGTTGGGGATCGTGATGTGCGTGAGAGGCCAAGGCTTGTACTTGATCCTCCGAAGGGGGAGACATCGACGTAGATGAGCTTTGACATGAAATGGACGGGACTACTAGTCCCGTCCATTTGGTTTGGCATGCTAATCCTCGATTAGCATGTCTTAAATACACAGGACTAGTAGTCCCGTGTAGTTCAAAAAACTACCCGCAGCAAAATCGATCCTTTTCATTTGAGTTGAGATGAAAAGAGTCGATTTTGCTGTTTTTTTTTGTGAAAAGGTCGATTTTGCTCATTAATTTTGAAGAAATGGTTGTTTTCAAAAATTTGTCCAGGGAACAATTGATATGGGGAAATATTTTGAAAAGAGCCGTTTTACGTTTTATAAGGAAGACCTTTTCTCCACCTTACCTCTTCTGAACCTTGATTGGAAGTTGGAATCCTACAAAAATTATACATTTTGCAATTGTTATTTTAATAATACTTCTACTTATAACTTAGAGCGAAAAAAATAAAACTATAGAAATCATAATTTTTTTGAAAATATGATTACAGAAACTTTGTACAATTAAGGTCCAGTTTGGTATTATTTTTTTTTAGGACATTCTCCTTGTTTTTTTTAAAGAAGAAGATATTAGTCGTGTTTGGTAAAACTTTTTTTTACATCCTCATTAAAACTGATTCTGCTTTTAAAGATACGCTTTTAAAAGAAATATGATAATGTTTTAAAAGAAATATGATAATGTTTTAAAAGCAGCTTCTGCCTTTTGTAGTTTTTCTGCTATATATATCATTTAGTTTTTGTCAATGTTTTTACTATTGAGAAATATGAAGTTAAACTTATGTTTATTTTAGTTATTTTCACTTATAATAATCTTTAAGCAAGATTTTGTCGAACATCTTAGCTATTTTTGGAAGCAGCTTTTGATATATGACGCGAAACAGCTATTTTCAACGGCTTATATAAGTTGTTTCTATAAACTGTTTATCTACAACTTATTATAGGCTCTAATAACACCAAACTGACCCTTAGTCTCGTGGGGAAGACTAGTTATCATATACAACATGCAAGATGTGAATAATTCAAAAATACATCATGAGTTCCTCACGTAAAATTGCTTCTTAGAAGTAGTTAGAACCTTTCATGTTCCGGTAACTATTATGGCAGTTTGCATTTGTATTTATCCAAGATATAGTTTGTTTTGGTTCATGAAAAGTTGCAAGAGTTATGCTCTAATGAGTCTCTATTAGATTCCCAGGAGAATTTCGCTGTATTTTTCTTCTTGACTTGAGAGATACACACAATGCTAAGTTTCTTTCTTGAGGTCTTCGCCTCACATTAAAAAGACTACAAAGAAACGAAAAGCTTTTGTAACAAACCAATAAAGAAGCTGCAAGTGTTTATCAAGAGTTGTTGTTCGCTTTGACGTTTTGAATTATTTCAATTTTAATGAGTTATCTTCTGCCGTTAATATAAAGGAGATCACCTAGTTCTGCTAGAATGCCAACAGAAAAATTTTCCGTTGATATTCCCTCCATCACAAGCTAGAGAACTTCGTAGTTTCTAAAGACATGAGACATTAACGAATTGTTTGGCTTAAGCCTACATTCACAGATAAAACGACCGAGAGAATAAGTACAAAATACAGGAGAGAGTTCTCTCTCTCACATTTTCAACAATCTACAAAGTCAAACCCTCACTCATCCACAATGTGTTTGACAACTCCCAACACCAGTCGATACAATTCTTAGAATCTCCGATACAGGAACAATTGTCAAAGAATTATATAACCCCAAGAACAGTTTTTCAAAGCTCGGTAATGTGGAGCTAAACACTTGCAAGGCAACATTCTAATCTCCAATTCCAAGATGATCTTCAAGCGCCCATTCTTGACTTTGATATTAATTTCCCAACATTTAGATACAGCAATTTTTTTTAATGAAGAAACACGTTTAAATCTAATATTATTGTTATGCCACAAAACCGAGCTTTGAAAAACTGCCAACAAGACAATGTCTCGTGTCTTACTAAGAGTCCGGACACAGAGCCGAACAGCATGAACACACAGACTTAACGAGTTGATGATGTCTCGGGCGGCATGGTCACCCATCCCTTGTTTAAGGTGGATCGACCTCTGCTCGTCCAAAGTTATACCAAATTGTCTGAGCTGCGCCCAAATACCCTGCTCGCCAAGGCAAGACGACCGCACTTTCCCTTCACGTGACATGGTATGATTAACTCACATGAGGGCGGCATTACAATCATCAAAATGATTCTCTCCACGGCCTCTCTAGACATCCTAACTACCTTGGCCAACACCAGAGGGACAAATGGACAATTCAATTACGCAGGAAGCTTCCATACGACTTAGCTGAGTAGACCAGATAGATGCCACATAGTCCTCCCTCTCTCCCCGATTTACCCCTCCAAATTAGCATTAATAGAGGTAACATTAGTAAAGAAATATAAGTCTGATTTCATTCTAAACTTTGAATGGATTTTCACTATCATCTTCCTAAAATCACTGACTTAAGCATCAGAGGGTCATCGGGGTGTCCGGCATCGGTGCCTTCTAACAGTTTCCTCAGTGATTTGTAGGAGGGTCTCCATCAGTAAATCCGCCGACCAAAGAATCAAAGGAGCCCGTACAACAACAAATCTCAGCTCTGGCGACTCCCTTCATCAACTCTTTTTCTCACCCAAAACATTTGCGCATCTCAAAGATAGTACCAGAAACATCCTCTCCTTGCTTATTTAAACGCAATCATGTTAGATTGCATCGTTCTATTCTCCAGCTTCAGCTAAATTTTTACCAATACTTATATAGCGATGATTTAGCAGAGTTTAATACCTGTTACCAGTATACTTAAATTTCTTTTATGCTAGAATTTTTTTTTAACTTGCATCCTTTGCCTAGCAAGAGTTATACATCTCCACCTTGTCAAGTGCACTTGATTGTAGAAGAATAAGAACAATGAGACATGAGGAATGGGATCGAGTTATGCATGCCTGAAAAGTTTCATGCTGAGCCAATGCAAATATACAGCAACAACCAAAACTGGAAGAGTCAAGGGCAGCAATAAGCAATAATACCTGTTTAAAAACAAATAAAATAGAAACTAGATTAAGAAAGGTTCTGATGAATCATTGCTTTGAACAAAATAAATTCTCACCCAATCCACCAAAAAGAGAAGAAACTAAATGCAATGAAAACATCTCATTGGCTACATTGCTCGCAAAGGAGCAACTCCGTAGGTTATTGTCTGGTAAATATTTGTCGGAAAAAAAAACATTCTATAGCAAAGCAGAAAACAGAAACTTAAGTCAAGCAAAAATAAAACAGTGTTTGAATTTTAACGTATTTACTGATGTAATAATAGCATGACAACTGAAGAGACTAATGCAAACCACATTAAGTTCAGCAAACTTTCCAAAAGATTAGGATGCAAACCCAAGGAATTGTCTTATATAAACTGTAGTAGTCTGATGTATTAGGATATATTTAACAAAGGATGCTTTTGGTGAGACCAGGGATGTTGTCTATGAAGATTAACTTGCACATCGATGAACAAATAAAGGAGGAAGAAAAGTCAACAGGCAAGTGTGAAATAATTTTGATGTACACACAGATAGCAGGATTGATCTCCGAAAGTAAGTAAGAGCCAGCTTCCAAACATAGTCGGTCCTCTATATCAACTAATGCTTGGGTAAATTTTAAATTACACAAATTCTAATGGTATATAAGCAGTCACTTCAATGCAGGAAAAAACTAAGCCAATAACCAATTTACAGAGCTTGCCATGTGCATACAGTGGAAGGAGATGGAGGAAATGGGAAAACAAGATCTGTTTGCTGATCAGGTGTTATTTGACAGTACGTGTGTGTTGTAATAATCATTTTTCATTTCAAGGGACTGCAATTCTTCATGTTGAAAAACAAGAGGGTATACATGAAAATTACGGGTTTTGTTTCGCAAATCAGAATAGCCACATCTCCACTTGTTACAGGCAAGATGAAATTCATGTTCCATCTTCTACAATTTGAGGGGAGAAATTTTCCAGCCAGATTTACCCTCTGCCTCTGGCTTCATAATGATGCCCAGTAGAAAAAATGTGAAGGCACATAAGTAGACTAAGGACTTAACAATTCAATCATCAGTTAGGTGTGATATCTTGCCCACAATGATATCACTTCAAGTGGAAAGTTGTATTACCGCATCATGGACAACCAGTTGACAGCATGTTCAAAGACCTGACCAAAGTTGGCTAGGTGGAGTTGATACTAATTAGGACGCAGCTTTCTTTTTCTCCAAGAGATCTGGCAAAGACCTTTTATGGTGAGATTGTCTTAGTTTAAAACTAGAGATGGATCGTTGAGTATCATGACAACCTAGGTAGTAATCATATCACTAACCATATAGAGACTATGCCACTTAGCTGTGTGAAATCATGCTCATATCTTAATTTCTAATAATGATGCTGTATATCCATCATTAGTGTTAATGTTTTACAAGAAGATAGTACCTAATATACAGCTATTTTTTTAGTGTTAATGTAGTATCCAATTTTCTAATATTCTTTAACATTGGATAAGATTATAAGCAGAGGGATAATGGGAAAACGGAGTCAAAGTTTGTTGCTTGTTGTCCTCTTCCTCCACAATTATTTACGGTAAATTACAAAAAATCCCAAGAACTTCCATTTTTTTGGTAGTAAACCCCAATAACTTTTGCATTTTGCAGAATAAACCCCAAATAAATTTCTGCATTTTGCAGATAAACCCCATAAATTGGAACCAAAAAACAACATAAACGGCATTTGAAAGTTATTGAGGGGTTTAGTGTAATTTACCCAAAAGGTATTGGGGTTTTCTGCAGAATTTATTAGGGGTTGGTGGGATTTTGAAACCTATTTGCGGTTTACTGCAAACAATTAAAGTTATTGAGGGTTTACTGTAATTTACCCTTTTTCTTTTTGAGAGAAACTGTGAGGTCTAAGCCCCCCAGCATTTCATTAGAAAGATAACTTGATCTCCTAGGAATAAAAAAGAAAGAAAACATAAACATATGCATAAGTACAAACAACTTGTGCACTCCATCATAGAGATCCATTGTTGTTTACCTCACCTTGCAGTCAATCAAGAGCCCCCCAACCAACAAAAAAAAGACACAGAAACAGACACAGAAAAACCCCTTGTTTTGCATCACAAAATGCTATGAGAACACCACAATGGCAACTCCTTCATTTTCTCTCTCTCTCCACCCTTCTGTTGTTGCATTTCCCATCTTTCTGTTAATCCAAAGCCCAGGACAGGTGCCAAAGTCCCTAATTTCTATGATAATGAATTTTTATATAGCTAGACTATCAGGAACTACTATACTTCCCCCATGTAATTCCAATGATTAGTAATTACCATGTTCTTTTGTGTTTATAAAAAACTAATGAATGGCAAATGACAAAAATATTCTTATAGTTAGTAAACCGCCATAAAAATCCAAATATACACTATCTAAAATTGTTTTTTTTTCCTTAGTGCTCCATTGACCATTCCAATCACCTCTATTGATACATAGTTTTCATTAAAGAAACTTCAGTCCCTTAGTGCTCCATTGACCATTCCAATCACCTCTATTGATACATAGTTTTCATTAAAGAAACTTCAGTCTCTTTGTCTTCTCTCATTAAAAGTTGATCACCTCTATTGATACATAGTTTTCATTAAAGAAACTTCAGTCTCTTTGTCTTCTCTCATTAAAAGTTGTAAAGCTAACACCCTGAACAACTATAATAATTTATTTGATCCGGTTATATTCCTGGTATGATGGATGCTCTCAGATATAACAACTATACTCCACATAGTGTTGTTTATTTTCAAGCAGACTCCATACAAATTCACCCATGAGGCTTATTTCTTGTTTGGTTTGTCCTCAATGACTCGATTAGGTTTAGTTTCTAGTAGCTGAAGGCAACAATCTGGATTCTATTGAAACGAGGAGTTATAGGCCTAAATATTTGAGTTCCATTAAATGTTTTACTCTATATATCAGATAAATTTGGAAATCTTTAAGGTAATTTCTTGTTTCTTGACCACAGAGTAAGGTTCTCCGTGTATTGTGCTACATAGCGGAAATTTCTTTTTCTGCATCCTTTTCTAGTTGTATTTCTGACGCCCGTGTTTGTCGATGTCAATGGCAGGCCGAGGACAATGCCATTTATGCGAAAAAACAAGTATTTGCAAGTAAATTGTCATACATAAGAAAAGAAAAGGTAAGAGAACATATGGTGAACTTACAAGACAATTAGCTAAACCACCAATAATTCAAGCTCGTGCACCTCAGATACAACATCCAAATTCAATTTACGGGTAAAAAAAAATGCAATAAAAGTACCTGTCATTCTGAATGGCGGACAAAAATGGGTTCTCCGGTGGCGGAAGAAGCTTGGACAGATAAAAGTACCTGTCATTCTGAATGGCGGACAAAAATGGGTTCTCCGGTGGCGGAAGAAGCTTGGACAGGATGGCGGCATACAGAAATCCTAGAAATGATATAATGCCAAGCATAACGAAAATCAGTCCGCAACACCCGTCACTTCTTGAGGTTTGCGCCATTTTAGATAGCCTTCGAACTGAGATTCTAGCGCACGAGTATTACCCCTCCGCCCGCTGCCGTAATCTGTCAAGGATTCAAGCTACTGTTTACGTCCAGATTTGGAGTAACGAGGTAACTAAAAAATATCAAAAGAATTCCCACTATATAAGTGATCTAAGCTGTTGTCGTGGAGAAAAGTGGGCCAGCGAATTGATTTCGATCGACAAATGGAATGAAGATAAATCGCACCGCAGCTATGAATTCAAAACTAGTTAGCATTTGAGGAAAATAAACACAGATCGATGAGTCAAATATCAATTCGGGATCTTATTGTTTATTCAGTTGGGGGGTAAGATTTCGCAGATTAGATACAAGAATATTGCAAGAAAAACTGAAGATTCAGCAAGAAATCGACAAAGGAGAGTATTAATTTGACGGAAAAAAAATATGATAAAATATTGAAGATTACAGCGAGAATTACCGATTTTTTTTCGGCGGGGGAGGGGGAAACTGGCACCTTAGAACCCTAGGCGGCGTCGCTCTTGTCATTCGCTCTCTATCGGGTAAATTTATTGTCAAAAAAGTCCTGCGCTATCGAGGTTTTGCATTATTTCACCCTCGTCCGAGTTCGGGTAAATTTATTGTCAAAAAAGTCCTGCGCTATCGAGGTTTTGCATTATTTCACCCTCGTCCGAGTACTGAAAAATTACGCGTAATACTTGTTATTTATCAATTTATGTCTCTAAATCATTTATCCACTTACTAGATTAACCTCTCCGGCTCTCGGTCGATGTCAGCACGTGCAAACTTCAATCACTGTTCAAAAGAACATGTTGAGTTGAGAGGAGTGGTGCACACTAATGACGTGTTTGGATGGAGGGTAGAGAGAGGGAGGGGAAGAGAAATCTAATTTTAATATTGTTTAGGAGTTACATTTAAAAGGGTAGAGGAGGAAAATAGGGGGAAATTTTGAGCCAAAATCTTACACCCCAAATTGGATGTAATGAAGGGGAACTTTTCTCCTTCCTTCTCTTCCCTAAGTCATCTCTCAAACACACTGTAAGAATTATATTGTTATTACCTAGAGGCGAAGTTTAGAATTTTACAAAGATTAGGCACTAAAAAGTTGAGCACAAGTTTCAAATTTGAAATATTTTATTCGGTAGAGAAAAAAATTGAACTTTCATCCATAAATCAAGAAACGTTTTTTTTTACGCCCAAATGGACACTATAGCTTAGGTAACACTGGAAATTGAAAGTATGATATAGTTTGGATGGAAGCTATTGCTTTAGTTTTACTAAAGTTTGGATGGCGGCTTCAATGCTAGATATGTGTGAGAGTTTTGCATGATGTGACACGATGAGAGCTGAGATTGTTTGAGTATTTTACTAAATAAATCTAACTAAACTGATTTACATGTGTCCCACGATGAGAGCTGAGATTGTTTGAGTATTTTACTAAATAAATCTAACTAAACTGATTTACATGTGTCCCAAAATAATTTACCAAGGGTTCTAAGCCAATTATCCAGGAGTAATGAAGATCCTAAAGTAATTTCTGAGAATAGTGATGGCAGTTCACCTCATTGCCCCATGCTAGATCCGCCTCTGAAGTATGTCGAACACTTAAAAATTCTATTTTTTCTATTAAAATTGATAATTTTTAAATACAGACAGTTTGTATTGTTAACTTTAAAATTTGCTTTCCATTCATTTTCATCTTTAAAAATCATCCACATCATCCAATAATATGGTGACAACTCATCTTATCTTATCTCGTTTCTTACTTTTAAGAATGAACTAAGGGGCTGTCCGTTTCGCAAAAAAATTTGGGAAATCAAAGAATAGGAAACCTATTTCCTATAATAATTTTTTTGAGGTTGTTAGGTTGGTTTAAAAAAAAAGAAAATTATAGAATAGGAGATGAGATGAGATGAGTTGTCAGCTTATTATTGGATGATGTGAGTGATTTTTTAAAAAAATTGTTTTGAGGTTGTTTAGTTGGTTAAAAAAATAAGGAAATGAATTGGAGGTATATTATTGGATGATGTTTTGAGGTTGTTTGCGTTTGGTTCATTTTTAAAAATAAGAAAATAAATGAGATGAGATGAGTTGGAGGTATATTATTAGATGATGTGACACATACTTAAGGAAATCAAAATTTTTTTTTTGAGGAAATGGATGGAAAGGAAGGTTTAATTAGATGAGATGAGTTGTCACAATATTATTGGATGATGTGTGTGATTTTTAAAAATGGGATAAGATGAGATGGTTGTCACAATATTATTGGATGATGTGTGTGATTTTTAAAAATGGGATAAGATGAGATGTGATGAGTTGGATGATGTGACACATTTCTTGTGTTTGGTTTATTTTTAAAGGTAAGAAAGAAGATGAAATGAGATGAGTTGGAAGATAAAAATAATATTTTATTGGATGTTGTGGGTGAGTTTTAGGGATAAAAATGGATAAAAATATTATTTTATTGATTTCCTTGTACCGATTTCCTTTTCTTGGTTTTTAGGAAACCAACCAAACGGGCCCTAAACACAAGAAATGAGACACATCATCCATCTCATCTTATCTCATCATTAAAAATAAGTCACATCATCCAATAATATAGTGACAACTCATCTCATCTCATTAAAATTTGATTTCCATCTATTTCCTAAAAAAATCAAGAAATGAGTTTCCTTAAGTATGAGTCACATCATCCAATATAATAACAATTCATCTCATTTTATCTCTTTTCTTAGTTTTAAGATGAACCAAACACAAGAAAAGAATTTATCATAAAAAATAGATTTCTTATAATTAATTTTCTTATTTTTTTAGCCAACCAAACAACCTCAAAATATTTCTTATAATTTGTTTCTTTAGAAATTACTCATATCATCTAATAATATTGTGACAACTCATCTCATCTCATCTTCTTTTTTACTTTTAAGAAATGAACCAAACATAAGAAAAGAATCTATTTTGAAAACAGATTACATTTCCTTTGATTTACTTGTTTTTTATCGAACCAAACTTGACCCTAAGGAGTCGAACCCGGTTAATACAAAGAACCTAACAAACAAGTACAGTAGCGCGCTCACTTGGAGACCCCCCGCTAAATTCTTGAAACCCTAAACCCTAGCGCACCGATCTCCCCTCATCGCGCTGCCATCGAGACGATCCAAGGTAGGTTTTCCAAGGTAGGTTTTCTTTAATCTTATTTGTCTATCAATTTTCCATCCCAGTTGATAATTTTGAGGAAATTTCCGTACCAATTTCTTTTTTTTTCTTGATTCTCTGGGTCAGTCTCTTGCTTTTCTTCTCCCACTTTAGGCCTCATAAAAGTTTTCAGACATTTGTTAGTTCTATCCTTTTGTTTCGAAATTTTCGTTATTTTTGTTGCATTTACGAATCTTATGAAGAATTTTTCAAGAAATGGAGTTGTGTTGTTGTTGTTGTTGTTTTTGTTATTCAATTTCATAATCATTGCCTCGAACAGTAATCGACGCAATTTGTTTGGTTCAGCTCAATTTCGTAGGAGAAGGGAGCCGTGAATTTCTATTTAAAAAAAATGCAGTCCGTACATTGTAGCTGGGCTGGGAGAACATTTGGTATAGCTAGATGCAGTAGCAGTGATTCTGGCGACAAGAAGCCACGGAGTAGACGAACAAAAGAGGAGAGGAAAACGATGGTTGAGTCCTTTGTAAAGAAGTAAGCGACTCACAATTTTCCTATGCCAGCGAGGTTTCATAGGCTTCTAATCTGTTTTGTGTTTTCTTTCGAAATGTATTGCATAATGCGTAAATTGTATAAAGGTGCATGCAGAATACTGTGAACTTAGTATTCACTCTGTCCCTTCTTGTATATTTTATGATTTCATATTTATCTGCATAGTGCCAATTCCTTATGGTGCTTAATTGTTGAATAGTTGTATTTGGGTCATGCTTAATTGTCTGAACCAATCTATCCGAGTTTTGATAATTTGCATCATACTTTATGATATGAATGATTTAGTTTAATGTCTTCTGTCAATGCTAAATGAGAGGCATCCTGTCACATTTGTTTCAGACCCAAAGTAAGATCATAGGTTTGTGGCGAAGTTTGTCAGCAAGTTTTATCTCCCAAAAAAAAAGTTGGTTCACAGGTTCTTTATAAAAACTTGTTTACAGAAAAATAGCTAAATGAATAAGAGGGAGAGAGTGATAGAGTATTTTGGACATGTATTAGTTCTTGGAGGGAGAATATTTGCTTCAAATGCTGGGAAAGATCTCTAGTCAAGGTAAGTTGATTTATAATAGAACAAGAGATTGTATATATTTGTTATTTGGTTTGACCAGAATCGATATCTATCATCTAATTTTTTATCATGATCTTTAGATTTCATGGTCATATATTATAGCCTTTTATCCTGTGCAGGGGCAGTGGATAGTCCTTTGTTTAAGCAAGCTGTTAAGGTTCTTGTAATTTAAATAATTAGATTACAGACCCTATGTTAATAAATTAAATAGTAATTCTTGTTAGAAGTTGCTAAGGCACCAATGCACCTATAGCATACATGTAAACAAATCTAGCACTTTTCTTATTGCACTTAGAATTTTATTCATTGTAATTGTCCATATGGATGATGGTAGAAAGCCATCCAAAATTTTTATTTTTATTTAAAAATAATCCCTAGCATTTTAGTAATTTTAACATATAGAGGTCCATTCAATTTGGTGCCCATATACTTCATAAGAGTAGATGCCAATTCAAGATGATGAAATGAATGGCTTTCATGGATCACATGATTTGATTTCTTTGAAATATGGGTTTTTCCGATATTAGTCCCTCAAATCTTTCATATTTTGACATTAGCCTCTCATATCTTCATATGTTGAAATAGTCACCCAAAGCTTTAAATATTCTAAAATTAGGCCCCTAAAGCTTTATATTTTGAAATTAGTCCTCCAAATCCTTTAAGTTATTTGAAACTGGTCCCACAGATCTTTCAACCTGGTGTTAACTAGAGGGTCTAATTTCATAACACTAATAAGGTTTGGGGGGCTTATTTCAAAATATGAAGATTTGAGGGGATTTATTTCAAAATACTTAAAGATTTGGGGCTAATACAAAATAGGAAGATTTGGGGGACTAATATCAAAATATGAAAGATTTGGGGGACTGTATCAAGAAAAACTTCAAATATTTGCTTCATGTACTGTTTAAATCTCTCAGAAACATTATAAGATTCTGTATGAAGGTACTTTGTTGAATATTTTTGATTATTTAACTTGAACAAAATTTCATTCAGGTACCAAAGTTTGAACAATGGAAAATTCCCATCACTTAATCTAACACACAAGGAAGTTGGTGGATCCTTTTATATTGTACGGGAAATTGTGAGAGAGATCATTCAGGAGAACAGAGTTCTATGTCCCGGAAACTCAACTTCCAAAGCACTAAATCTTGAATATGGCCCCGAAGAAATGACAGGAGACTCTTTTGCCATGGACACATCCGCACCATTGTCTATATCAACTATCAATCTTGCAGTCAACCAAGAACAAGGAGAGAGTTTTTCTTTGTCTAATGATGAGAAAAGGACGAGTTCAGAAATTATCGAAATAGAGAAGTCTGTCAACCAAGAATATATGGAAACTGATCCAAATATTACTTTTGTATCACAAGTTCTGGATGGTGAACAAGACCATGCGATTTCTACTGGTTATCCAAATGAGAAGTTGGAGAATGCGAGTAATGTGGTATCCAACATTGGTGAACTATCAGGGGTAAGAGATGAAAAGTTGGGAGTTTATGAAAAAACACACGCTGAAGTTTCAGTTTTCAGTCCAGAAAATTCCAGTAAGTTTGAGAAACTGGTTCCCTCGTATGAAACTGTGTCTACGACTCCTCTCCAGTCTGAATCTGACCTGGATGGTGAAGAATACCATGAAAATTTTAATGGTACATATATCAATGAGAAGCTGGAGAATTTAAGTTATGAGGAACCCAACCTTAGCAGACTATCTGGGGTGATGTATGAGAAGTTAGGAGTTTCTGAACAAACACGTGGAGAAGTTCAAGTTCACAGCTCAGAAAATTCTGGAAAGGTTGAGAGTCTAGCCGGTTCTGTGACTTCTCCACTAATCGAATATAGCAGTGATAGCGAACAATACCATGGGATTTCCAATGGTTCTCTTTTAAATGGAATGTTGGAGAGTTGTAAGGATGACAACCTTGGCAAACGATCAGGGTCAGAAAATGATAATGTAGAGGTTTCTGAACAAACACATGCTGAAGTTCAAGTTCACAGTCCAGAAATTTCTGAAAAGGTGGCATCTATGACTCATCCCATGTTTGATTCCAAAATTGGTATGACAGGATCAATTGATTCTCCATCACCAAGCAGTTCTCTTCCACTGTCAGATAACTTCTTCAGAACCAGTATTTGTCCAGATCCACTAACAGCTTGTGCTTCTCTTAGTGGTGGAGAAGATCGTCCACTATCATCAGCTGATGCCGTGACTAGCAATCCAGGTAAATCTCAGAATTCAATAGGCATGACAACTTCCCTTGAGGTACCAAAAACGTCTGATTCTGATGAAGTGAGTGTAGCATTCATGCCATTTGAAAAAGGTTCTGTCATAAACAAGTCAGAAACAACAGAAACGCTATCATCCATTGTCGCTGATGAAATATCAGATGCAAACCCCTGTAGACAACTTTCATTTGAAAAAGATACTGTAGCAGGCATGCCAGAAATGACAGGAACACTAATGTCTGCTGATATTGATGAAGTATCAACCAAAATGAATGGATCCATACAACAGAACTTAGAGTCCCCTGCATTGGGAGGTAGGGGACTTTTGGTAAGTTTCAATACCATAGCCTGCTGTATATTTGGTTTGAGTTTACATCTTTTATGTTACTTGGTAGTTAATTTTTATCTTTGCATGTGTTGAAAGTTGTTTGTGATACCATCTTATGAAGTATTTCTTTAAGATGTACGAGTAAATAATAATTGCATAATTCAAAGAGTTGCACGTGCATTTATTGAAGGTGCGCATAAATTCTTGTCCTTTTCTCCTAGAGATTTTTGTTCTGGATCAGATTGCAAATCCCTGAAGTCAGTACATTGCTGAAGGGGGAGGAGAAATTATTATTTTTGTAGGTTCATGAACACCTAAAGGCAGGATATTTGTTTTCATGATTATTGGTTTTTGCTTAGATAAGAGGTTTGCACTTATATAACCCTCCGGATTTATT
>NC_033800.1:48150750-48167626 GCF_001876935.1 Asparagus officinalis
AAAATAATCTTTCTATGGTCAATATTACTCTTCACTATTTTAAATATTTTATTTATATCTTAATCTATCATAATTATATCTTATCCTAATCCTGCGTGAACTATTTATAGCTTAACAATTAAAAAATAATATTAATAAAATATATAAAATATCTTTATGGTATTAGTTTGTTAAGATAAAGAAATTATACGTAGCTAACGTACATAATACATAAATTATTGCAAAAAACCTAAAAGTTTTAAAATTGCACAAAATACCCTGAAAAGTTTAAAATTATAAAAACTATCCCGACGTCTAAAAACTTAAAACAACAAACATGAAAACAAGAAATTAGCATTAGTTTACGAAGAATTTAAAAATTTGCGGTTAACATCTCAATATCTCAAAAATTATAGAAACACCCTCAAAAGTTTAAATTACAAACAAAAATTTGCGGTTAACATCTCAATATCTCAAAAATTATAGAAACACCCTCAAAAGTTTAAATTACAAACAAGCACATGAAATTCTAAAATTTAAAATTATAGAAACACCCTCAAAAGTTTAAATTACAAACAAGCACATGAAATTCTAAAATTTTAAAACTTACAAACAACATAGATGAATTCAAGGGATTACCATAATGCATGAAAATTTTTGATATTTCAAAACTTAAAACAACAAACATGAAATCAAGAAATTAACAGCAGCCTCCAAAGAATTTAAAATTTTTAATTAACACCCTCAATGTCCCAAAAATTATAGAAATACCCTCAAAAGTTCAAATTATAAAAAACAACCCTAATATTTTAAAAATTCTAAAATTTGCAAACAACAAAAGATGAATTCAAGAGATTACCCTCATGCACCTAAAAATTTAAAATTTGTCGAAATTAATCTCAAAGTTACAAAAGTTGTAGAAAAAACTCTTTTAAAATTTAAAAATCATAAAAACTCTAAATTTTTAAAATTTATAACCAGTACACATCAAATCTGAAAACTATTGGCAGACCGCTAAAATTTGAATTTTTTAAAAATTAATCTACAGTTTTAACAATTATAAAAAGCAACTTCAAAATTTTAGAGTTGTAAGAAATATCGTGACATTTAAAAATTACCACTGACACATGAAACATAGAAGTTACAACTACCAAACTTAAAAGTAATTTTTTAAAATGCTCCTAAAGTTTTAAAAATTACAAATCACACCCTCAAAGTTCAAAACCACAGAAAAGGCTGAAATTTTAAAACTTGGCAAAGAAAAGTATAATTGTTAGGTATTCTTTCATTAAGATATATATATTTAATTTCTAATTTAGGGTTTACTATCACTTTTCAGCATCTAAAGATAGTCTAAGTTGATACTGGTAAACAAAAGCAATAAGAATTGATTAAAAATATCCGGTTAGGGAATAAAAATTTAAAAAAATATTATAGCTTAAAAATTATTGTTACCATATAAATTAAAGCAACTGCATAAAATTTTATTAATAAGTTGGACCAGCAAAACACATTAGTAACATTAATTGATAGATGTTTAAATCCATAAAAATGATAAAAGACTATAATATAATAGCTTAGCATTAATTAATTATAATTTAAAAACATTAATTTCTGATGTTAATAATATTTATAGGATAAAAGAATACAATGAATTATGTATGGAGAAACTATAAGAATGTTTAGAGATATCCTTCAAAATAATCAAGCTATTTCCATTGTAAATGGGAAAGTGACGAAAATAAATCTAAAATTCAGAAAACGTCCATAAATCATTTGAATTGGCATTAACATAAGGCATGTCTATTAAAGAAGCACCAACTGAGTTACATTAAAAAATAATTTAATAATTTTATCCCAATCAAAGAAGAATTCTCTATGGAAGATATAAGAAAAATTAGTAAGCGAATAATTTAATAATTTTATCCCAATCAAAGAAGAATTCTCTATGGAAGATATAAGAAAAATTAGTAAGCATTCATAAATTTCATCTCTATGGAAGATATAAGAAAAATTAGTAAGCATTCATAAATTTCATACTTTGTTCTTCAAATACTAAAAAAAAATTAAATATTAATATTATAATCTAAGGAAAATTGGCAATAAAAAATATAGGTATTTAGTTTAGATCTTTGTGAAAAATGACAGGGATAGAGCAAATGTAATATTATTGACGTAACGAAAACTCTTATTGGATGCACATCGGAAGAATTCGTTGTAGAGAAAAAAGAGGTAACTCTTAATCTTATTTAAGTAATAAATTAGAAACACAAAGAATTCCATATATATGATATTAATATTTATTCTCATTGAAATAAAAAAAATCAAAGTCTGTATTTTAAGAAGTTTGTGCTGAACATTAGAAATACATTTAACTTCTTTGTGAAGTTAAATGACAAGATAAAAGATTAACGAACCCACGAAAGATAACAGTACAAAAAATACAACTCTAGCCTGATATCACAATCGAGTAAATGATGAAGACACTACTCTAGAATTGTCCGAGAAAAAGATAAAGGTGAGGAATGATTGATCTTAGCTCAATAAAATAAAATAAAATATAAGGAATAAAATATAATATTTTATGAATATTTTATAGAATAATTTAATTATTTTGAGTGAATTTAGAAATCTTCAGAAGAGAGTTTCATGAGCTTTTTTCAGTACTTTTATATGCTTATGCAGATGCTTTTATCATATGAAAGTATACTAAAGTTAGCATTAATATTTAATTTATAATTTTTTGTGAAGTCTATCAATGATTAGGAACAAACTTCATATTCTCTTTTGTATCGTTTTAGCATACTTTTAACCAATCATTTTGACTTATTGGTTTTAAATATTCACCTTCCTTGTATAACATTATTTCAATATTTTTTACTTTTGCAACATTGTACTTTCTCAAGTAAAGCTTGATTTCATGTCAATCAAAATAATATGAAAATTTAAATTAGCTTCAAATTATATTTGTTTTCTATCAATTCAAATATCAACATGAAAATTTAAATTGGGTGTAGCACATTTAAACAAACATCAAAGAAAATAAATAATCACAATATAAAAGTTTAGAGACAAATGTGAGCATAAACTATTAAAGTGAAATTGGGAAACAAATTTTAGTTAGAAAGTAATCTAAAAATACTTAATCATGGTATTTAACCACGTGCATTGCACGTGTATAAAACCTAGTGTGTGTGATATATTACAGTATAGTGAGTTATTAGGTATTAGGTAAATATATATATTAGATAATAGAGAAATTGGTAGCCAAGCTACGTGTATGAGGGTGCGTGTATCTTGTCACCATACATCACACCTTGAAGATAGTAGGGCCTCAACTACACTCACCAACCTCCCAAATGTCTAGATGTAATGAATAAGATCGCCACCTCACTACCAAGTCTAGCGGTGCTTGTAGCCAAGTTTCTCCAGTATTCATCATAGGATACGTAAGTATATACTAGGGTAGTTATATTATTATCTTACCCTCTATGGTATATAGAGTAAAACGCTTGTCAACTTAAGCTGACAAGAGCCTAGTGTCCACCAAAGTTTAGTATCCACTCATGTTCGATGTATATAAAAAGTCACTCATATCATGCAAGACCCTAGGAAATATCCAGATGGTTAATAAACGTTTGGTGGACAATGAATCTTGTGTCCACTTAAGTTGACATAAATTTTCGGTTCTATATATATATAGTAGTATATGTTATGATACGGTATTTAATATATAGCCATAGTATATACATATATCTGAAGTGATCGATCTACGCGTGCAGGAAGTTCCCAATTTGGTTGGATATAAAGTGGTTGCAGGTCGAGATTCGCAATAAATAAATACAGAAACTCAGAGCAGCATAACAATAACAAATGTAGAAAACTTCAACAATGGCAGATCGTGATCATCACTTTGTTTTTGAGTTAAGTTAAATGCTTAACTTTTGATGAAACAATCAAAACATTTCTATGTGGTTGTATGCTCAAACTGCTTCATTAAGGGGTTACGTCCAAATGTCTTTACACTTATTTTCCATTTTGAAGCGTGGAAATAGGTCACTTTAAATAATTTGTAACATGAAATTAAAATATAAAACAACTCCACAACTCCAGACCAATAATTTATGTTTCTAAAATTTGATCTTGTGAAATAGATCTCGATGTGACAATTTACACAAATGCAAGAAGTTCAAGTATTGACAAATTCAACATACAACTAAATCAGCAAATAGTAATACTGACTCTTCAATTATTTATTCTTCTTTATGAAACAATTTTAATATTCATTATAATTTCTAGTTGTTGAGTTAATTAGTTAATATTATAAGGACTTTTCTGTAAGAGTGCATTAATATAAAAGTGGTACCTCTCTATGGGAGAAGTAACCCTAATATTTTCCCCAAAACACAACATGGTATCAGAGCCCTAAACCTAGCCGCCTCCCTCTTCATCCCTCTTCAACCCGACGAAGCTCCAAACAAATCTGAAGGGTTAGGGTTCATAACTGGCTTACCTGGTCGCCACGTTGAAACCCAACGAAGGATAGTCGGCACTTGCTCACCTTGAGCCTGAGAGGTGGTCGACGGAGGTCTTGGATAGGGCTAGAGTTACCTCCGTCGACGTTGAACTCGGCGGTCAACATGGGAGCTCCCGTGCCGATGCCGGAGGAGAGCAGATCCAGGCAGTGAAGGGATTCGAGGGGCCGTTCGGTCGGTAGGAGGCGTGAAGGCGATGAGCAGATCCAGGCGGATCTCCTTCGAGTCGCCGGCAGAGACATCAGAGAGGAATGGGAGGCCGAGGATGCTGATGGGGAGCTAGGTAGAGGACCAAGGGATTCTGGTCTTCTCGAAATTTCAGAGGGGCCTTCGATTTCAGATCGATCGATTTCAGATCGGTGGGGGTTTTTTAAGAAAAAAGAAAAAGGTTTTTTTTAAGGAGAGAGAGAAAAGAAACAAAAGGTGAGAGAGACGGAGACTGACGGAGACTTTGTGAAAAAAAAAATTATTCGTGAACACCTGTTGCTGAAAGAGAAGGGAGGTTTATTTCGTTGCTGAAAGAGAGGGGAAGAGAAAGGGGACAAGGGCTTAAAAGATGGGGCTTGTGATTAAGTAGTTTGATTAAAAGATCTATTTGGTTCTTAATTTGTAATAGCTTATTTAGGTTCCCTCGACAAGTCAGTCCTAGAACTGATGAGAGAAGAGCTGATATCTCACTTTGTTGAGATATCTTGCTTCTGGTTCTTGTTTCCTTGGTGAAACAGGAATTATTATTGATCTATCTCTCTTGTTGTGCTGTCGAAGTGCTGCCGGATTTTTTCGTTGCGCACCACAAGAATACAAGTTGGATCGATGACGAAGACTGGAAAAAATCCGATGGAGGAGATCATCAAGAAGTTGAATAACCTGAGGGTATTCCAGATCGAGAAGGAGATCAGCGCTATAGTCCAGGGAGAGAGAACTGTACAGGAGTACGCCACAGAGCTGGAGCGCTTGTGGCTCGATCACGATCACTTCTCGCCCGTAGCGAGCTGCAAGGACCCGGAGTGCAAGGAGCGCGATGCCTCTTTGCAGAAGAGGACCATGCTGTTTCTCAGAGGTTTGGCTCCAGCGTATGAGCAGAGGACGGCATTGTTACTAGCCCAGACGAAGATCCCACCACTGAAGAAGGTAGTCTCGGCCATGATACAGGAGGAGAGCCGTATCAGGCTACAGTCTGGGATAGGTGGACTTACAGGGGAGAAGTCTGCACTGGTAGTATCCAACCCGGATAACACTGGATTCAGAGGGGAGACTAGGCAGTGCTTCAACTGCGAAGAGGTAGGGCATCTGAGACAGATGTGCCCTAAGCCACTCAGGGAAAGGAACTGGGGTGAACGTAGTCAGACTGGTGGCTGCGCAGGTCGAGGAGGTAGGGGGCGTGTAGGCCAAGGAGTTGCTCACCTAGCTGTGACTGATGAGTCTCAGACTACTGCTGGGATGACTGGAGCTGAAATAACAGAGATGGAGGAACTACGTCTGTTCAAGCTTCAGACTGAGAGTTTGAAGGGCAAGGGACAAGTCACCCAGGATCTGGCTACCACTACATGCTTTGATAACTTTATTGGTTATGCTCATGCGAACAAAGATACACAGGTTCAGGCACTTGCATCCACTAAAACTCATGTTGATTGGATCATAGACTCAGGTGCATCTAGGCATGTCACAGGAGCATCTAGTGAGTTTGCATTATATTATCCGAGTAAGCATATGCATCCTGAGACAGTTCAGACTGCTGATGGGACATCCCAACCCATCAGGGGTACTGGCTCGGTCCATTGCACTTCATCTGTTACCTTGTCATCAGTAGCTCTCTCATTGATCAATTAAATTGCACCGTGTTATTTGATCGAGATTTGTGTGTCTTTCAAGAGAAGGAAACGGGGAGGAGGATTGGGACTGGTATCAGACGTGATGGTCTTTGGTATTTAGACAGGGAGACAACAATGATTGCTGCTGCTGTTAGCGGAGGGCCAGAGGCAGAAGCGATGCTTCAACATTGCCGGTTAGGGCATTTATCTTTTGAGAGTTTAAATAGATTAGAACCTGAGTTAATGAAGAAAGTGGATAGAAAAGAGTTATTTTGTAATGCATGTGAACTTGGAAAACATACTCGTTCTACTTATAGAATGATTGGTCTTCGAAGTTGTGAACCATTTGCACTTGTCCATTCTGATGTTTGGGGACCATGTCCTACTACCTCTATCAGTGGTTTTAGATGGTTTGTTACTTTCATTGATTGTTATTCACGTATGACCTGGATATACATGATGAAGCAGAAATCAGAGGTTTACAAATGTTTTCAAGATTTCTCGGCTTATGTGAAGACACAGTTTGGAGTGCAGGTGAAGATTCTTCGAACAGATAATGGGACTGAGTATGTCAATAAGGAGTTTGCAGCTTTCATCTCTAATCAGGGAATTGTTCATCAAACCACCTGCCCAGACACCCCTGCTCAGAATGGGGTGGCTGAACGTAAGAACAGACATTTACTGGAAGTGGCACGCTCATTGATGTTGACAATGAATGTGCCTAAGTTTTTATGGAGTGAGGCTGTTATGACAGCAGCTTATTTGATCAACAGGATGCCATCAAGAGTATTAGGGATGAAGACACCATGTGAGATGCTTTTGGGCTCAAATGTTTTTGTTGTTCCACCAAGAGTGTTTGGATGCACATGTTATGTGAGAGATCACAGGTTGATGGTGAGTAAACTGGATCCGCAAGCAGTTAAATGTATCTTTGTTGGCTACTCATCTAGTCAAAAAGGTTACAAGTGTTGGTGTCCCACTGAAAGAAGGCTGTTTGTCAGTATGGATGTGACTTTTCGGGAGTTTGAACCTTTTTATGGGGAGAAGACGGAGTTGAGTTCCTTGTTTGGAGATGGCTCTACTGATGCCAGTAGAGAGGGGGAGAATGAGAATGAGAATGATATTATGGTCGGGATGATTCCATGTCCTCTTGAGTCACCGAGTAGTGATGGTACACCGCCGAGTAGTGGTGGCGACTCAGGAGGTGACAGTCAAGGTCAGGGGGAGCTGAGAGTATACACGAGGAGACAGAAACAGCAGCATGAGCCGCCTCCCGTGCCTGTGTCAGTACCCACAAATGTTGATGACCCAAGTCCCTCCTCTCCAGTGCCTTGCTCTTCTCCTCCACCTGAGTCGATAGGTAACGATTCCTTCCCTGATACCTCTGATACTCCTGTCTTGCCCCGCAGAACCTCTAGAGTCAATGCTGGAAAACCTCCAGCTAAGTTTGGTAATTGGGATACTGATATTGCGAATTATATTTCATATGCATCCATTCCACCTGCATATAAGTCATTCATTGCATCGTTGCATTCAGTGCCTGTACCTAACAACTGGCAGGTAGCTAAGCAAGATCCTAGGTGGTTGAATGCCATGCACGAGGAACTCCAGGCCTTAAAGAAGAATGACACATGGGAGTTGGTACATTTGCCAGCTGGGAAGCGTGCTGTTGGATGTAAGTGGGTGTATACGGTTAAGCAAACTGCAGAGGGCAAGATCGACAGATACAAGGCCAGATTGGTTGCTAAAGGCTACAGCCAAACATACGGCATTGACTATGATGAGACATTTGCTCCAGTAGCAAAGATGAGTACTGTTAGAATGTTGGTGTCATGTGCTGCCAACTTTAATTGGCCACTACATCAGCTAGATGTCAAGAATATCCATTCCACCTGCATATAAGTCATTCATTGCATCGTTGCATTCAGTGCCTGTACCTAACAACTGGCAGATAGCTAAGCAAGATCCTAGGTGGTTGAATGCCATGCACGAGGAACTCCAGGCCTTAAAGAAGAATGACACATGGGAGTTGGTACATTTGCCAGCTGGGAAGCGTGCTGTTGGATGTAAGTGGGTGTATACGGTTAAGCAAACTCCAGAGGGCAAGATCGACAGATACAAGGCCAGATTGGTTGCTAAAGGCTACAGCCAAACATACGACATTGACTATGATGAGACATTTGCTCCAGTAGCAAAGATGAGTACTGTTAGAGTGTTGGTGTCATGTGCTGCCAATTTTAATTGGCCACTACATCAGCTAGATGTCAAGAATGCCTTTTTGCATGGAGATCTTCAAGAGGAGGTATATATGGAGATTCCACCAGGCTTCACTACTTCTTAAGTAGCTGGGAAGGTGTGCAAGTTGAAGAAGTCTTTGTATGGGTTAAAACAGTCTCCGAGGGCATGGTTTGATAGATTCAGGTTGGCAGTTTGTGGTATGGGGTACAAGCAGTGCAATGGTGATCATACTGTGTTTTACAGGCACTCCAAAACTCGTATCACTATCCTGGCGGTCTATGTTGATGATATTGTAATCACTGGAGATGACGCTGAGGAAATCCTACTGTTGAAGAAGAAATTGGGAGAGGAATTTGAAGTTAAAGATCTGAGGCAGTTGAAGTACTTTCTCGGAATTAAAATTGCAAGGTCGCGAAAGGGTATAGTGCTTTCTCAGCGGAAGTATGCTCTGGATCTTCTCTCAGAGACAGGGATGTTGGGGGTGCAGAGTTGCATCTACTCCTATTGAGCAGAATCATAAGATGAGTGCCGAGGGTGGGGACCCTGTGAGTAAAGAGCAATATCAAAGATTGGTTGGACGACTTATATATCTATGCCATACGAGACCTGATATTACTCATGCAGTGAGCGTGGTGAGTAGATATATGCATGATCTCAGAGAGTAGCATATGGAGGCAGTTCGCAGAATTCTTAGATATATTAAAGGAAGCCCAGGAAAGGGGTTATGGTTCAGGAGTTTTGGACATCTGAGAATTGAAGGCTATTGTGATGCTGATTGGGCGGGTTGTATGGATGATCGTAGATCCACTACAGGCTACTGTGTATTTGTTGGAGGCAATCTCGTATCTTGGCGTAGCAAGAAGCAAGATGTGGTGGCTAGGTCTACAGCTGAGGCCGAGTACAGAGCTATGGCAGTTAGTCTGTGCGAGTTGATGTGGGTAAAAAACATATTATCTGAGCTGCGCTTGTTTAGAAGAGACTCCTTACAACTTTGGTGTGACAACAAATCGGCGATTAATATTGCAAACAATCCAGTTCAGCATGATCGCACCAAACATGTGGAGATTGATCGGTTCTTTATCAAGGAGCAACTGAATAGAGGAGTTCTGACTTTGAGCTATGTGAAATCAGAAGAGCAGTTAGCTGATTGTTTAACAAAAGGATTAGGTTCTAGAGAGTATGATATCTTTTGTAACAAGATGGGGATGATTGATATCTATCGCCCATCTTGAGGGGGAGTGTTGAGTTAATTAGTTAATATTGTAAGGACTTTTCTGTAAGAGTGCATTAATATAAAAGTGGTACCTCTCTATGGGAGAAGTAACCCTAATATTTTCCCCAAAACACAACACTAGTTATACAAATCGTTGTCTTATTGAAACTAATCCCTCAATTTTAAGCAGACAGTGTAAACAAGATGAGAGAGGAAATTATTAGAAAAATTCTTGGATGTAATGACCTACATAAATAAAGAAATTTAAATTTAACAACATTAGTTATAGGAAACAACAACTAAATACCAATTTACAAAAAGACTCTTAACCGTCAGCTTCAACCCTGACAGAAAATGAAAGGAAAAAAGTCTGTCCAATGGAATGGTGAGTGTAGGTTGTCAACAGATTATTCTAATATGATTTATAATCATTTGTGTAATGACCAATAAAATACAAAGAGAAAGGTATCAGAATAGATTTTGGTGGCCAAAATATGTCAACGAAAGAAAAAGACTGAGAACTTCCAATACCTGTCACAAAATATTGCAAATTCAGAACTGCTGTTTCTGCTGCCTGTTTATAACAGTGCCTTGTTAACATTGACAAAGAACATTAACAGCAGAAGTAAATAACTTTTAGCATTAGAGTTGAGAAAGTATCAGAAACATTTGCAGTCTTCTTTCTGTTGGAAGGGACTAGTATAGATCTTCGTCACCAAACCTCTCTACAAAAATAAAAGTTATCTATAGGATAAGAGACTACTTTGTTCTTGATCTCACAATCTCTTCTTCAAATTTTCGACGAAGCTTCATAGTTTGGTAATAGAGATTAAGATCAATGCCATCAACATTTCTACCAACTCTTGCCTGCAGGATTGCCTGAAATAGGAAACAAAACATAATGCTAGTTTGGAAACTCGAAGGTAAGTAGAAATTGAAGTAGATGGGAAAAAAAAATCAAAGTTTCCATAACAATTACATCATTTTCTGATTGAATTTGCAGCTCTCCAATGAACTGATAAATAGAATCAATGCGGAGACTAAGATTGGTCAAGTGTTTGGTGTTGATCTTGAGGCTCACCCCTCCATCAGTGATGATTGCTATGCCAGTTTCCACACTGTGTGCTTGTAGCCTAACAAGATAAGATTCAGTTTTTAGGATGTTAAGAAAATAGTTTTGTTAAACAATTAACAATTTCACTAAGAAAGCACTTATAACTCTTATAATTGGTCTAATGAACATTAGAACTTCGGAATAGAATTATGCAATGGATTGGACTGTTGGATGCATCTTTTCACATGTAATGTGTGTTAACCATTACAAATTAAAATTGCATATGCATAAATAAATAGGGGTTAGGCTACAGAAGTTTCCCTCATCGGTCTGGGAAATTAAAGGATACCAAGTTCCCATTATAATTGAATTTGCACTCTAGATGCTCATGGGTACTATGTCTCTGAAAAGTGAAATGTACTTGAGTTACAGATATGCTATCTTAAAATAGTAAAAAATTATATAAAATACCTAGTATGAAATTACTTGATAACCGCGTGAATAAATCCAGCACAATAGTTATTCATACCAGACAACTCATCTGATGAAGCACCTCAACCTAAACCCGACACTCCAGTTCACAATGTTTGCATCATTGGTAACATAAGAAGTATTAATTCATCAAATTTTTACAATAATCAATGGGTAAATGTTTTGACTTTGAAAAAGAAAAATACATCAGAACATCTCTGTTTCAACACTGTTTCTTTTTTTTTTCCTTTTTTTTTTCCTTTGGTTGCCCATCAACAATATACAGAAAAAATAAAGAGATAACTTCAAGCTCCATCCACTAACTTTATTGGAACTGAAGTTCCTTCACATGGCGCTAAACAAACATACAGAAGACCTTTCGAAGATATCCAACAACGTTTTGGGGGTAAAACCTACATTTTTGTGCGATGTCCCATTCCCTAACTTTATTGGAAGTCAAGTTACTAAAACACAATGCTAAGCAAATGAATAGCAAATTCTTCAAAGGATATCTCAACTTTATTGCAAGCAAAGTTACACAATACTACGCAAATGAATAGCAAATTCTTTGGAAGGATAAATTAAATTTATTGCAAGTGAAGTTTCTACACCCATTGCTCAGCAAGTGAATAGTAAACATTGCGAATAATTCCCTAACTTTATTAGAAGCAAAGTTATAGCAAACATTTTGAAGATATGTGGCGATGTTTGTGGTAATATATATCTTGGTAACACAAAAGATTGCACACACGCCCTAAATTTGTCGCAAGTGAAGGTAACACAAAAAAGCTCACCAAATCAATAGCAAATATTTCAAAGGATTTCTAGAATTATGGGAAAGAAGTCACCCATAATACTAAGCAAACAAATTATGCAACAATATTCATGATAACCTACTTCCCAAATTAATTGCAAGTGAAGTTGCTGAACACAATCTTAACCAAATAAATACCAAATAAATAGTGCCAAGCAAAAATAATAATAATAATAATAATACAGGCATGCCATCCACTGTTGGTCGCCGATGGATGCTTTTGGAGAGCATGCCATCCACTGTCAGAAGCAGCCGGGGTTCAAATACAGGCATGACTTAGTTAGAGATGTCTTGTATGATATCCTCCGAAGAGCAGGGCAGCCGGGGTTCAAATACAGGCATGACTTAGTTAGAGATGTCTTGTATGATATCCTCCGAAGAGCAGGGATCTCATCCAAGAAGGAAGCGCCGGTCAACTTCCTCACGCCTCCTGGAGAGGCTAGATCTACTTTAAGGCCGGCAGACGTTCTTGTCTACAGTTGGAGCGGGGGGAAGCACGCTTGTGTTGATCTCACGGGGGTGTCTCCGTTGGTGGGGTTTGGTAATGGAGTGTTCACGGTTGGGCATGCAGCGGATAGGGCGGCAGAGGCAAAGGTGGGCAAACATGATCAAGCTTGCAAGGACAACCACCACAGTTTCATCCCGTTCGCGTTCGATACGTTTGGTTACCTTGCAGCTGATGCGGTGGAGTTCCTCAGGAGGGTACAAAAATTCATGAATAGAAATGTGGCGACAGCAGGGTCAGCTGAGTACGTGTTTCGTAGGTTAGGTTTTGCAATTCAGAAAGGATTAGCGGCGCAGCTTGTTGCCCGCTTGTCATCATCACATGTGTAAATTTTTATTTTTATTTATAATAATTTAAAAAAAAAGGAAAAAAAATCAGAGAAAGAACAAGAAAATAATAATAATAATGAAAAATATTTGTGGTGAGTGGTAACTTACTTCCCGGTAACACGAAGAGATGAGCCATGCTTGAAGAATGGGGATGAAGCCTCCAGCTCATGTAAAGCAACCAGCTTGCCAGGTTTTATATCAGATGGTGCCATTGGACATCAATGCTTATTATATTAGGGCTGAAGCTCAAACTTCAGATCCTGATGATGGAACACGTGGTATCAGAACAAAAAACCCATGAAATTTTAAGTAACGATTTTGCCTAGAACTGGATTAAATCGTCCAATTGAACGTGATGCTGAGCATTAAAACTACCAGCTTGAATTTTAAGCGTTATTTTCTCAAACACCTCAATCATTATCCCCCCCCCCCCCCCCCCCCCCCCAAATAAATATCTCAAAAGAAGAACAGTTAGGTTGATCATCGTAATGGGTCACCAAAAGATTGTTATAGAATATTTTTTTTTATTCTATTAGGCTCATAGAGAAAGTGAGTTATGAGAGATAAAAGAGACTCACCACTTGTTCGTGAAAATGATTCAATGAAAGCTGCTGGAGTCGGGGAGAGGAAAAGCTCAATACCACTTCCGCAGCAAACAAGGCTGCGCTCCGCTCGTCACATTTCGAAATTGATCCTCGAATAATTAAAATCGCCATTAGGTGCCTCAATTTTTAAATTTTATGAAACTAGTCCCAACAATTATTGTAGTAAAGCAATTAAACACATTGAAATGTCCGGATATTCACATTATGATGCAATGACGTCGTCAAAATTAAAAGTCCATTCAAATAATTTACAATGAGAGTAATGTCGGGGTGAGCATTAATCGGTTAGAACTAAGTAAATCGACTGAATTTGGACACTTCGATTTGATTTTAGAATATATTCAATTTAGTTCCGTTTAAAAGATTTTCAAACTGATTGAACCGAGCGCTCTCTTCCAGACTCTTTCTTTTCTTTTCGAATTGACCGCCCATAAAAACTTTACTTCCTTTATTACGCACAAAACAGTAAATAACTTTCAAAGTGTTCTTCTAGCCGTAATTTTTTTTTCATTGTATACCATTCGATAGACGGACAATTTGTGATGGAAAATATAATTTGGTTCATAATTTAAGGAGATGCTTTCCAAGCTTGATAAAGCTACAGAGGGCCAAAAAAAAACATAAGAAAATGTGTACAAACCATCTGTGATAACAAAAACATAAGTGTTATTGAAATTTCTGCCATGTCATAAAAATGAGGAATTAAAATGCTAATTTGCATGTAGCATCAGATGTATTATTTTTCATGTCAATTGGCTAGTATATTTCTCCGCGTTCCACCAGGAAAATCCAAAATCCAAAATCATATAATGAAGAGACGCAAAGATATCTAACTATGTTTCCACCAGAAAAATACACAATACAAATACATATTATGAAGTAACACATGTACAGAATCTTTCAGCGTAGTAAAAACTTTTACATGTATAAATTGATTTGATGTGCTTCAGTAATACAATGTAGTAGGTGGTAAACATTTCTACATGTATAAATTGATGTGTTAGGGTGATACAAAGATTGGAGGTATTGGATATCCTATTGGTAAAAAGAATAACCGGCTACTGTATTTTTTTTATTAGAAGGTGCAATATCTATGTAGTAGAGGAGAACTATGTAGCACGGACACGGATCCGACACGGCCATCCGACACGCCGACACGAGACAAATCCTAAAAAATCGGCCATCCGACACGCCGACACGAGACAAATCCTAAAAAATACATAGGATACGTGTGTTCGACACGTGTGTCCGACACGGACACGACACGATACGGCTTCATGTTATGCGTGTCCGTGCTTCATAGGAGGAGAATACTGTCCTTCACTTCCCCAAAAATAAGCCCACCCCTCTCCTCTTCTTTCTTTCTGATTTATCTGAAGTATATGTACAATGCTGTGATGCTGCTTCCGCAATATACAAATACATAAAATAAAAATCGGAGCGACTATACAAGGAATTTGATATCACAAAAGTGAAATCTAGTGAAAAACTTGAGCAGAGGCATAATATTCGCTCTCATTGAAGACGGGTCTCAGATCCTCTTGCCACATGAAATCTAATGGAAAAGAAACGAGATGGCCTCTAACTGATTGCAATCTATCTGAAGGTTCGGTTTTTTTGACATCTCCGTTTTGGTAGGATTCTAGCTTCTCTGGAGCAATACCAAGATCGATTGTTGTGTAGCTGAGTTTCTCTTTCCAATAGGACATACTTTGACGAACAGAAGATCTGCATAATATGAGATATTTATTTTATTTATGAACTTGGAACAAAGCTAAACCAGAAAGAAAATGAAGTAAGAGTTTTGTGATCAAGTACCTGGAGTGTATAAGATCATTGGGTAAACATGCAAAGACATCTTGGTAGATCATAGTGTTTGTCTGCCAGAAAGATAAGTTATTGAAATGAATATCAACAGGAACTTTTAAGCACTTAAAAACAATGTTAAAAATAACAAAAATGCATAACATAATGCTCTACCGCTTGTTAAGGTTAAAGAAAAGAATGCGAAAAAACATAATGCATAATGTATGTTATTTTGTTTATTAATTATTTACATATTACAAACCATTCATAATACTTTGACTTTAATAATTAACATTGTTAAAATTTGCAAACATAGCATCTCAATTAAGAGCAAAATATTTTCTTACTGTTTAATTTTAAAAATATATAAAGATATTCATAACACTTTTAAGAATTAAGATCAAAATATCATAATACAAAAATATTTTAATAAAATCTTTTATTCTACACAATTTATATAGATTTACTAGGAAGTGTCACAATCGGATACTCAAATATATATTATATATTTATATCTCATTCATAATTACATTCGTTTTAACAGTCATATTCATAATTTCAGATCACCACACCAAGACATGAAGGTTTAACAAGCAATTCATAAGTAATTACTTAACTTCTTCAAGTTTTAAGAAAGGATATACTCAAGCCTCTAGAACTTATATATTGAAATCACGTAGGTTATTAAAATACCATAGGTTATATTGAAATAACGTAAGTTATATTGAAATAATGCATACTATATTGTAATAACTTAGGATTATAATATGCCTCAGCTATTTCATAAGATTACGTAATATTTAAGGCCTGATAGGATGCATAAAGCAACATAACGAGTTATGTAACATGTTTTTTTAAACATTGTTGCTTAAAAAGATACTGAAAAATATAGGAAAGACAAAAAGAATTATTTGATCAGTTTATAACCAAAGTATGAAGCGTGAAGTCAAATTACCAGCTGAAGAACCTTTTTCAAACTATGGCGAAGTTATCTTACCAGACAGAAGATATTGTGGTGGTATATAAAGGGTAAATTTTCACAAAATTCCCTTAAAGTTAGGCAATTTTTAGACAACCCCTTTAACTATTTTAATAGGTACAAAACCCCCAGCTTTGGGGTTTTCACAAAACCCTCCGAACTTGTTCTATTACACTCAACCCATTGAAGATTGTTCACTTTAACCCCTAAATTAACACTTTCAAATTTAACTTATCATGTTCCAAGCACATGATGGGAAAAGGTGAAAACAACACTCACACCCAAAAAATAATGGAAATAATAAAAAAGAATAAAATAGCGATTATTTTAATGCTAAGGGGTGTTTTCTTCTTTTTCGGTCACATCGTCCTTGGCACGTGACATGTTATTACTTCATGCTGTTACTTTTAGGTATTAAAGTGAAATCTTTAAGAAGTTTAGTGGTATACAAGTTAAGGGGGGTTATATGATAACTGTCAAAGTTAGGGGTTTTTTTTTTCTTTTTCTTTTTTTTTTTTTTTGGGGGGGGGGGGGGGG
>NC_033800.1:48167636-48197675 GCF_001876935.1 Asparagus officinalis
TAGTTAAGGGGGTTATCTAAAAAATGACCAAACTTGGGGGAGGTTTTGTGAAATTTACCTACAGAATAAACAACTTCAGGCATATCTATATGCAATAGCAAATATTATTTCTAGTTATTAGTGTTAATGACAGAACAAATTAGTACAAGCACTTCTAAGTAAATGGACGACATTATTGAGGATGGAGAGAGGGCAAAGGGCACAAAGCAAGAAAAGCACAAGGAAATGTTGTGGGCATAGTTACATGAAACCCAGTTCGTTTTGGTTCACGGGACGGGAATAGGAGCGTGGTACACCACTTATTAGGAGTTGAGTACAAGGGGGATAGGCTTATATGGTACGCTAGGGAACGTGGACGTTTTAGGTTCGGTTCTTAAACGTAGGAATCAAAGGTTTTGCAAAAGTCAAATTTAATAAATATGCTAGCTGATATCAGATAGGGTAAAAGAACATTGAGCATCATGTTGCAATTACGATATGCATACTTTATTTGCTTAGTTTCTCACATTTTTTGTTGTTTATTCTATTGCAAAAGAGTTATTTTTTCACAAAAATTAACTTGTTTAGTTGTTTTAATCCTAAATTGGGTTGTTGGAGTTGGTGAACCGGGTCGTGTTCCACTACGGATACAAGACGACTGAACCCGGATCGCGGTTCGCTATAGCGTCCCGCATCCCATGTGCCCGACATCTATGGTTTTGGGACACCTTCACGAGCTCCTGGTACATGCATGCATGTGTATAAAACATTAGAATAGTGTGCATGCATCATGAATTTTTATTTCATATAATATATTAAAGAAAAATATACTTTTCGGAGGATTTACATGCAAAAATGCATAGGTAGTTCCAGAGTGGCTGGAGAGAAGACGTGAAAAATCAAATTGATACATTTTTCTGTTTTCATTAATTCAAAGTTTGCAAGCATCAAAGAAAAGGACATTTAATTGAGTTATTGTATGTTTCAGAAAAGGAAAAAAGCCAAAGAAAAAGTCTTGACTTACTATTAATTGGAGACACCAGATTACTTGCATTCTTTTGAAATACAATATGGAGGATAATCTTTTGGGTGCAAAATTAGGCATGTGGGTATTATGATCACCAAAAAATTCTCATACTGCATAAACAAAGGATAAATGAAGAATGACTATGTTCAAAAGCTAATTGGTCTGTCTAATAATAACGCGGAAATTTGTTTAAAACTATGTTTGCTACGAAACAAGGGGGGAAAACCCTTATTGTAAAAAACTTAACAACATGTTCAAGCACATGTACTTACACATGCACAACTAGACTTATTGTAAAAAACTTAACAATATGTTCAAGCACATGTATTTACACATGCACAACTAGACTTAAGACAGATTTTGAATTAGAAATTTCATCCTTTTAAAAACAAAAATGTTAAATATTTGTTAGATGTGCACAGATAAGCTAAGATGGCATTCGAGTTTAATGACCCAGTAAACCAGTTTAATTATCACCCAAATTTTAGGTTTTTAGCCTGTAATAGAAATTGGATGAAAGGCTTTGTAGCTGCACTATGCTACACCAAACGCATAAAATATCAAGCAATATATAGACGATATATACAAGTTCAAATGACTTGATGTTGGTATATATTTCAGTATTCAACCTACACTAGGAAAAGAGAGCCTGTATCGCAAACTCCTAGGAATAGGCTACCTAATGCCACCAGGTTGGTAACCATCATCTCCTGGATTAAATTGACAACTATCATATTCTTTTAACAGTCTTAATCTATGTTCATCCGAAAGTACCTCTAGCCCCCATTGCTCCATTAACTACTACTTAATAGGTGTCATTTGATCTGCTCAAACCATCCAACTCATTTTTTCTTCACTGAAGTAACCTTTGACATCCCATGTTGCAGTATTTTCTTCTCCCATCTTTTTAACATATTGCCACTTATCCATTTTAACATTCTCATCTCAGCTAAACTTAACTTTTGAACTCATTGTTTCTTAGTTGCCGGTCTATAAGTGTAAAACCCCGAAAATTTTAAAAATATTATTATAAATGATAATAAATGAATTTTATTATGATTAGTGATCATTCTGGGATGAATGGATCAGATTGGAATCATTTGAGATCGATTCGCAGTTTCAGCCTCGGTATCGCGAGTCTACTGAAAACTGATACTATTTTATTTTTAGTAATTTTTCTACTGATCAGATGGGCACGAAATTTGCGCCATTGATCTTAGAATGTCAAGACCGTGCGGTGGTTAAAGTTTCGTTGCGTTTTGACAACGGAGGCTGAAATACTATTTTGAGACGGTATCAAGTCCGTTAGCATCTGTCGTATTTGTATTTTTAATAATTTTTATATTGATCAGATAAATATGATGATTATACCATTGATCGTAGAATGTTGAGACGGTCTTGTGGGTAAATTTTTATTACTTTCTGAGAACGGAGATTTGAAACTCAATTTTTAAATAATATAAAATTATAAATATTATTATTATTTTTCCTTTTCTTTTCTTCTCTCCACCTACCCCCACCTACCCCGCTCCTCTCTTCTCCTATAAAAAGGGGCCCTCCCCTTCACTCTTCTCACACGGCAGAAAGAAAGAAGAGAGAGAAAGAGAAGGGGAAAGAGGGAGAGAGAAAGAGAAAGAGAAAGAGAAAGAGGGAGAGAGAAAGGAGAGAGAGAGAGAGAGAAAAGACAGAGAGGAAGAAAAGAGAGGAAAATATAGAAGGGACTTTGGCTATTCGGAGAAAATGAACGGATATGGAGTCCAATTTCAGAGATCAATAAAGACAAGTTCATCTCTTTCCAAACCCATCCCCAGTAAATTTTGATCTTGATGAATATACATGATATTGATGAAAAGACATGATATTGATAAAAATTGATGAATATACATGATATTGATGAAAATTGATGAATAGAATATAAGACCAAATTCCTAAAAACATGATATTGTTAGTAGGGGTGTGCAACGGTCGGTTCGGTTCGGTTTTTACCAAAATTTGAACAACCGAACCGAACCGCCTATAATTCAAAACTGAACCGAACTGTTGCAAGTCGGTTCGGTGCGGTTCGGTTCGGTTTGTTCGGTTCTAACTTTATCAAACTTCTTATCAAACAACAAACTATGTTAAAGAAAAAAAGATATCAACAAAGTAGGAGCTTATGAAGCATTAAACACTGATATAATGATATTGTTTTCAACTCATAATGATTCAGAAAATGAGTTTAGGAAGCATTAAACACTGATATAATGATATTGTTTTCAACTCATAATGATTCAGAAAATGAGTTTAGGGTTTGAGTCTTTGACTCTTTGTTTTCAACTCATAATGATTCAGAAAATGAGTTTAGGGTTTGAGTCTTTGACTCTTTGGGGACGGGTCGAGTAGGGTTTGAGATCAGAATGGATAGTATTGTACTATATTCGGTCGGTTCAGGTCAGTTCGGGTTGAAAAGTTTTCAAACCGACCCGAACCGCCTTAATCATAAAACCGATTTTTCGGATCGGTTCGGGTCGGTTTTTTCGGTTTGGACCGAACCATACTCAGCCCTAATTATTAGCTAGAACTATACGTACATGTCTATCGCTGGAAGTACTGTTACTATTTATGAGTACGGGTACTATTACTATTAATACGTATGGTACTATTCATACATCCGGACACTATTCATACGTACGATACTATTCATAAATACAGTTACTATTCATATGTACAGCACTACTCATAAGTATAGTTACTATTCATATGTACGGTACTATTCATAAGTACGTTTACTATTCATACGTACGGTACTATTCATAAGTACTGTTACTATTTATGAGTACGGGTACTATTACTATTAATACGTATGGTACTATTCATACGTCCGGATACTATTCATACATGTTACTGTTTACGCATATGGATACTATTCATAAGTAGTGTTATTATTTATAAGTACTGTTACTATTCATGCATACGGTACTATTCACGAATACGATACTTATGTTCTTTTGTTTGAGGTATTTTCTTTTGTACGTTTAAATCATGAACGCGTGGTTCGAGCCGTACGATGACACACGTACAGACATGAACGCACAATAATAGTATCGCAGTACACATGAGTATTTGAAAAGGGGATTTTGACAAGTGTTGAGTTGATTACACTTGAGTTAGATGTTTATTTACATGCATGAATTGGATATCGTTGATGGGCACAGCTCAGTACTATTTTGGATAGTGCGTCGATATACCATATATACATAGTTTATACACGAGATGGATATCGTTGATGAACTCAGTTCAGTACTATGTGGGGTGGTGCGTCGATATTCCATTTGTACAGGCCATTGAGTCGGGTTTGGATGCTTTTTCTAGCAGTCCGTCCGCACGTGGGTGCGATGAGGCTTGTGAGCCGTCTTTGAGGATACCTATATGGTAGGCCGTCCCGCACTCATGTTACGCACTGAGATCGCGATGAGACTAATGAGCCGTGTACACTGTTTAGGATACTGATTGGGTAGTCTAATGCGCATGGTAATGCGATGAATCAGAATATTGCATGAGATTACATCATGACGATTATATGATAGCCTGAGTTGGGTGGACACCAAAAGTGAAACGACTTATTTGTTGAGGCATATATATGACTGAGATACCTTGTTCTTGCGAGTACATGAGATTTACATATGCTGATGTTCATTATGAAATCATTATTATCCTGTATTGCTTTGTCCCATTCTTAGTCCGGGGTTAATATTTAGTTATCTACAATTTGAGACATATGGTATATACATGAGGGTTTTCCTGTTTGGGTTATTTCGCTCGACGTACTACGTCTCGTGTTGTAAATTTCTAACTATTAATTCCATTAGACATGGAAAATGATCTAGGTAGACTATGCTTAATAGATAGAGCCTCCACTACATCTAGCAGCCCTTCCCCTAGGGGCGGATGGAGGTGAACTTGCTGTAGCGCTCTGACGCTCTTGCTGCTGTTCTTTTTCTTTTAAATTTTCCTTTCAGGCAGCTCAGAGTTCCGGAGAGCCGCAGGATGACGGAGTTTCTGGCATAGTCGTCGTCGTATGATTTATTAGTAGAGACTCCACCATAGATTTATTTTCACTATTTAGACATTAGAGTTGTATTCCATTTGTAAAGGCTAGATGCCTTTGTACGATTTTCAGTTGACTCATGTTGAGACATTTTACTTTATTTCAGACTCCAGATGTATTTCAGTTTATTTCAGTTCAGACATGATATCATTTATGAGATATATCTTTCTACATCATGTCTATTGTATTTACTTTTCCTTATTTTGCCTGTTTTGTACCTTCACTCATAATTGATTTCACTAGAGGATATTACTGTAATTGGTGAAACATGTTATTGCACAGTGTGGGTGCATGACAGGTTTGACATCTCTGGGTTCACCTTGGATTGCAGCCATGTGTGAAAATAGGGGCGTCACAATAAGATGTTATTTCCCTTCAATCATGTAAACATCTTTCTTAGATTCTACAACCACATCCTCCTTGGGCTCAGCAAGATTGTAGAAAGTAGAAAGCAGAAAGCAAAATGAAGTGGCAAGACACCACTTAGGCTTTTGGGTGCTTAAGCAGTTCAAAGCGGGAGAAAGGGCCAAGGAAAAAAGTTGTGCAAATCCTATTAAAAATTTTAATATGGATAAAAATTCAAAAATACTTAATCGAGTTCAAACCCAAAGAAGAGTACTAGAGTAGCATATTGAAACTACTTGAGAGAAGTAGAAGAAAATTAGAAAAAAAATGTGAAAATTGAAAGTATACATGTCGTGTCAATGCTACTGCTGCCAACACGGAGGGAGCTTAAGAGGAGGTGTCGTCACGTGAAGAGCTTGCCAGAAGCAGAGATTACTAGAGATGGAGATGGTTTTGGGGGTCTAAGGTTTTTTGCATTCACGATTTGATGATTTTGCTGGAGGTGGACTTGTCGAGGAGGCTTCAGAGACGAAAGAGCTTCACATGAATTTGTGACGAGCTTCAACGGAGAAAAAGAGGTGAACAAGGTGGAGAAAAAGATTTTTCATTGGACAAGAGGACTTGTCGAGGTGGAGGTGGACAGAGAAGGTAGACAAGACTGGAGGTAGAGAATTTGAAATGTAGGGGTTTTTTGGGTTCGGAACATAGGGGCTGTTTGATTGGTTTCTTAAAATCAAAGAAAAGGAAATTTACCTAGGAAATCATTAAAATATTATTTTCATCAATTTCCATCCTTTAAAATCACCCACATCATCCAATAATATGGTGACAACTCATCTCATCTCATCTCCTTTCTTACCTTTCTTACTTTAAAAAAAAAAACAAACACAAGAAATGAGTGACATCATCCAACTCATCTCATCTCATCTCATCTCATTTTTAAAAATCACCCACATCATCCAATAATATGGTGACAACTCATCTCATCTCATTAAAATTTTCTTTCCATCCATTTCCTCAAAAAAAACAAGGAAATTGGTTCCCTTAAGTATGAGTCACATCATCCAATAATATAATGACAACTCATCTTATCTCATCTCATCTATTTTCTTAGTTTTAAGAATGAACCAAACACAAGAAAAGAACCTATTTTAGAAAATAAGTTTCTTATAATTCATTTTCTTATTTTTTTAGCCAACCAAACAACCTCAAAATAAGTTTTCTTAAAAAATCATCCACATCATCCAATAATATGGTGACAACTCATCTCATATCATCTCCTTTTTACTTTTAAGAAGTCAACCAAACACAAGAAAAAACCTATTATAGGAAATCAATTTCCTATTCTTTGATTTCCTTTCTTTTTTAGCCAAACAAACAGCCCCACAGTAGAGAGAACTGGGAAGCAAAGGCGAAAGGTGTGTAATTGTTAAAGCGGGTCAGGGTCTGGTCGAGGTCATGTCGGGTATAAAAAGACTGCCTGCTATCCATTTATTTTTATTTTTTCTAAAAGCACTCAATACTGTGAAAGTGGTGAAAGTGAAGCAGTTTAATTGTGTTTGTATGCGCGGTTTGATTTTGATGCTAGGATTTGGAGAAAAATTGGACTTTTTTCATGTAGAAGAAACTAAATCAATGTCACAAAAAACGCTAGTCAGCCTAGGCGTCGGATCCTAGGCTCTTGCCTAGGCGTTTTCCTTTGTTTTTTAGTTACAGTAATTGATAATAAATTCCAATGTTATAGAAAGCACTGGTCTCTGCTAGGTGGCGGACTGGTGCCTAGTGCCTAGGTGCCTAAGTGGATTTATTTCTTTTTAAAGTGGTCATGGAGGAGGTTTTCTAGATGTCAAAAGGATGTGGAGGAGATGTGCATAGTTAGCGAAAGAGGCCGGAGGAGTTTGAAAGAGGTTGAAAGAATGTAGAGGCTGTAGTGGAGGGAATCACGACCAAGACCTCAGTGGTGCGGTCTTCATAAGAGGCAGGCCCACGCTCCCCTAGGTGCTACTAAGACCTAGGCAGGCTAGACGCTTGCTTTTTAAAACATTGCTTACTAAACTAGCTCAAACATCAAATCACAAATACATCCATTTCCCCACCACGTTCAATGAATGACTAAGTGCGACAATGAAAGACGTGGGAAGGAAACAAGAAAGGATATTAGCAGAAAGATCCATTTTGAGCTTCTGTTCATTTTAAATTGTTTGCCAGTCAATACTCTATTTCAACAAAATGAAAATTTACATGACCATGCGTGTATCCTGTGAAAGGCCAATATGAAGTAAGCAACATGTCACTGGACGAGGATCTGGTCCATATTTGAGGGTTGGACTCAAAAAACGAGCTTGAGCGCATAATGGGAGGACAGACGGAATTCTTAGTCCCCTATTCTTGATCTCTCAATCAATGCAGCATAGCTATATGCGGGACAAGAAAATGACATGACAAAGACGCAACATGGAAAATAGTGAAAGTACAGGGTGCAGGGACACAGTAAGGTGAATATAATAATGTTATTTCATAAATATATGTGTCATATAAATATTATAAAAATATAAATGTGTGCTCTGTAGAAACATTCAAATAAACAAATGAATTTAAGAAATGTCCGAGAGGTTAATGTACAATTGCAATATTAGTTAGCTTACTCTTTTGTTCCACCTGCAAATTTATAAGTGCTTGCTGTTTCTTACCTATTTAAGAGGCTAAATGTAAAATACGAGATACATAGAGGTAAGGAAAAAAATTTGCTGGGAGTTTCTGGCTTTCTCACCTTTGCTGTAGCCATCCAAATGTCTTTATATGTTGAGTCAACCACAGGATCACTGATTTGATTAACCTAAAAAGATTTAGAAGGAAATGTTATATAAGCAGTATTAAAGTACTAGTGAGCTCAAAAATTTTAAGCATGACATCTTTTTTTAAACACTCATCTTGAACACGCTGAACATGATCATCATTCGACAATAACATAGAAATAAAACTTGCTTGTCTACACCATGAAGACTGGGACTTCTACTGCTAACAGAAGTATGGAAACACTGACTCACTAGTTTGTCCTATCACCAGCTTCAAGAAAGAAGATGAGAGAGCATAGGATGGTACAGAAAGCATAAAATAGGTCAATGTCATAAACAGTGGCATAGAGAGGATCACACTGGAAGAAACGCTAACTGTGAAGTCAAAGCACAATGGATTAATCACAAAGAGGACTCAATTTATAACTGTAAAGTACGCTTGATAAACACTTTCAACATGTAACGCTTTAGCTTAAGCTTTTGGTGGCAAATGATTACTGGCTTATACCAGAATAAAGGGGTCTAAAAGTGCCCAAAGGTTCAAATCCCAGTATCAGAATTTCAAAATAGGTTTGTTATACTGCTTTTCCAAGAGAAGATCCTGCTAGAGGCCCTTCAACGAGACTCAATGGCCCACATGCAGGGGGAATGTTGAGATTGCTTCATATATATATTATTGACGTCACAATATTTTTCAGACAACATAACAGTTTTCATAGTAGAAAATGGAACCGCAAACGTCTTATAAGGATGAGTGTTCAAAAGGAAAATTTTAACAGAGATAAAACAGACATTTGTATATGAAAGAAGAAACTAAGGGAGAATTATGCAAGGAATAATAGAAAGAAAATATGAAATGGGTGGAAAAACTAAACTGGCTGCAATAGCCTGGACAATATCTGTTTATCACTGCATATAGTGTAAAAAGGAAAAGCTAAAGATGAGATACCTAACATGAGCAATGCAATGAATTAGGATGTAATCATACATCTATGCAACCCGACTTATTCTTTAATACTGAAACTAACAGATAAAAGTCATGTGCTTCCTTATGGTGATCCCCTGAGTTGAAGTCATAGCAGTATTTTCAGATACCAACCTCTCCAAGACGAAGGCCCAGGTGCTCAGACCACAACGAAAGCCGTAAACTAAGAGCAAATTTTCCAGCTCTCCATGGTTTTCCATTCATAAATGAACCTACAAAATCTTTATCTTCAATAAGCACACCAATCTGCACACATAAAACATTCACTATAAGGAGATAAATTTGACGTTAAAAAACTGGAGGACAAAATCAGGTAACAAGTGACTAAAAGTCAAAGCAAACTACTAAAGTTGCATTAGACTTTTAGCTACTCCATACCCTGTTCGGTTAAAGGTAAAATGTGTTATTGCTTTATACAATTAACCCTCATTATATACCCACAAAAAATTTCCTTCATAAAAAGGAGCTGTTGAACTCATTCCAATACATAGTGTACATAGTGCCACTCCTCATGAATGCACAAGATCTTAGTGCCACTCCTCATGAACACACAAGATCTTATACATGCTATGCGGATCGTTATTCATTGTTGAATTCAGTCAAAATAAAAGTTTGATATGTCATGATTAATGTGTTAATGGTATGTGACACATACATCTAGTAATTTCAGTCAGAACAAAACAGATGTTTCTGATGTGATGAATTCTTACATCAGTATATACAGGTTCTGTTTAGTAATTTGAAGTAAAACACTAACAAGCACCAAATAAGAAAAGCACATATCGAAACTACTTTCTTACAAATGAAGTACTCAATCAAAGTCAATTATCTTATTGGATGGATTGCATGATTTCCCATTTCGGTTTCTGACTTATCTTTTTCCATCTAATAGGTTTACTTTAGCTCATGCAGTCTGTAAGATAATGCATTTGTGTGTGCATGTTATGGAAGGCCATTAAAGCATCAAAAGTTGCGGAATCTGCAATATAAATGTTTCAGGAAATCAGTATTTTGTAGGATGCTCCTAAGTACAACAAAGATATCTGTTATTCTGTGCAGAGAATACAGCCAATTTTCAAGTCCAGTTTAAGATTATTATTTTTCATAAAAAATAAAACTTATAATTAAAAAAAGGGAGAGAGATACCTTAAACTATGCACCAATACCCATAAGAATATTTAGTTTACCGCTTGCAGTCTGGTATAACATTATTTAGTTTAAAGTTATTTCACTTTGATTTAAATGGAAAATAGTATCAAACTTTAGTAAATACCATCTGTTCTACATGAAACTGACTTCGAGTCAGCAAAATGGACTAATGTATTCCATTCTATAAAATGAGATTGATAAGGATCATATATCTGGCTAAAATAATTAAAACAAAATAGTCTAACAATTAAAACAGAGTACCAAGTAAATTCTAGTCTAGATCAAACAAAGCGAATAACTGTTTTGAGTGCTAAAAGTAATACAGAGTTCCAAAAGCTCCCAATATCTAATGATGAATGTATAACAGAAGAATGGTACCTCAGAGTCCCGTGATCCTAGCAAACTCCTGTCGTTTATATTAGCCGATCCAATTAACACAATACGATCATCAATTATCATCAATTTGCTGTGGACATACACCTACAAGGCACAAAGTAACATGACATTTATGATACAAATAAAAGCAATAATAATAAAATATAGTAATGACAGTGACGGTGCATCCTAATAAACACAATTGGCGACTAAGAGAAAAATATGGTTTCCTATGTCAATACATCATAATTCCCCCTTGATCTATTTTGAATCTGGGAAAATTTAGGAGACTTTCTCCTTGATTGTACGATTCAGAGCTGCAACCTAAGGTAGGTTTCTTTAACTTAAAGCTATTGCCTTCAAGAAGTTAAGGGGGCTCTCATCGCCAATTCGTTTAGTTGGCAAGAATGTTGCATGTAAACTAAGGGACTAAGTTACATAGCTTTGAGTGTGGTATGGTTATGGGTGCGGGTGTGGATAAGAGACACGACAAATTTGTCAAAAGTAGGGTACGTACACGGCTGAAACATATGGGCTAAAATCATAGTTCTGAACTAGACACGCAAACGACCATTTGAAATCTTGTTCTAAACTGAGTATGGGTTGAAATGAACCCAACCCTTGTCCAACAGGTTTCAGAAAGTGGATGTGGAAGTGCAGGATACACGTTCGAATAAATTACGCATATATTCCGAATAAGTGTATGCATATATTCAAAGAGTGTCTAAAGTGTCCGTGTCTGATACGTGCCAGGTACGGCGTCATGGTAGAAGTATCCATGCAACTTAACTAAGGAATCCCAACAGGTTCAGAGTCTATGGAAAAGATGTTCAATCTTCCCTCGGAGCCTACCCAATCATGTTGGAAGGGGGAAAAAGCTAGAGACGATAGTTGACCATGCTAATGCAAAACCAAGGATCTGTAGACATTTAAGAAACCAAAAGAACCATACAGAACTGAAAGATTGGACATATCATAGGTGGATTGGATGAAACTTATTCTACAATTCCGGAAGTCAAATTATCATCAAGACTCCAGAAAAGATTAGTCTCATCACCAATACCAAACACTGCAGGAAATATGCAAATAATACCAGTGCCAACTGAAGTAACTGGACATAACATAGACGGATCAGATGAAATTCTTTCTATAACTCCAGAAGTCAAATTATTGTTAAGACTCCAGAAAGAGGCAAGTCCTGTGACCAATACCAAATACTGGAATATATGGTACCAGTGACTCACCAGATTAGTAGCTAAAGGGCCTCCGTCACAAAGTTTTCCATATGATCTGAGACCATAGAAAGATATATAATCATGTGCTTTTGGCCCCATTACGTCATAAAGGTTCTGCAATATTGAATTTGGCCCTCTGCAAATAGTCCGGTATTGCCAGTGCATTATCGCCCTCACAGATGCAGCACCACCATCATCAATGCCACCCTGAGTCAGCAGTTCTTCTGTGAAGGTGGGAGAACAAGATACTTCTACGAAACAAAGAAGCAACATTAAAAGATAAAATTACCTGGAAGCCAGGTAACAGGGGAATAATGATAATAACCCTAAAACACTTCTTTTCTTTCTCTGCACGCATGATTCGCCTATACAACGCTTCTAAGACACGATTCTTTATTATATCATCTCCTGAAAGACCTGATATAAAAAATTGATTCTGGCAAAAGTCACCAGTGGAGATAGCAAACAATTAGCAAATGCGAGTTGAAAAATGGTATCATCTATCTAGTGCTCCTGCTCGCAAGGACATCTTATATGCGATACATAATGCTAAAAAAAGGTGCAATGTGATATTCCACTTTCAGATTCCAATATTTGGTAAATTGCATGATTCAATCAACCTTTATTCAAGTCCCTTGCACATGTTTCTAATTAAACCATGGTATAACATTAATACGTTTACGTAAGCATTGACATCTCTTTAACCCTCCTTTAGACAAGCTTTTTCTATTCTTTTTCAACTCTAATAGCCTAACCAGATTCCTTTTTTGTTATTATCCCTTAAATATCCAAATTAGATTTTCCATCAATCGCCTCATCCTTCAAGTTAGAAAAAGAAGACTGAGCGGGAAGGTGGACTGATTTGGGGAGAAATAGTGTTTGTGGTGAGTGATTGCCACTGTATTTCAAGGGAAGCTGCTTTTCAGTTAACAGGAATGAAATAGAGAATTACAAGCAACAATATACCCCATCTAAATATGAATATGGGTTGAGGGTGAAATGGTGATGGGAAAGAAGAGGAAAAAGGTTAAAGACTTGAAAAAGAAAGGGCAAAGCAGAGGTTGGGGTTTGGAGGGAAGAGGAGAGGGAATTACTGTGAGAGAAAAGAGAGAGTGAATTTTTTTTACATTTACTGACATATATATGGTTCTGAAGAAGAACTGATCCATGATTAGGTATGTAAGTTCGCATGTTTTTCTCAAAGATCATTTTAAATATCTCAACACAGCACTGTTTTATTTATAGATTTAGAAACTAAAAGCTATAAATAAACTTTTTTGTTATGTGAACTGCATGTACCAGGAATACTAGTGCTAAAACAATGTCCATGAATCACACAAGAATCAAGTTAATTTTGATACTACAACATTTTAATAAATCATATGCTACAAAGGTCATATTAGTGTCAACATAGTAAGAGAACTGCATCAGAAGACAAAAAGTTGGAGATTATAGCATGAGTAATCTGATAATTCTGGATCAAGTCAAAATGATCTTCGAAAAATTGCTAAGAAAGTAGCAACAGTACCAACTATACAATAGCTTCTGCTAAGTACACATTCAAACAACTATGTTGATGCTTTCTTGAGACATCAATGTAACTGGGTGGCCTTACACATCGGAAACCTTACTTATCGAAAGGATATAAGAAAAAGATAAAATAACAGAACAGTAGTACTGTAACAAAAACTTAGGTTCGTAGCGTATGTTAGAATCTACATGGACAATATCTTCTGGAGTGAAATAGCGTTCAACTGATGTAAAGTCTTACGGCCTAATGCTTCCTCTAATGGTTAAGATTCCGATTCTGAGCAATTAAATATATGCACAATGATCTAAATAAGCCAACCTCAATGTAGATGAAGTGTTCTGCTTTTTCTATAAGAGAAAAGTAGGCATTGTGAATGCTCTCTTCAGTTTGGCTCGTTCCAGCAGACCATTGGTCCACGCTTCTAATAACCTGCAATTTGTAGATTGCGGTAAAATTAGTGTCCATAAAACTCATTAAAGTTATACTCATGAACAACCGAATAAGAGCATACACTAAAGCACTATATCATGCAAATTTGAAGAACAATAACATAAGTTCTGTTTTAAGTTGAGGGTGTCAAATAAAACGTCACACCAACTTTATTCAAGAAAAAGAACTGTTCGACAAGATGATGTGTATTGGCGCATCTGTGAAATTTAAGAAAATGAAGCTACAGAGCATGTATGGAATTATAGAATGATAAATAAGGAACTCCAGCAAAATGTGAAATGAATCATGGGACCAGAAGGAAGAAAAAAAAAACTTGAAATAACGCTTAAGATTCACAGATTATTCCCAGTTCACAGATTCAATAAAAATTTAGTAAATACCAACCTGACAACTACATGGTGTGCGAGGTCCAACTTGACCAGCGTCATCAATAGAAACATCTAGGTCACCCTGCTCCTGTGCTTCCCACCATTCTTTGTCCGCAGTTGACTGAGCAACCACATCACGCTGTGCTTCACTCTGAGTTTGAGTAGAACCATTGTCATCCACAAAGGCTTTCATCTGCATATCTGAAACGGACTCCCCTCCTTTTGCCTTCCTTGAGGAAATTGAAGAGCTATGATTGGTTTTACTTGGATGATCCAGATGATTGTGCTTCAAGTCCCCATTCGCCTTTGAATTTGCAATTGATAGTCCATCAGGTTCTTGAGGTAAAAGCAGTGGGATGTCTTGATATGATGAACTCGTGGAAAATGAATCCTGCCTTTTGATGTCTTTATGACTGGAATCTTGTTTCTTATTCTCCACACTAGTTTCTTTATTTTTCCCCATGTAATGTGGAATAACCATGTGGTGTTGAGGCATAAGTAAGGGTATGGTTTGTTCATGGGGTGCTTTGTTTCTCTGATGACAGAAAAAAGTTAAAAAATACAATATAAACTCAACCTCAGATTTTAAAAAGAAGCGACTATCTAAGTAAACAAAACAAATGCAAAATCTACCTTTGCATAATTCCAGCGTTGTACAAAGTGCCTTGCAATATCACGACAAGGTGGTCCCCATAGAGCGCAATGGACATCATGCCAAGGCAATCTAGGGTATTTCTTACGGTCCAGCTCATCTTTCATTGTGTCTTCCCAAGAATTTGGTTCAGATTCCCTATGCACAGCAAAAGACTTCTCAGAATATAAGCTACAGGATCAATTTTTTAAATTCTTGCAAAATTCAGAAGATATTTCTGTCCCTAAGATCATATAGAAAATTTCACATAGTTACCTTGGATTATAGTAGTCCTTTCCCGGCCAAACTGTAGGAGGAAAATCACCAACCTTGTGCTCGGAGTTGTCATACCGACCAAAGCACAAATCAAGTCCTCCCAGATAGCATATTTGGTTGTCAACGATCACGATCTTTTCATGATGCGACCTAGACTTAACCAGCTTTTTTTCATAAGTATAATTGTGTGGAATATATTACAGAAACAATATACATGCATACACACAGGTCAAATAATATATATTTCTTCTTCTGGTAGAAACAACTTTATGAAAGACATTGGTAATCTGGAAAACAATCATACCATAAGTAAACACCACTTGAGAAATGATCCGGATAACGTAGAACTCTCACATTCTCATGAATGTTAAGTAGCTTTCGCTTGCTGTACACACTATTGATTTTCAAGGCAATGGCAACTTCCTTGTAAAGTAGGATGTAGATCTGCAAATTATTGTCCATGAATCGACAAGTATGAGCAAATAAAGTAAATTAACATATACATAAACTACAAATTCATGCAGCTTGATAATCATTGCAAGTTAAATCGGTACTAAATATAAACAGACCAGCTTGTCGCGAGGCCCCCCGCCCTGCCCCACCAAAAAAAAAAAAAAGACAGATTTGGCCTCCCGAACATTGCCTTTACAAATCATATCCAGGATCAAGAACGATTAAGTATTACAGATATGTAGTGTAATGCCCCAAAATTTTAATTACTGATCTATTATAAATTAGATCATATTCTTTGATCTTGCAATAAGTATTTGCAATTAATATGGTGTCATGATATAAAAAATGAAGGATGTACGATAATTCAAAATTAGGAGGTGGTATGTATAATTAATGGACATGTGTCCACTGGATAATTAATGTGTATATGTGGCATATTGAAGGACATTTGTCCTTTGCATAGAGGTGGGTTATGTAGAGGTGGTGGTGGCATGAAGACAACAAAGGACGATACAAGTCCTATTGAGTAAGAATGAGGTGGCGGGGATGTAGACGGAGGTGGCTCCATGAAAGCAACGAGAATGATGTGTCCATGAGGGATCGTGAGGTGGAGGTAGCATGGAGATAGGGAATGAAATTTGCTCTTAACATGGAGGTGAGGATGTATGTGGAGGTGGCATCTTTTGGTGAAAACACGTGTCTTGTTAGTAAAAGATGGAAGATGGTTATACAATCCCCCACTCTCCCTCACCTGCTCTCCCTGTCCTTAAACGTATCAACAAAAGGATTAGAGAGGGAGAGAGAGGGAGAGAGGGAGAGAGAGAGAGAGAGAGAGAGAGAGAGAGAGAGAGAGAAGAAACTGAGAGAAGGAAGGAGCAGCAGCAAGAGGAAAAGAAAAGACAGGAAAAAGTGGAAGGAGAGAAGAAGAGAAAAAAAGAGGGACAGTTAGGATTTAATTAGTATTTCGATGGAAAAAATTCTTGAAGAGTTAAAAGGAACTCTTGAAGAGCCATGAGAAACTTGAATTGCAAACAATTTATATTTAATTTATTTGCCTCTCATTTTAACATAAATTTTTTTTATATTATATCTTATACAAGTATCAAAGTTGTTTTAAGAGATAGCCATCGTCAGCATGCATTAATTCCATTGACCTTGGCATGTTTGAAAGACTGATTTACCATTGTAGGCTGTATATATGACATGGTATTTGATCATACTGAGGAATACAATGCATTGTTTGTTGGATAACAGTGTGCACCAAAGAATTAAGCAAGTCACTGGCCTATCAAGGGAGACAGGGGCAGAATGCCGCCGTAGGCAGTCTAGCAGAAGTATATAACGTAAACAGCAAAGTGCCAGGATAGGCAACCTTTCTAGATAGATCACCATTGTAGGCAGTTTAGTTATCAATATAGTGTGTGATGTTGAGTAACTTCCATGCAAGAAGATGGTCTTAAAATATTTCATATTTATCATAAAAGCCTAGTTTGGACACTATGTTGCTCCATGTATGGTTTCAGTTTCATACATTACTGAATATATACAACTTATGAGCATGTGGAAAGCTCACTCCAAATATAAGTAACATTCTCAGATTACCAGGCTTGATGAATTGTGCTTGAGCTTGAGGACATGACCAAAAGTCTTTTTTGCAATCAATTTCATCTAGCTATATATTGGTAACAAAGTAGTGTCTCTAGAATGAGTTTTACTACATACATTTGAGTAAGAATCTGATGATACTAAAGAGTTTTTGGGAGTTGATATATCGTATACTTTTGGATTTGGAATGTAACGTCCTTGTTTACTGATAGCATGTCTCGAAGTATATTTTATGGAGTTTACTGGAGCTAGGAGCTAGGCTTCACAAGTCCTCTTGATAACAGGAGTCGTGTCCAGGTATCACGTCTCAGTTTTATAACTGATTTGTTAGTAACTGATGTTTGTTTGGAGAGTGACATGTAACATAAAACACATGTTAGTTTTGGATAAAAGAAATCTGCAAGGTTTCTGCAAGCAATGGCGGATCCACCTTGATCAAAGTGGGGTCACGTGACCCCACTTTGGTCTTTCACAAAACCCCTCTAAAGTTTTCATTTTCTTAGAAACCCCCCTTAAACTTTCATTGTTTTCCAAGAAACCTCCAAAAAGCTTGAACCTCATCAAAAATATTGTGAGCGTAATTTTACCCATACATGTGGAAACAGCGGTTATTGCCGTCAGTTTTTTTTTTTTTTTTTTTTTAAAAAAAGTTGAGGTGTTGAAGGGGGTTTACTAAGAGCTCCAAAACTTAAAGACGGTTTTGCGACAATTTGAAAGTTATGGGGATCATCAGAGGAACACCAAAAATTAAAGGCAATTTTCTGAAATTTATTCACTAAAAGACTCATCCTCCAGTTCAAAGTTCGAAACAAGAAACCCATTATTAGTGACATATATTGAGAACGATATATTTGGCACCCATGATTAGTAACATATATTGAGAACGATGTATTTGATAGGTTATTAATGGTGTGATTATGTACTTTTTTTAAAAAAAATATGAAAAAACATTGTAGACAATTGTAATTTTTTTTAATTGCTAATCATGTAGTGACACCACTTTATAGAATTCCTGAATCCTCCACTGTCTGCGAGTGACCTGAAAATATGGATATATACAGAGGGTCCTCACTTGTTAGTTGTTACAGTGTATCCTGTGTATAGTACTCTAGCAAAGTTCTTCTGCAATGTCCAAATATGCAACCATTTTTCATTTATTACACATAGATTTAGTTTCAAACACCCCTTGATGGAACACAAAGGTCTTGACCTTCAGACCTCATCGACAACAAGCAAGTACCGGAGATCATTATCATATAGGCCTATGGGGCAATGCTACCACGAAGATAAACCAAATTTATACCCGATGATCAACCTGACAACAACTTGAAGAAACTATTTGCTAAAGAGAGGGCTCCAGAAAAATCTAATCACTAATTTGGCATATATCATTTTTTAGGTGAGGTATGGTGGGTGAGCACTGTCAACCAAGTATTCTCTTTATTTACCTACAAGGAATTGTTTCCCAGCTCATGGGTGAGTGCACATGTAGGCAGTAATATCTAACACATTATTGGCTCATCATCTTGATTTCTATTTTCACTTGAGTAGGTTCAAGTTAAGCAATCTTTACTCTTCTATTCATGATTGATTCTGCCCTCACAAGCCACTTTTGTCTCACCCCAGTTGGGCAATTGGGAATTATGTCCTAAGTTTCTTTGTCGTTCCCAGATAATTATGCGACCTCGTGTTCCCTTTATGTTGCCAAAAAAAATAACTCCCTTGCAACCAGCAATTCGGTTGCACGCTCCAAATGAGAATGCGGAGTCAACTTTTCAGATTTTTGAAAACTATTCAAATGCAACATATATGCCCCTTCAAGTCATAAGAGCTAAGTATAGTGTATGGCTCCTCAGTGAAGACTACATACAGATCGTCACAAAATAAATTACTACTGGTTAAGAACTGTTTACATTAATTGATATTCAATTTCCTCTCATGCGCACCTAAATGATGGAAGGATCACGTACCTCTTGTGTATGAAGCTTTAAAATGATTAATCACTTTACCATGGATCATCTGAATCCTTTTATAGTCTAAGCATGTGTTCCTTCGCATGTTTTTCATACATAGATTATTGACTATTCATTATTCAGCGTCTAACATCAGACTTTCATCTATACTAAGTTACTAACGAAAGATGAGAAAGGGTACTATGATCACAGACCATATATACCTACTCAGAAAACTTAATCATGAGTACAGCATCAAACAGTTCTGGGTCAATCATGGTCGAAGGAACAAAAAGAGCCACAGTGGAAACAGAAAGAAGAATACTTGGTATGGGGCCATGCTGAAAGTACCTGTACACCCTCTTTAGCTTTTGCCTCTAACATGGAATCAAGCCGAGATGATGCATGAGCATTATAAGGACGTCGAAGATATAACTCAGGGCATACCCACCAGCCAGTAATGAATATCTGCATATAATTTTCTATCATTTCAGATCTGCCAATCAACATTTTACAAAACTATTAATTGATAACTGGCATCAGCATACTAAAATGAACAAGGATATGAACCTCCGACTTTGCTTCTTCAATAGAAGAAGCAATAGCAGCAAAGGCAGCTTGACCGTCAATAAACCACTGGGCCTGACTGCCATCCTCCGTCAACCCCCTTGGCGGAGCAAAAGAACCAAAACGGTGAGGGGAACACCAGCCCTCGGGTGGTCGTAGACCCGCATCATTTATTGCTGCAACCCAATCTTTAACTTTAGCACTACTTTTCACTCTCAACTTAATGGTCCGGCTCCCACATGATACCTTTGAAATGAATGTCAATTAGAGATTTAAGTAAAATAATGAAATATTCATCAGAAGCAAAAAAATACGAAGATGTAAAAAATGGAGGATACAACTAAAACTAGCAAAAGTAGTTAAAACAGTTCAAATCAGTCAACGACAGTACATCATATAACATTACTAACATAATCATAAATACAATAACAATTTAAAAAAAAATGCTTCCAACTTCATAATATAACTATGTAGACTTACAAAAACTGCAATTTAAACTAATCACATATTTGATAACAGATGAAAGAGGCTCGCTACGTAATTTTATTTCTTCAGCAATGTTACAAATAAGGACAGTGAATGACCAACTAACAAGTTAGACGTGTGAAAATAGAGGCAAACCTCACTTTTATCATCATTCACCTTGTCCGTTTATGCCAGCTTCCTATCAAAAAGGATGTGATTGTGGAGCATAGCGGAGTGACCAATAGAAGCTATCAACATTGTTACTTTGTGTCAGTTTCCTATTACTATTCCAGAAAGAAAAAAAAGGTTATATGATTCTAATTAATGGAGCAAGGGAAACTAGAGGCAGGCCTAAGGGAACTTGGTGGAAGCAATTAAGATATATACGATAATCCTGAACAGAACTGATCTGAATGCAAGAGTAGGCTTTGTTGTTGTTGCGAGTTTCTTGTTGTTGTGGTTTTGTTGCTGCTATTGTCGTTGCCGCTCTAGCCCAGAAAACTATAAACATGAGCACCATGCCATATAACTAAGAGGAAGAGCCTAGTTGGATAAATATCTAAAAGAAGGATATCTCATTTCTTTGTAACAGAAGGTCATAAATATCTAAAGGAAAGAGGGAATTCATTCAAAAGACTGATAGGAGTCGATTGTATTGCAAGGATCGAGACCAATAAGGAGAAAGGAAGAATAAATGGGTGGTAAAAAATTGATCATAATCATTTAGATCACCCATTACTGGCTAAAGGACACAAATAACAAGTCTCAATAAGCGCCTCTATGAACACGAATTTGACCTGTAATTTCATGAATGACATGAAACAAAGACTATTTCACGCTAATGTCAAATTTCCAACAATCAGCAAGTGAGCATTTTAATAACCTATGATTTAATAAAAGCAAGAAAGCATCCCATAATGATCTGATGTCATGTGTGCGGATGATGATTGAAGACTGAAGTATATTCTAGGCAAATTGGAGACAGGGACGAAGTGATTCTTAGGTTAAGTTCATTATGCTGTTATTCATATGAAATAACAGCTTACAGCTCCCATTGGCTCCTTTATGATCTCGATGACCACACAAAGTTCATTTTTATCGACTGAAGGGGATGAAAGAGCTCTTATCTGTCTAAACTTTTTGTAAGGGGCTCTGGTGCGAACAGTACGCATTATAATGGAATCCTATTCATTTAGTAGGAGTCACCAGGAGAAGCCAAAGGGATGTAACAACCTAATCTTCACTTCAGTGCTGCTTTCCGCTCTCGATAACATATCCCTACCTTAAATTCTTCAAGAACCCGTGTATCTATTTACTGCCAACCCCATTCCCTTGTCTCTTAATTCTATGTACATAAGTAGTATGAGAGAACTATAATGGAACAGTAAGAAAACCATTCAACAAGTTATAATTTGTCAATGGACTAACGACATAAGAAAGAGTAATCACACATCTGACAGTGATTAAATAAATATGCCCACACCAAGAGGTTAAATGCATAGGCTGACATGCACATATGTTTACATGTTTCCTGAGTTTAATTTGGTAAGGATCCGAACGTAACAAAAAGAAATCCAGAAAAAGATCATCATAGATACCATTGCATGCCTACAAGGTGGAACCTTCGTGGTGACTACTCAAAGACATATAATGAGACTTACTGTAAATCCAAATCGCAAGGGATTGCGTTCCTTCGCCTCTTTTGCTAAAAGAACGCGGCCCTCTCCATTGCCATCTGATGGTGGTAATACATCAAAAACAATGATATCTAAGAGCTTGGGATTTAAAGGATCTTCCAACAGAGCCAAGAAGCCTGGTTTTAGTACAGCCCATACCTATACAAGAGTATTATTTTCATCCATCAGGCTGAACCAAATGACATTAAGTAGAGAAACTATGATTGCAAAGTAAACTAAATAAAACCAAGAAGTTGCCATCATTGTCTGAGTCTTTTCAGTAAAATGGCATAAGACTGGAACAGCTTGACAAAATTTTATTATCAGCTAGCAATCAAGTATCAAACATATAATCTGGGGTTGACTTTTGGCCAAAAAATGTGCAGAAAAGGGGAAGGTGCAGCATAAATCCTAAAAGACTGGTTAGGAAGTAAAAAAGAAGTTCCATAGTGTTTATGCAACAAAGAACCTCCAAAGTACCCATTACATGCTACCTCAAGATAGCGACTCAAATTACATCAGTGAGATGAAGCACGCTGTTACACAAAAAAAAAACCAACCACCTTGTGGATGCTGTTCATGCTTCAAAGTTTTCTTGATCTATTGAGCATCAACCATGTGAATAATTCTGTAAATAATGGTCCATGTAATTCATTGATAATAGTGTACTTGCCCCTAAGGCATGATACATAATTGTCCAAAGCTAATGCAGGAATAGATCTTTTGCCGGAAGCTTTTCTGGAAATCTGGGAATTTAGGGTTCCTCGATTCTTTAAGATAATAACTATTTATAGAATTTAAATTAAACTAGTAATTAAAACCAAACTAATCACAGTTAACATACAAAAACTATAATAGCGAGTAAAATAAGCAAAGGAAAAAAGACAATACCCTTTGCCAGCTGTCATTACAACAACTAAAACAATGACAAGCACAGCACTTCGTACCATCACCAGCCCTCTGAATCTTTGGCAAATGTCTCACTGTAACATAATCTTCTTTCAGTTTAGGTCCGTACTCCGGCACAAAAGATAACCGAGAGACCTCCAGAAACTTACAAACCTGCGGAGTGTATACCTTCAATTAAGTTGATAACTACAAAGATGCCAAGAAAGTAATAATCCTACACACATAGGTTAGCTTCATGGTCAATCATATCATGAAAAAGAGATAGGTATCTCTAACACTAAAATTATGCCTTATATGGAGAACAACATCAAGAAGACTTGTCTCTGTTACTCTCCAGAAAAGAATTCGGGAAAAGCAACTAGAAACTAACATGCTGAAAACATGATAAAAAGGCCTCTTGTTTCATGGGTAAAAACTGAAATAAATGAAATTAGCAGGGCTCAAAAGTTCGGCATAAAGGCTTTGTTCTTCTTCTTCTTCTTGTTCTAAAAAGGTTTTTGGTACTTTGAGATCAAGGCCATGATGAAGATCATTCACTGTATGTAATTTTGAAGAAGAGCGGAGAACTTTCAAGACTGATGGTTGAAGAATAGTGTCCTCAAATCCATGTGAGCAGTGAGCACGTGCATATGGACAGTATAGATATAAGCCTATAAGAAGAACCAAATGTGCCTAGATGTATATACACACGCATGCATATTTACATATATACCTACACATGTATACATACATAAACACATACACCTGCAGAAGCAAACATGCAGAGATACAAGCAAGAACACTTTTAATGGTATCAGGGAGCTAAGACTGACACTTAAAGATACATGATAGATGTGATAAAGAAGATATAAACTACATGGAAACAATAACCAAACATTTTCTATATGTTTGATCTATATTGCAAGTAAACACAGAGATTGCCAATAAATGGACATCTCCACAGAGCTCTCAGAGTTTAAATTCAGAGGCATTAGAATGGGTAACACGTCAGAAAACACTTGCTATTTAATGTTTGTTTAATTTATATTTGTACGTCACATCCAACATTATGGATCTTCAATTTGGATTGGGTGCCATATATTTTAAGTAGAGAAATTAGTGTTCGACCCCTTAAAGTTGCCCTTTCCCTGTCAGTTGATTTTCCACACATACAGTGAAAATTAAGTGAGTCATAAGTAAAGAAATAATGTGAACGAAACGATTAAAATAATTTTAGAAGGGCACCTGTCCAAATGGAGTACCAATACGTTTATAAGTTATAATTATCTACTTGGAGTGAGTTTTCGACAACAGCTTAATTTTCAAGGGTACAAATGAAAGGAACATAAGGTATGGATATGTTCGTGCATTTTTTATTTCTTAAAGCATCTCTAGGTTTGTAGATGAAATTATTTTGTCGAAAACTATAAACAAAAGAACTTTTGTCCTTTAGTCATTCAGCACCATGTGCAAAGGGAGAGGTTGGTGAATCAAGAAGCTGTGCAGCTTCCCTACAGCCTACGCAGTAAGCATCTGTTTGCAAAGGGGGAAGCTGGTCAGCCAAGCAGCGACATAGTTTCTCCCAAAACACCAGGTCCATATGCATGAACACAAAGATTTTGGGCTCATGCAAGCTAATCATTAACCTTTGTAGCTTGTAATAAATTTAACTTTTCTTCACAGACAGCAATACATGTATTTTAGAACTTAGAAATGGACAAAGTGGATAATGATAGTCCTTGTTACTGAAATGGAAGGCATCAGTTCTAATTCAAACATGCAAGCAGAAATCATTTAAGAGTCTAAGAAAAGAAATTTGATGCAGATAAGAACCAACAGTAGTAGCAATTTTCAACCACTTCACGTGAACATAGGATTTAACTGGAGGCATCAACAAATTTAGGGAAATGGGTTTCCCAAGTTTTTCCTTAAAAGAGGTATCACAGCTTTGCATTCAGGTTCTTCGATCCAATACAACATCGAATGAAAAGTCTCTTACATATTAAATAAATGATTGCTCTTCACTGGTCAATATAGCATGGATTATCACAAGAAAAAAGCAATGTAGATCAATTGACTAAACTATTTATGTAATTTAATTATTTAATAAGCAGCAACAACCAAAGCCTAGTCATTTCACCTTACCATGTAATTTCCAATGATCAGAAAGTTGTAACTTGTACAGTGCTTGCCATTTAATCAATGTATTTACGTTCCAACAATTATGAAGCAAGTTAAATAATTGAACCACATAGTTTACTGACAGACAAAAGCATTAACTTAAAGCAACAATTCGTGACAAAATAATGTTTGTCCACAATTTTGTAGCATCTCCAAGGTAGTTGTAGCATCTTACACCGTATAGTAAGATACATATACTTTGTAAAAGCATATGTAAACCTTTTCTTTAGTGTTTAACTAACTAATAATAAGGTTTGTTACAAGAATAGCATGCCTGAGATTTTAATAGTATATCTGCTACAACTCTGAAGTTGAAAGTAGCATTTTTACTATAGTTATTGACTTATTACATTGCAGTGAGGCCTCATGGAAATCCCCTCTTAAGATCATTATTTAAACGAAAGATTAATGCACTCAATGCATTGCACACACAGTAAGGCAATCAATAAACCAGCTCAGACATCCATCTAAGAGGAGCTTAGAGGAATTTGGTTGGTTAGAGGGGACAACATAACGGAAGTAGACAGAGAAAAGGCTGCATGAAGCATGAGTAAGCAAAAAAGAACAGATGAGCTTCTTCTCTAAGGGGAGTGGCTTTTCCCACCTTTACCATTAAAACAAAAGGGTCAACAGTTCATAATACATACAGTAAAGAAACGGTTTTGAAATGTTGATTTAGTGTGGTTAATTCTACGAATTAGTCAGAAAACATTTTTTTTAAATAGAAAAGAAGGATTCATGTTGCAGACCCCAAGGGATGAAAGGGCTTTTCTGATGACGTAGTTGTTGAAATTGTTCTTTTAATTTTTTCTGTGGGGGTGACGGTGATAATGGTGGTGTTGGTGATGGAGAGAAAGTATGTGGTAGCAACATAAACTTCTATAGTGACAGCTCTATATCAGAGACCAAAAAGCAGAGTCAAAGGATCTTATGCATTTTCTACAATCGCCTCTGCTCCAACGTTGCATCCTCCTAGCACTTTCTTGCAACTTGAGTAACTTCCGGACGCAAATAAAATCAATAAATACTTGAATAGCCTCATGCAATTTTCATGAACTAATAGGTTGTGTACTCACCATCTTTCACAGAACCCACATATTCTCCATCCTTCAAGAAACACTATGACACTACATAAATAAAGCATTGTTTGTGGTCAAAGAAAAGATCATCATACCTCCAAAGAGTTTGCGATATCCAAGTTTCCCAGAAAGTGATTTAGGTAACCTTGCATAGCCACCTTTGCCCTATCAGAAATAGAATATTGTCTTCCGAGTGATGGTCGAATAATAGACAGGGCAGCACTAGAAGGAACATTTCTGCACAAGTATAAGAATATTTAATTAGGAGAAAGGCTTACAATAGGAAAGATCGCTACTGGTCTCCAGAATACTTGAGGAATGAATGATCTTAATTTACATTGACATGTTTCACTAAAGACAATGAGTTTATTTATAGAATGCGGACCTATCATCTCCTAGGATTACAATTCAGTGTAGCTACTAGTTACCACGTGAAACAAAATAAGAATGTCCCGGCGTCCTGCAAAATTCATGATATATGATTTTCCCCTATCTCGCATGTAGATGCAAACGCAAGATTCAAAAAACAGACGACCTGTAGCTGCACCGAAAATATTGCACCCGGAATTCTGCTTCTCTCCCGTCTCCCTCTCTCCAAGGTGTGCACGTGTTGTGTCTCTAGCCAGTGTGTGTAGACTTGCGTGCACGCATGAGAGTGTGTCCAGGTAACAGCATGTGTCCCTGTGTGTACATATGGGGGGGTCATTTATGTGTGTATACGAGTATTTCATGCGTGTATGCATGTGCGTGCGCATGTGCGTGCGCATGTGCGTGCGTTGTTTTCATCTTGAACATAGACCTATCATCATTGTCTATTCTCAACAATCTGTCTAGGAATATGGTATGGAGCATACACATAATTAGAAGACCCTCTGAAGTTTCCTCAGAGACACTTCACTGTAAAGCATATATATCAAACAAGAAAAATTTTCTGCAGTGTGCACGCATCTCTATAAAGCATAATGAGGTGTATTTCATTGCCCATTACGTAAAATGTGAGCTGTTTCAATGAGAATAACTGATTCCACATTCAGCATTATGCTTGAAAATATTAGTAAAAAAGAGAATAAAGACCATCACTGACCTGTTTCTAGATGAAATGCTTTCCTCATGTAAAGGTACAGATTCATCATCAGCTTCATCGTCGTCTTGGACAACTGCTGTATGCTCCCCTATACCAAGATTTTGGAGCCAGTCTTTAACCTTTAAATACACATCAAGGAAAAAAGCATATTAATGTTGCATCCTTCTGATGATAGGTGCATACCATTGGAAGACTGATGCGTGCCAAAATAAAATCTCAATTACTTGGATAGCTACAGATAGGAACCCAAAACGCAAGCATTACCAGAGCCAAAGAAGTATAACTTAGCTAAAACAGATTTTTGAGGAAACGTAAAAGCAACAGGAAGTGTACTTGTGGTAGTTGAGGTAATCATTAAGGCTCTGTTTGTTTCCACGGAATAATTATGAAGTATAAAGGAAGTAGAGGCTATTTCTGATACTTCTGAGCAAAAAACATGTATGTTTCTCTAAAAAAGACTACTTCCAATAGTTAAACTCCGATGTGGCGCCTAATGTTATCCCTACTTCCTAAATGTTTTTCCGCCCCTCAAGGCTCGAAAGTAATATGGAAGTAAGTGAAATGTGCATTAATTAGAAAATAAATAATTTTTCTTATTAATATTTCCTTTATTAGTCACTTCCGAACAACTTTTCATTGCTATCCAAACAAAAAAGGAATGAAGAATAAGACATACTATTTCCACTACTTCAAAAAATATGTGAAACAAACAAAAAAAGTATTGCTTCCACTATTTCATACTTCATAAATTTAGAAATTACTTCTTTGATCTATTTAATATTGCCGGTACTTCTATCAAACCAAAGGGGCCCTACGAGTAAACTGAATGGAGAAGAAAATAACACTTGTGTCAAAATAATTTAGCATGTTCCTGAATACTTCTGCATAGTAGTATCCTTACTTGATTCCAGAAGGCCAAAAATAAAAAAAAATTCTGGTTGTCTTTACTCTAATATTTTAAAAAGGAAAATGCACTAGCACCATAACAATAAAATCATGAAGTTTGAAAATTTCTATTTGAAGTCCAACTTTGTAATTCCACAAATTAAGGCTCTTTGAAGAGTTGAGTAACAATGTAAGATGATTAAACTTGTTTTCAAAATTGAAAAAATGACAAATCTTGAGATTTATGTGCACATTAAAACTCATTCTTCGTAATGTTTGAATGCTGAAAATAAAGACTTCTAGCAGTAAACATGTTAAAAACCAATCTGAACAAGTGCTATTAAAGTCAGAAGCTTCTAACTTGTAGGTGTGCTTAGAAATTACACAGAAATTACAGACAATGCTCTAGAACAAAAAATGTTACTAAACAAAACAACACAAGAAAGGATATCGATCAGACACAAACCTGTTCTTGCTTCTCATGTAGTTCCTCAACAAAGGCACGTTTCTTCAATGCAAAATGTAGATAGACAACTTGCGAGGCTTTCTTCAATAAGCGCCACTTGAACTGGCGTGCAGATGCAAAAGTTAGATGTGATCTTTAGATAGCGCATCGAATGGACTAATGAAATGTAATATGCATGCAGAAAAAAGCAAGAGATCATTTTCATGACTTGTTTGTGTACTGACTGACATCTATTACTGAAAATTAGTACCCGCTCATCATTAAATAATACAAGAGGTTAATAGTAATCAGATGGATTAGAAGAGCCATTTACATGTTGGTACCATGTTCCCTGTGACATAAGTGGAAAAATAAGCATTAAACGTGCAAGGAAACAACTCTAAATATTTATGCTTCAAAATAATATATAGGCAATTGCAAAATCATACCATAACATCTGAAATTATCAAGCAAAAAGAAAAGTGAACCCCACATATCGGAATGCTACCTTTACAGAAAAGATAAAGTGGACAGGAGCTAGTAAAGACAACAAGCTAGAAAATGTTTTCTAATATGTCAATTATTAGAAGCTAACTATCAGAAATAGCATAAGAAATCTTGTTTTGTTTATTGATAAATAGACATGTTTGTGATCCATATCACTTTTTATCATTAAGTACACTACCTAGTTGCTAAATTTTTCGTTGCAGTACCATCTACTATTCAACTAATTTGCGGACCCTTTCTTCCTTGCTGATTGAGTCACTAAGATACTTTTACAACAGTGGTTATCTACAAATGGCATAAAAGGAATAGGCAAGAATCAGATAACGCAACTGTTCAAACTGCTCAACCTCTACCATTGGAAGTTAACAAACAACCTTAATCTTGTGTGGGCCCCACTTGCACAGTGATGGTGGCCTCAATCTTCATGAGCATTTGGCGCTCAAGTCTATACAACAGAAAATTGGCGGGAAAAAACCTCATTGCTTGACTACTGAGATAACAACGAATCAGGAATTTTGGGAGAAAATGGTGAAGTTAGTAACCACACTCCTCTACAACTTCAGTAGCATTCATGACCGTCAACTATTTTACTAGCACTAGAGACCCTGAATTGGTGTTTTTCGAAGAAAAAATTGCAGATACCCACCTCTACCTCATGAATTACGCGGTGAAAGCGCTAGCAAAATAGTTCAGGGTGACAAGTGCTACCAAAGCTACAAATGTGGGGGGTTATCTGCAATTTTCTCACGTAGATTGAACCATCCAGATAGCAAAAATCCATCAAATTAGGATATTTCCCAAATTGCACTCAAAAATATCCAATTTATCCCAACAATCAACCAAAATTCATCAAAATTACCTGCTTGTACTGGAATTCAATCACATAAGAGAGCAACACCGGCGTAATATCGCTGACATCGGGCCGAGACACCGAAATAATCGTCGCCTTCGGCAATTCATCGAAAATCCAAGTGCTCTCCGGCGACTGCTGCCGGAACGAGCCCGAGCTCGCCAGCGGA
>NC_033800.1:48197685-48218688 GCF_001876935.1 Asparagus officinalis
CGGAGGCTCCGACTCCATCTTCACGTATCGATGGCCGCCGGAATCCGATGTGATTTGATCCAATGACATCTCATCAGAATTTGGGGGTAAATTCTGGCCCTAATTTGTTCGTTATTATTGTTTTGTGTAAAATAGGGAAGCGCAGTTAAATAAAGGAAGGAGGTTTGAGATCTCTAGAATGTTTGGGCCTTTATATAGAGGGAGGACGGGGGCCGACGGCAATTTGGAGGTGTTCGAGTTCAACTTCGATTTGTTTTTAATTTTTTTTTTAGTTGGTTTCTTTATCCCCTTATATTAGCTCTCATATATTTATTATTTATATTTTAAATTCCTCCCTCAAATCATTTAAATTGCTAATGACTCCCCCAAATCGTAGAACTCACAGCTGGTTTGGGCTAAATTACCAAATTTGTATATTTAAGTAACACCCTGATTACCGGAGACAGTGTGGTATTAATAATATCAAGATTAATATGTACTAGTTTGCGGTCCGTGCAAAGCACGGTTTTGCTACAGTAATCCTGTTTTTTTAAATAATGCAGGTTTTGAAATTTTGAAATTGCTACAGTATCCCGCTCTGCTACAGTATTTTTAAAATGTCACATTTATACCCGTGTGCTACAGTGATTTTTAAGTAATTATTTGCTACAGTAATAATGCTACAGTAAATATTACTGTAGTATTTACTGTAGCATGAACAGTGAATCTCTGATCCTCCTATTTGTATAAAGGAATAGATATGGTTATGTTTTCTATATAAAAGTATTAAATCTGATTATTTTTTATATAAAATAATATCAAATTATGGTTAAATGTCTAAAAAAATATATCATATTACAAATATAGTCCTACTAAAAAAGTAAAACTAGTAATTTAGTCAATTAATTTGAAACAATCTATGAGATCTACTTGGAAGACTTAATAACAATTTTAATAATTTGAGGGCAAATCAAAATACTAAAATATAAGTGACTAATATTGAATAGCGTAAATAGTTTCCTCCTTGAATTTGATGCAGTTAAAAGTTCTTCCCTTCAATGTGTGAATTAAATAATTTGGCGTGGGAGAACTTGTGGGATCCACAGTTGACAGATTTACAGAAAGGACCTTGCTTGGATTTATGGGTTTGATTGAAGAAAATAGTTTAGGATAATTGCATATTTATTACTACCTCATCGCTTTACTTAAGATCCGGGTAACCCTCTGAAATCCAACTCCTTTGATAAGGTACAAAATTGAAGTTGAAATGAAAATGTTATTGTGGTGTCGTGAAAATTGTGATATCGTGTCAAACCAAAATCACCTAGTCTATAAACAAAAATAACCATTTTTAATCATGATTTAATTTTTAAGGCTACGTCAACAGTTATTTATAATTTTGATTTCTAATTACTCTCAGGTGGTATCAAAGATGATTATATATTTGAGTTTCTTAATTCAAACTGAAAAATGTTTTTTATCAGCTTCATTCTCTCAAAATGGAGTTTTTACGATGTGAAGTCAGCTTAAGAGCTTTTCTTAAGGGAAAGAATATTAATTTACTTTCGAGTTCAAATGCATTTTTTTTTTAATTTGTGACATGCAAAAACAAACATCTTTGTAAGTTGAAAAGGAGATTTTATTGATTTATTGACCAAAGTAAAATGACAGTTTCTATGTATAGAAGTTAGCTACTCATAAATGGGGTAGTATTATAGTAGTGAGACCTATTCTTTAGTCGCATCACAGCAAGTAGAGTTATTGCTTTTTTTTAATTTAGTTATTGTTGTTGAATGAGATTGCAGCCTGTTTCTAGTATTGCCAAACATTTTTTCCCCCCTGAAAAAACATCCTCATACACGTACACTACTTATTAACTATAGGAAATTCAAAGTAGGAAACTATAATAAATTAAGGTGTATTTATCTTAAACTTTATTGCAATTTATTTCAGTGTATGCCATATGGGACAGAACACTTTATCGAAATTTTATTCACGAAGATATATCATTTAGGTGTCTCCTTGTAGTCATGATGACCATCAAACTACACACGGTAATAGGTCACCATGTATGAAGAATCTCCTGCAAAGCAACGTACAAACTTGTATTATGATAAAATGATTCCCTATACGAAGACTCATGCAAATGATTAATCATTGTTCTGGTAAGGAGCAACAAAAAACCCTATATCTAAAATTATAAGGGAAATTCAATTATTATAAAATAATGTCCGTATATTGACTGAAGAAGCAAACTGATTAACAATATCCCGATAATTAAATACATTTGAGACTAAAGTACTGCTCCATGAACTTTGTTTTTCACACTAAACCTCCAAACTATTCCCACAAAACTTTGTCCTCAAATTATAGGGGAAATTCTACTTTGTTTTAGGGGTTTATTTATGTCTCTTTCGAGTAATTGAGGTTTTTGTGAGAAATGTTTGGGGATTTAGTGGGAAAATAAATTAGTTCACCGAGGTTTCGTGAAAAATGGCTCAAAGTTTTAGGGTGTTTTTGTGAAATTTACCATAATATTAATTTAGGTTATTTCTTCTCTTACATTTTTTAATCTTCTTGATTGTAGAGATTCTCTACAACTTAACAATCAAAACTTTTTCCTAAGCGGACCCCATATTTGATATTAATATCTAAATAATACAAAAATATTGTTAATTGTGGGATGCACTGAGATAAGGGGGGGTTAGTCACCTAGAACTTAAAATTGGAACTGGGATAATCTGTGAGATAAATTTTTAAGGTGTTAGTCACATAGAACTAAAACTAGAACAAAATTTTACAGTGTTAGTCAAGTATAACTCTAACAAAAGTAGAATTGGGATAATGGTACAAAATTATCCCACCTTTTATATTTTTCAATACAAAAATAAGAGTTCTAGTCTCTCAAATTATTCCAAGTTTTAGCTAGGAACTAGGTGGTAAAAAACTAGAACTCATATTTATTTTGTTATTTTTTATTTTTTATATTTCTTTTTCTTTCTTTACTTCTTATCATTAGACCATCATTATAATAATAATTGTCAATATCTTATAGTGTAACCAAAAGTTATTTAATAGTAAAGAACATTCTTGTAAGCAATTATCAATCAATAATAGTAAGTTTAAAATACATAAATAGTATTTATATCTTCAAAATGCATAAATATATATATTTCATGATTATAAAAATTTATCCCACGTTATTTTATCAAAATATCTCGCTTCACAAAATTGTTCCTATTTATCCCACTAAAATATCCCACTAGCGAAAAATTATTTCACTTTAACAATTATCTCATTTTGCATGAAAATGTCCCAATTGACTAACACCCCCTAAGAGAAAAATATTAGCTCACTTAACTAATTATAGACATTCTCTACAATCAATATTGTAGAGAATTTGGACCACTACTCCCCATCTTTTTTATAAAAAAAAAATTCTGTCACCTACTGTCTCTTTTTTTTTTTTACAAAAACTTGATCTAAGAGAATCAGGATGATTTCTCACTAACTCATTTTTATATTTCGAAGTGGATATGACTATTTTGGTATGCGAAAAAAATAAATCACAAATTAACTCTTCTTTTCCCCCACATTGAACTCATTGCTTGTGTTTTAGCACGTAGCAAGTAGTTTAATTTAATTTAACTTCATGTGGAATTTCCTATTTTAGCACTAAGAACAATCTGATCTTGATTACTAATGATGTCAATTAGCTAACAATAACGTTGGTTAACAAGAAACCCCGGTTTAAGGACATCATCTCTTATCCAACTTTGTTGGTTAAACATTATCAAGTGATTGCCTAGTCTCAACATTTCATCCTAGTGATTATCTTTCCTTTTTAGACTTTATCATGTAATTAAGAAAGCTTGAAAGCTAACATTATCCGAAAAACCTGTCTTTTTAGGCAAGCGTAAAACATTTAGAGATGAGGGTTTTTTAATCATTTTTAAGGGATAATATACTTAATTTCCTTCAAGTTATATTTTTTTCAGAAAAAAGGATGGAATTCCAACAAGGAAATCGCTGCCGAAACTTCAGTCATTTAAGCACAGGGGTTGAAGATACTATTTCATTTACACCCAACCCGAAAGTTTAAACTTAGTTCATGTCATCTTTGTTAACTTCCCGTAAATACAAAAAAAACCCATCATAACTACTATCACACTAAGGTAGTACGAAACATAAGCCCAGTATACAGAAACATATACAAAACCAAAAAAACATCATTTGTACTGTTACCATCATCATATCTTTGAAAAGACTCCCCCATATTCTTCTATCCATTTCCATCATTAGCAACAGTAACATCTTCATGTCTTCCTTCTCTTGTAGCAGTTCTTTTCATCTTCCTCACATAACTCATAGTTGTTGAATAGCAAGTTCCTAATGTGTTTCCTAATTTATTTTGGTAACAGGTTATTGGGATTGCTAATATGTTTTGGTAACAAGTTATTGGGATTCCTAATTTGTTTTGGTAACAGGATGCCTAATCTGTTTTGGTAACAAGTTATTAGGATTCCTAATCTGTTTTGATTTTGGTTTTAGAATTCCTAGTATGCTTTTGGTTTAGGATTTCTATATATATAGGAACACATTTTAGGTTTGGGGAGCAGAAAATTGGGGATATTTAGAGTACAGAAAAGAGGTATTTTCTGAGCTATTGGTTAGGGTTTTGTTTGGAGAGAATTAGATATTTGTTGGTAAGATTAATTGGTGAGTTTGAGTGATTTGTAATCTCAGTTTGTACTCTTCTTCTCTATTAGTAAAAAACCTTATCCCCTTCTTGCCCCATGGACGTAGGCAACTTGCCGAACCACGTTAAAATTGGCTATTTTTGTTTGTGGTATTGATTTGGTTCGTTTGGCCTTCTCTCGACGTTCGTTTGATTTGATTTCTCGTAGCACGTTGGTTTGGTTGTTTGGCTTCTGCAGCGCACAACAAGTGGTATCAGAGCTCGGGCTACGCTTGAGCTATTTGGAGGAGTAGGTCGTTTTCGAGGCTTGCCTAGGGCTTCGTTTGGTGATAAATGTGGGATCTTTTTGGTAAAGACTATCTTTTTCAGTTTTGGATCTATTCTTCATTTGTTCCGCATTTGTTTTGGTGCTTTAAGAAAGATGGTCGGGAAAGAAGGAGTTGTGGATGGTACTTCCGGCGTGAAGACCGTCCAAAGTTTGAATATCCACTCTATGAAGATGGACGTGGAGAAGTTTAATGGCACAAACAATTTTGGTCTTTGGAGATGTGAAGTCTTGGATGCGCTCAATGCGTAAAATTTGGAAGATACTTTGAAATTGGACGGGAAACCGGACGATATTGATGAGAAGGTTTGGAAAAAGATGAATAGAACGGCATGTGGTGTGATTAGATCTTGTTTGACTCAAGATTTAAAATATGATATGATTAATGAGACTTCGGTTAAGAAGATTTGGGAGATCCTAGAGGGCACGTATTTGACCAAGAGTGTAGAGAACCGCTTGCATTTGAAGAGGAGGCTTTATCGCTTCCAATTGAAGAAGGTGACATCCATTGGTGATCACATGAACCACTACACGAAGCTTCTTGTGGATTTGGCGAATGTAGATGTGATGATTGAAGATGCGGACAATGCGTTATTGTTGTTGAGTTCCTTGCCTAACGAGGAATATGAGACATTCATTCTTACTCTTATTAATGGGAAGACATCTCTTTCTTATAGTGAGGTCACCGCTGTACTTATGAATTATCAGCTTCGAAAGAAGGATAAGGAGACTTCAGTTGAGCCGGTAGCGGGGGCATTGGTCGCAAAAGCAAAGAGTCCAAACTGTGGTAGGAGGTCACAGTCTAGAGGAGCACATCTTGGAGTTCGTAGGAATCAGTGTGCCTTTTGTAAAGAGGATGGACATTGGAAAGTCGAATGCCCAAAGTTGGTTGATCGAGCCGGGAAGAATAAGGGGAAAGCTATTCAAGCTTCAGAGGTGAATGTTGTCAAGGCTAGTGGTAATAATTCAGATTCAGATTCTTTGAGCTACTCGTTATCTGCACTACCGTCAGTTTGTGTTGCCGACTCTACAGAGTGGATGTTGGATTCGGGTGCTTCTTACCATATTTGCCCTAGGAGGGATTGGTTCTCCAGCTTTCAGGAGTGGGTAATGATCGGTACTATTCGGATTAGGATGAGTGACGGAGTGATTCAAGAGTTGGTTGGAGTGATGTTCGTTCCTCAGTTGAAGAATAACATCATTTCATTTGGAGCTTTGGAGGTAGCAGGCTATAGGGTGACCTTGGTGGATGCACGTTTGAAGGTCACATTGGGGTCCATGATTGTGATGAAGGGCGTTAAGAGGAATAATTTGTATTATTTGATTGAAAGCACGGTGTTTGATAGAGAGCTGACGACTTCTTTGGATTAGGCTAGACTGTGGCATTTGTTGATGCTAAGTTATTTGATTGGTTATGTCGTGCATGGTTTGTTGAGGAGTGTTTTGACCTGCAGATTGAAGTCCTTTGAGCACATTAGTATGAGCAATAAGACAGAGGTGGAGTTTGGTACTTCAATCCATCGATCAAGGGGTCTTTTAGGTGGTGTTCAGTCAGACATTTGGGGGCCTTCCAAGGAGGCATCATTGGGAGGTAATCAGTATTTAGTTTCTGCAGTTGGGGATTGTTCTAGGCATTGGTGGGTTGCAATCAGGTCCCGTTAGTGTGAAGTCCTAGAAGTCAATAACAATTGGAAGAAGTGTATTAGCAGAAAGGTAACACGTCGTTCTAGCCTTGGTAGGGGTTCTTTCTTGCATTTGTGCTGAACTCATGGCAGTTTGAGACACTTCATTGATGTGGAAACATTGGGACGACGAGATGAGATGACAGTTTTGATGGGTCGTTCTTTACTGGAGGGGGATCGACGTTGGTTGTCGAGCATTGATTTTGGTTTTGGAGCTTCGACATATTTGGGTCATCTTGTGTTGACCCTATAGTTTTGATGATGATTTGACAAACAATTTATTACTAATAAGTTTTCTAGTGTTTTGTGTTTATGCTCTCTTTTCAGGTATTTCAACACACGTCAATCAGTGTTAAAGATTCAAGTTCTTTTGCGTGGATTTACCTAGGTATATGCTTAGTACACTTACATATATTGTATGATTATATCTAAGCTCAATATATGTACACGTAACACAATTTTTGAAGTTTTTCGCTTACATATATTGTATGATTATATCTAAGCTCAATATATGTACACGTAACACAATTTTTGAAGTTTTTCTATCATATAAATGATTTCTCATCAAACGTTGTTACAATAACTTTTCTCTCATGTTTACAGCTCTTTAATATTTCATTATATACATATAATACATGCATAATATATATAAACATATTTACAAGTTCTATATCAAATTTCACTTTCATATAAAAACAGGTTTTCTAAGCTTTTTTCAAAAACAGGTAGTTTTCACAAACGAAAATTGATTTTCCAAAAATTCTTTTTTAAACATGTTTATTTTATCACTTAGAAACTTTCCCCAAAGTTTCACTATTTTTGGATGTGATTTGATATTTTTAACGAATTTTCAAAACTGCCCAAAACCTGTCAGTATTGCCTATATCAGTTTTCGGTCGACCGACCCGGTCGACCGACAGTGGTTTTCTGAGCTCATGCTTGCGGTCGACCGAACCGATCGACCGAGAGAAAATCCGGTCGACCGAAAATTCCGTCGGTCGACCGCCAGCTCCAAACCCTCATTGTCTGTGCTTCGCGGTCGACCGGCCCGGTCGACCGCCGAACGGTCAGAATGTTACAACGGCTAGTTTTTTTACAGCTGTTTTCAAAATGAGTTTTGGATTTTTGCACAGTTGCTTGCTGTTGTGTTGGGATACTATATAAACCCTTTTGCTGCTATTTTACAAACACTTAAGAAAATTCAAGTTTGTATTCAAAAATTCCTAAGTGTGTTTAAGAGCTGTTTAAGGTTGTTTTAATCAATTTGTTTTCAAGAGAAGTTTTTCATCAACAAGAAGTGGCCTTCAAATTCCACTGGGATCATCCTCTACTGTTCTTCTTGCTTGAGAAGTTTTTCTAAACTCTTAAATAGCTTGTTATTTCACTTTCATGTTAATAAGCTATATATATTTATTGAGTTTGATTCACTGCTATCACACACACATATTTGAGCTTAATATTTTCATATTATATGGTGTGAGTTGTGGGGTGTGATTTAGTGAGTGTGAGCTTTATTGTGTTCTCACTTGTTATTTGAGAACAAATTATTGTATCGAACTTTTATTTGTGAGAATCACTTGTAATACACTTGTACACCGAGAGAAGTGTGAGGAGAGAGAGACGGGGTCAAATCCAATAGGAGTGGCGTCGATTGACGAACCTAGGGAGAGGTTGTAATCGAGCACTTGAGGAGGAGGACACGGGCTAGATTCCTACACTTAGTGTGTAAAGTGTGATTGTTGAGTGATTGTGTAGTGTGAGAGTTTTCGGTGAACTTGTAAACCGAGTGTGTAGAAGTTCCGGCTTCCAAACCGGATTGTGATAGTGGATATCTCCTCGAGGTGAGGAGCGGGGACGTAGGTCGTGGGGACCGAACCTCGTGAACATATCGTGTGTTTGTGTTTTGCTTAGCGTATTCTTATTCATCTTTATTGCTCATATTCATATCTTGCAAGATCAAATTAATCAATATAATTTTAATTGGTATTTAATCGGATTAGATTAGCATAAGACCCTAATCACCCCCCTCTAGGGTCTAACATCTTGGTCATAGGTTGCCGACTGCTGCGTGTGGAGATTTTGGATCTGGTGGAGCTGCTTCAGATTTTGGGTTGCGTCGAATATTTGGTTGCATAGCATTTGGTCACATCGAGGATGTGAGATTTGATCCGATTGCACGTTTGGGATTCAGATGTTCGTTTGATTATCAGTTAGGAGCTTTTGATTTTGTTCTGAGCAGATGTGTCACTTTTGACTCTCGACAGGTGGAGAGTGTTGATCAGGTCGTTTGGATATCGCAGCAGGTGGAGGGTGATGCTACTTCACATTGGGTGAAGATTACTCCACATACTCCAGATCATACTGCATCGTTTTGGATTCTAGCTGAGGTGACATAGTTTGGAGATTATTTGGATTTGGATGCAGATGATAAGTTGGTTTTGGATTCGAGTGCAGCTGGTGGACATGTTTTGGATACGGCCATTGGTTCACCTCAGGTGGAGGTGTTTGATTTGTTTCAGTTTGGGGCCATTGGAAGCGCTATCAGTTGCAGATCCGTTGGTGATCTTGGTGAAGAGTTGTAGACTTTTCTATTTGATTGAGGGCCTTTGGAGGTCGTTTGGGGGAACTACGTGAAGGCTTGATTCCTTGGGCAAGAGGATACGTAGGCAGTCATTTTATGATGTAGCCGATTTGGTGAGTTGATACCAACATTTGGAGAGTGTTCACATTCTTGTTTAGGTCTCGACTTGTTGTGGATTGAGTCCGTTGTCGTGGATTTGTTCCACTTCGTACTGGACGCAACAAGTGGGACGTTTGGTTGGTATTGGTGTCGGCTCAGTTTTGGAAACACTTCGCCAAGGTGGAGAATTATTGAATAGCAAGTTCCTAATATGTTTCCTAATTTATTTTGGTAACAGGTTATTGGGATTACTAATATGTTTTAATAACAAGTTATTGGGATTCCTAATCTGTTTTGGTAACAAGTTATTAGGATTCCTAATCTGTTTTGGTAACAAGTTATTAGGATTCCTAATCTGTTTTGATTTTGGTTTTAGAATTCCTAATATGCTTTTGGTTTTAGGATTTCTATATATATAAGAACACGTTTTTGGTTTGAGGAGCAGAAAATTGGGGATATTTGGAGCACAGAAAAGAGGTATTTTCTGAGCTATTGGTTAGGGTTTTGTTTGGAGAGAATTAGAGATTTGTTGGTGAGATTAATTGGTGAGTTTGAGTGATTTGTAATCTCAGTTTGTACTCTTCATCTCTATTAGTGAAAAACCCTATCCCCTTCTTGCCTCGTGGACGTAGGCAACTTGCCGAACCACGTTAAAATTGGTTGTTTGTGTTTGTAGCATTGATTTGGTTTGTTCGGCCTTCTCTCGATGTTCGTTTGATTTGATTTCTCGTAGCACGTTGGTTTGGTTGTTTGGCTTCCGCAGCGCACAACAATAGTTTCTTCATACATGTAAGGAATATTATACCTGGCCAAAACATGGAATATTTATTAATCTGATGTAATAGATCAAGAACATGACTTTTCTTTTGATGAAAAATACATATATTGCATTCATACCAAATCTACCACAAAACACAACACATAATAACATTCCATTTCAATTTTAAAGATGAAGATATATCGTCATTTCTCCCAGACCAAATTTCACAAATATCATCAATAGGATGAGATGAGCAACATAATTTATGCTTCAAAGAATTCCAAATTGAAGACACAACCCTACAATTTAAAAACAAGTGATTATGATCTTCTTCCTCAATCCTACACGGTACATAGCAAGTTAGCAATTATCCACAAACAAATGTCTTTTAATCAATCTATCTTTGGTATTCAACCTGTGAACATTAACTAAACCACATCAAAATCTTAATTCTCGAAGGAACAAGAATACTCCATAGACCCTGATGAGCATATCTAAGCCCGCCATCAATAAGAAATCCATACACGGACTTCACAGAAAAAATTCCATTACTTTTCCATCTTCATAATCTAACATCATTTCTACATATCAAAAACATTTACTCTATTTATAGCATTCTGCAACTCAAAATATCTATATACATTCTGTCCCTGTAATTGTCTGACAAAAGAAATATCACTCACCCAACCATTATTGCTACCTTTCATTTGATAATTCACCATTGCTTTAGGATATGCGGCCAAGTCAAACACATTAGGGAAGAGAGAAAACAAAGTACTTGTTGGATATTTTGTTGGAGAAAAGGCAATTTTGCCTTCATGAATAGTCCCACATGGAATAGTGTTATGAATACAATTAAAACGTGTGTAACGGCTATACATTATGGGATAGTCCCACATGGAATAGTGTTATGAATACAATTAAAACGTGTGTAACGGCTATACATTATGGGGAACGTTACGAAAATTTATGACGAACGTTATCGTATTAATTACGGAATTTGTAACAGCTCTTTCCAACCCTATATATATATCTGTATGTTGAGCTCGAAAAACATAAGATACAGAAACAATTCTCTCTTCTTCCTCTTCTCTCCTCTGCATATTATTTTCGTTCATATGTTAGTGTTATTTTTGGGCAACTGTTCTTCGTCTGAGCTGAAGCTCTGTTCTCTCGCCCGAGTACAGAGGTCAGCCGCTTCCGGGGGTTTTTACCGCTAGGAAAGAGAGGATCATCTGCGCCATGATGATAGGCTGGTCCTCAATCTTCTAGGGCAGTGTTTACACGATTGCTCCCGATTAGGCTAGACTTTCTTATTATTTTATTTCGGATTTATTTTACATCCTATAATTTTATTTGATAATTTTTTTTCAACAATCTAGAAGATTGAATAGTTTATAGCTGTTGTTTTAAATCCGAAATTATTATTTAAAAAATTATTGTTCATCGAAGTTACTATTCATCCATTTTCAATTTCTGTTAACAACGGTACTGTTCATCTTAAAAACAGATTTGGTTACTGTTCATTTTATTTTAAAAAAAATATGTTTACTGTTTACTGTTTACATAGAGTATTGGTCATCAGAGAATTATTTTCCTTGTTCATAAAAATACAATTACTGTTCATTCTAGGAAAATTCGGTTTCTGTAACTGTTTTCTTACTTTATTTTAATTAATGTAATTAATTAGAATTAATTAATGACACTGTAGCAGTTAAGTATTCATGACAGTTATTGTAGCAAATTATCGTGCCATTTATAAATAGTAAAAGTGTAAGTACTGTTCAAAATGCAAACCACTATTCACCAGTATTGTTCACACTTTTACTGTTCACAGTTACTGATACAGTTTTACAGTTACTGTTTAAATATTTTTTGTTAACAGTCACTATTCTCATATACTGTTAAGGAACAAGAAATCATTAAGTGAATTGGTTTAAGTTTTCTTGGATTAGTTGGTGTCTAAAGCAAGGTTTAGGGGTTGCGTAACGCGCTCCGCAAGGAACGAGTACTATCCTTATCTGGCTAAACTACTCAGGTAAAACTTTGATCTTTTTACTTTAGGAGTTTTTGGTTAGAAGCTGATCTAGTTAACTTTCTGGTCTAGTGGTATTGACAAAACCCTTTTCTTTTATAGCTTTTGTTTTACAATCATATGCAATATTATTAATTTATTATAAATCATTCGATATATGTTTTCCATATAAATAGGGCTTATACGTCATATGCTTATGTGATTGTATTTATTTGATAATTTTTATAATTCCATATGAAATATTTTATATTCAAGCATGAATAAGAGGACCAGAATTATGAGAATAATTCATATGCATAAATTTAAATTTGGAAGGTCTCTTTTGTAGGCAACCAATTTAAATTTGAAAGGTTTCTTTTGTAGGCAACCAATTTAAATTTGGAAGGTCTCCTTTGTAGGTAACAAATTTGCAACCTCTTATAATACGAGAATTTAAAATTTATGCATATGAAGTATGAAATATACTTTAAGATATGATATCATATTATAAGGTTCTCTTGAATGCTTTGCATGTAATTATTAGTAATTTCATTCATGTATGTGCATATGCATGCATGTAAAGATATAACTGCAGTATTTTAGATCCACATTAGTTTGAAATGTTCAGATATTAAGGGCGAATTCTAACCCTATGCAGTTACATCTTCAGACATAGACTACGATCATTTATGATCATAAACCATGATCTTTTATGTTAACATATTTTGATGTCCTATCATGTTAATAGTGACTAGAAAGATTAATTTTTATAGCTCTTTATTTGACTACATGTATAATGTTTTCTCTTGAGATTTTAGGAAATAATTAGAGTTGATATAAATATGCTCTGTCAACTAGTATGTCTAGTTTCCAGGAGATGTGATGAATCAATATCTTGGAAAATCAAATCAATAGGTATGTCTTATAACTTCTATGTATATGATGAATAAAAGTTTATTAAAATTAGTCCATCAAATAATTAAATTGCTATTAGGTTCCCTTATCCTTATAAGTTGTTTCAAATCAATCCCTCCTCTTGCTACTTGTACTCTTACCTGGAAAGATTGATTTGAAAAATAACTTAAACAAGAAGGGGACCTAATGTCAAATAATATGAAGGACTAATTATAAAATAACTTGATAAATATATACAACGCATGTTAGACAAAGTTATGATCCTAGACTTTGTAAAGTCTAAAAAGAATCTTGCTGACCAATTAACAAAGGGTCTATCCAGGAGTGTGGTTCTGGATTCATCGAGGGAGATATGGTTAAACCCATAGATGAGGTCACTGACAGCGGCAACCCAACCCTTATTTTGAGACGTAGTCCTAATGTTGGTTCAATATGGTATAAACAAACTGGACTAGTGACACTCGTGTGGAGCATCGACCTATATATATTTATATATCATTATAGTAGCATGTGCTACTTCCCCTTCTCTATGATGACGATGCTCTTATGATACAGCTGGTTAGATTGAGTTTTACTCTTAATAAGTCCAACGTGTGTATTGATGACGATGCTCTTATGATACAGCTGGTTAGATTGAGTTTTACTCTTAATAAGTCCAACGTGTGTATTGCCGAGGGTATGATATCCAGCTGTAGTACCCTTAGAGGAATTATCTACGTGAGAGGAACCGTGATGGCCGCGGTTGGGAGGCCGAGCTAACCCCTAGAAACTCTCATGAGTCGATTATTATGAGCATGGCCTTTAATGCTCAACCCGCTTTGCTCAATAGATGAAGACATATTGTGTGTGTTTTCATCAATACCTGGTTAAAGGGGCCTACTTCAAGGCCTAGTCCATTATGTCCCTCAGGTGGCGATGAACTCACTAAGGAAAGGTTCAAAGCCGAAAGCTACCTCTCCCGAATTCTCGATACGAAAGGTTGCCCAACCTATATTTGTTTTGTGATTTATTATTTTATTTATTGATTTTGATTTTTCAGTCAATATTGCATTTTGGGTGGGGGGGACTGTTGGATATTTTGTTGGAGAAAAGGCAATTTTGCCTTCATGAATAGTCCCACATGGAATAGTGTTATGAATACAATTAAAACGTGTGTAACGGCTATACATTATGGGAAACGTTATAAAAATTTATGACGAACGTTACCGTATTAATTGCGGGATTTGTAACGGCTCTTTCCAACCCTATATATATCTGTATGTTGAGCTCGAAAAACATAAGATACAGAAACAATTCTCTCTTCTTCCTCTTCTCTCCACTGCATATTATTTTTGTTCATATGTTGGTGTTATTTTTGGGCAACCGTTCTTCGTCTGAGCTGAAGCTCTGTTCTCTCGCCCGAGTACAGAGACCGGCCACTTCCGGGGGTTTTTACCGTTATGGGAGAGAGGATCATCTACGCTAGGGTGATAGGCGGGTCCTCAATCTTCTAGGGTTGTGTTTACACAACTGCTCCCGATCAGGCCAGACTTTCTTATTATTTTATTTCAGATTTATTTTACATCCTATAATTTTATTTGATATATTTTTTCCAACAGTACTCTCTCCATACCATTTATCTAACCAGAAATAAGCCATATCCTGACAACCCACATTCACCCTAGTACTACAAAGGACACAATCCATATTTTTAACAACTAGTATAGTGTATGTACGTTGCATGTACTTATACTTGTCTTTTTTGACTCAAATGTGTCATTCGAAGTATTCAAGAAAGAAAAAGAAAAGTGTTCAATGATTTTTTAAAGCTAAAGGATCACAATATATTTAAAATATAGAACTTTTCTACAAATTAGTAGAAATTTTTAATTTTAAGTTTTAACCGATTTCGGATGGAAATAAGGCTTAGTGATTTGGTCATTTTAATCACGTTAGGGATATTCTTTGGCATGAGTTTCTAAAGATCTGTAGCTTTTTATTTACAAAAATGATACAAAGTGTGATAACTTTAAACATATTAAAGCAAAATGCTACTTTGGATGATATATATTTAAAAAGCCAAATATTAAAGAATGAGAGGATGAAATACACTTCATGAATTAAACAAAACAATTGCTTGAGCTTATAGTATAAATGATAGGGAAGTTTTGAAGGGTGTGCCAGTGTTAAAAATTTTCTTCCATTAAATTTCTTCATAAACACATATTCGTTCTTTCTCCTTTGCCAATTGTTTTCCTTTTTTTTCCTAGTTTGAACTACTTAACAATAGTTGCATAAAAGGTACAACATATTTAACAGAATTTAAAAAATTAATGTATATTTAGGGAATTTTATTTTCTGGAGTCTCAAAAGAAGAATTTCAAAAACGTACATGCCTAAAGGAAAAAACTTCTAATTAGAAATATGTAATGCATTCATATTTGACAATGCATGATAAATGCATTCATATTCTTATTTTATGGATACAGACCAAACTAAGGTTAAACATGAATACAAAAAACGTATGCATTGAGATGCTTAGTTAGCTTCTAAACACACATCTAGTTATGCAAATGACGCGATCGATAGCGTCTTTAAGGTCATGAACGGGGGTAGTCAAATATGCTTACATAGGTTTGGAAGGGCAAATTGATATACTCTCAAGCATCGAGTTATATTTGTGTGAGAGATGGACTTGATTCTTGTGGGTTGTGAGACGTGTAAATTTGGCTTCTTTCTTCCTCATCTAAATTTTGGTTACGAATGGAATTTTGGTTGGTGAAATTTGATGTAATTTTGTTATTATTTATAGTGATTTGGTGGGAGATGAATAGTTGTAACGTTTTTCATCATTAGTATGAATAAAGTTATATTTAGTGTCAAGAGTTCGTGGGTGAATGTTATGAGTGAGTGGTTAAATAAAAAATTGATGGTCATAAATATGGAGGTTATGAAAAATAGAGTATGCATGTGTCATGATGTATGTATGCATGAATGGATGGCATTTTGGGAAGAAATATTTTAACATAGCAATCCACTTTTATAATAGTATTAGATATCACCCCCTAAAACTTAGACATTTTATTATGTTTAAGCTCTAAATTGTTCAATTGTTCCCTCTCACTTAATAACTATGTAAAACAAACTTATTCCCACAACACACCTCTATCAGAAAACTAAGACCATAATCATTTCATTAATAAAGCTCTATTCATTATTAATGAAATGATTATGGTCATTAATAAAGCTCTATTCATAATCCAAACAGGTTAAACATCTATTTTTTCGAGATGGGAGCGGACAGGCGATTGGAAAGGCGAACAGGCGACAAGGTCACCCAGGCGGCATCACGCTTCTCAAGGCGGCGTTTAGTCTCCATCAATCACAACAGTAACATCACTATCTCTCAGCTCCCCGTCCTCCCTCCCTCAGCTCCGCCTCCTCCTCCACCATATTCCTTCGTTCCCCCTCCCTCCCTTTCTTTCAAACCTTCCATCCAACCATCAGCAGCATCTCCTCCTCTTTTCTCCTCTTTTGCGGACCTCTTCAAGGGTCCTTTATCCCGTCGTCCTCCTCTCCCTTCTTCCGATAAGGGAATCCTCTCGCTCCCGGAAGTAGGCTGGAAGACAATGTCATATAAGAGAAAGCCCAACAAATTCTCCTTTCATCCTCCTCCTCACCCCAAACTAAGCAAGTCAGGTGTTTCTTCTGCGGAAATTTATCCCATATGGCGAGAGACTGTTCTCTTGGAGATTTTAAATGCTTTGCATGCAACAGAATCGGCCATACCTCCATGAGCTACCCTAACAGGAGTAATCCTTCGCTTCTCAACATCACCCCTCCAGACCCATCTCCTCCAGCTTTGTTCATTCCTAATATTGATCTCCCTCCTTCTGTTATCTCTAACATGGAGGACTTCTCCCTCTTCGACTTCTTTTACCTCCAAGTAGGCAACCCTACTTTGCAAGAACTGGTAGAAAACTTGGAATTTCATCTCAAAGTCGCCAGGTGGACTTTCTCCATTAGACGCTCCTCAGCTACTCAATATTTCATCCAGTTCCCTGACAGTGATACCCTTGTCCTTGCTTGCTCTAAGGATTTTTTTTTTTTTTTTGATATGGGCTCTTTTGGTGGTGTTTTCACGCCGTGGTATGAGCAGAAGGGGCAAAAGGCCCTTCCTAAATTTGTTTATGCATGGGTTAAGATATCCGACTTACCTCTTCACCTATGGGACCTAGATTTCCTTATGAAGTTGTTGGAGGAGGTGGGGGAAGTTATTGCACTATCTGATGATGTTCTGATTAAGTCTAATGTCAAAGAGTGCAAAGTCATGCTTCAGGTCAGGGATATTTCAGAGATTCCAAGATCAATCTCATTCCGCTATCCTTCTCCAGATGATATTCACATCATGGAATGCTCAATGAATCTTTCGGTGGGGAAGCCCCTCCCGGCCAAGAAAGGTAAATGTCGGGAATACTTTGAGCATTTTGTTCGGTTAGAAGGGATGACATCATCTTCTTCAGTCACCCCACCTAACCTGTATCCCCAGGTTTCAGAGGGCATCAAGTCATCAGCGGCGGGGCCCTCCATTCTCCCAGCTGTTCCCCCCTCTTGAGTTTCTAACAAAGGCAAAAATCCAATTGTCTCTTTGGATGAACCTATCTACCCTAGTCACTCTCCTCCTCCTCAAATCCCCCCTCCTAGGGAGAAGTAGGTGGTTCAGGATGTCTTTGTAAATGTTAATTTCAAAGGGGTCCCCATTCAGATCTCCAAAGATTCATGGGATCGTCTTGTTGCTGCTATTCCTCATCATGCAGACCAGTCACCCCTCCTCTCTATCAGTGCGTCCGATTCTATGGACATTGTATCCTCATCAGATCCGCCTCCTAGTTTCGAGCATGTCAGGAGATCAGCTAAGAAGAAGCCATCTAGGAGAATGCTTGGCTATTTACCCCACAGAAGACACCTGGCAATTATGAAAAGGACTTTCCCCCACGGAGGTTCCAAGGGTAACCCCCAACCCTCTTCTTCTTTAGCTAATTGAGATTTGAACTTAAATCATCTGCATGAAATAGCTGTAAATTGCGGTATCCAGGAGCCAGTGGATCCGAATGATCTTCTAGAGCTCCAGAGTAGGGAAGTCGAGAAATGATCCTTTGTCTCCTTTTCGTGTTATCTCCTAGTTGCCAGTATTCTTGTTCTTTATGCAGATAAGTTCATGGAATGTTAGAGGGTTAAACAACCCCATCAAACGTAGATTAGTTAGAGAATGCATCCAGTCGGCTAACTTAGATCTTGTAGGTCTTCAAGAAACTAAGATTAGATCTTTATCTCTCAGAATCTTGAGTAGTTTGGGCAATAGCAATTCTTTTTCTTGGATCTCCTTAGATGCCTCAGATACCCGGGGGGGAGGTATTCTGATGGGTTGGAAAGAGAGCTCTTTATCTTGTATTTCTTCATCCTCTGGTATTTTCACTACAACTGCCACTTTCATCCACAAACCCACGAATTGGCAGTTTGTAGCCACCTCTGTATATGCTCTCATTGATAAAGAAGATAGAGAGGTCTGCTAGTGTGAACTATCTAGGATTAAACTCTCCATATCTCAGCCTTGGGTGGTTTTTGGGGATTTCAATATGTCTCTTAGCTTAGAAGAAAGGAGTGGTAGGTCTGGATCTATCAGAGATATATCCTCTTTCAAAAATCTCATTGATTCCTTGAATCTCATAGATCTTCCCCTTAGTGGCAGAAAATTTACATGGTTGAATCTTAGAGCTAACCCAGTGCTGGCCAGGCTTGACAGATTTTTTATATCTCAAGACTTTGAATCCCAATTCCCATTGTTAATTCAGTTTGCTCATCAATCATCATGTTCTGACCACTGTCCTATTATTCTTGATACTAGAGGCCCCTTCCCTACCCATATCTTTAGGTTGGAAAAATCTTGGTTCACTTTTCCCTCTTTTCTCTCCTACGTCTCCACTTGCTGGTCTTCTTTCTCAGCCAATGATGGTTCTCCCGTTGCCCTTCCATTCAAAATTAAACTCATTCGGAGGAGAATAAAATGGTGGGGAAAAAAATGTTTTCCTCTCTTCTTCCCACCAGAAATCTAGAGCATTATCTGAGATTGATAAATTAAATCATCTTGAAGAAAATAGACCTCTTTCAGTTGATGAAATCAAATCTAGGATCCTTCTTAAAGATCACCTCTTCTCTATGGCTAAAGCTGAAGAAATCCAATGGAAACAAAGATCGAGGATGTCACGCCCCGCTTCCCAAAATACCGGGGAATCGGGACGTGAGCAAGCCCGCGACGTATTAGACTGAGGAGAGATAAGTACTAGACCCCGTCTTCTCAATCTAATACGCTAAGCGTCAAGAAATAAATGCAAAGGCACAGGTCCCCGATCACAGTAGCGAGAATATAATAAACAACTCAGAACAGAAAATATACATATCACAACTGAACATCATCCCAGACATAATATTCGGGTCAAATATGCCCTTATACAACATAATCTGAACGAAATACTAGAAAATATAAAATACAATAAATCAGCGAAAAGAAATGCTATAAAAGGAAAACTAAGATCCACTAACTAAGCTTCAGCTTCTTCTGGTACACCGTCTTCAAGATACTCCTGCGAAGAATCCTCTGGCTCATATACGACTCCGAACTGGACCTGTCCGTCTCCTAAATCTGACGTACACCAGAGAAAAACAGGTGTACGTCAGCGTGTGCGTGACACACGGCAAGATCCCACAGAGAGAAATAGGAACGATCGAACGACCAAAGCAAAAATAGTGATAATAATAATAATAACTTGCAAATGAATTACTAATAATCTAAATGCAATCTATCACCGGAATAAAATCATCAGAAGAATCTAAGAAAACCATCCAAGTGTCAAGATCACGCAGCTAGCCAACATGGTAATCATCCAAGTATCCAAATCACACAATTAGATGGAATTAATACTTAATTATCTATAACTTGAGACGTAGTACGTCGAGCGAAATAATCCAAACAAGGAAACCCTCATATATATACCTTATGTCTCAAATTGTAGATAATTAATTATTAATCCCGATCTATGTATGATCAGAATACAACTAGTCTACATCTCACAAAACTAACAAAGTCCATCATAAGACACGCAAGCATATTATTCTTGTTTTACATGTTATTTGAATTGGGGAAGAATATTTTCATATATATAATCGGGTCCCCGTAAAGTCGTCCGGGGGCCACCCTCAAGTCAAATCTGGCTCTCCGGCCCAAGTATATATATAACTCACAATATCAAGAAAGCGCATATGCCCGTTTATATAAATGTTATATTCTTCGTCCAATTCCCCTTTTATATCCCCATGTTTGTCAGTTTAATTAAGTAACTGTACATGAAATATTGTGCACTACCACGGAGTTACCGTGGAACGACTTTTGTAAAAACTATGAAAAATAACCGTGACCCGTAACATGTCCGATCAAGGGTGCATCGTCTAGTCGATACTATAGTAGTAATAAACAAGGAAACCTTATACCGAAATATCGATATCAAGGGTACAGCCATGCTTGAAAGCACGCTTATAAATCATACTTTTAACAGAAGTCGTCTTCATGTACAGTCTCTTCTATTGGATAACTAGGTGATAAAACACAAGCTTTCACACAACCATTCATGTCAACCAATCCCACGCAGGTAATCACAATATACACTATAGCTAATCATATCACAGTCTAATCTACGCGATCAATTAATAACGGATATAAATAATGAAATAACAAGTCAAGGGAAAACGGGATCTTGCATATACTTAATTAACAGTATATCAAAATTGTAAAGGCGAGTCAAAGAGAAGTGAGATCTTGCATATACTTAATTAACAGTATATCAAAAATAGTAAAGACAAGACCAAGGATGTGAGATCTTGCCTACGAGACCGTGGGGTCTGACGACGAGACGGCG
>NC_033800.1:48218713-48231751 GCF_001876935.1 Asparagus officinalis
CCGCCGATGCGGACGCGGTACGACGGATATCAAGCGACGTCTGTGGTAGGTCTGGACTGTGTCGGCATATCGTCGAGCAGGTGGCGTGCGACGAAGGAGAGGCGTGCAGGCGGGGCGGCAGCTCAGGCGGCGGTGAAGGAAGATCTGAGAGGGGAGTAAACGGAGCTCGGCGACGGCTTGGTCGACCGCTGGGCGGAGCGACGAGGGGATGGTGGAGCTTAGGAGAGGAGATGGCGGTGGAGAACAGGGAGAAGACAGAGGATGAGTTGGGTGGTTGACGTGGTGTTTGGGTTCGAAGAGAGAGAGCAAAGGAGAAGAGGTTGGAGAAGAATAATAGAAGACAGGAGAGATGAGGATGAGTTGATTGGAGAGAGAGAGAGAGAGAGAGAGAGGGTGTGGGATTAAAATAAAAAGGAAATCCAGGTTGGTGTGAAAGAGAGCGGTCAGGGAAGTGAGGGGATCCGGATCCTCTCCTAATAAAAACTTTCCTAATATTTCCTAATGAGTTAATCTTAGCCGTCCGTTTTACATCTACGGTCAAGATTCCTTCCTTCACCAATTTTTCTCTGTTCTTCTCCCATTCACTCACAGATCTCTCTCTTTCTCAACTCCCTCCTCTCTCCCCTCACTCCTCCAGCCCCAAGCTCCGACCACCGCCGTCGCCTCCATCAGATCCGCCACCACCAACCGCTTACTCCTCTTCCCCTTCAACCCGCCTCCTCGCCACCGCCTCTCTCTCCTCGTCATCTCGCCGTCGCCGTCCTTCTCTCTCCTTCACATCTCTGACAAAACTCCCCCCGCCGGACCCTCCCCTCCCCCTCCGTAACCCACGTCCAGTGCGATGTCTCCGACCCCGGCGACGCCCTCTCCAAGCTCCCCCCCCCCTCCGACAACACCCACCTCTTCTACGTCTCCCTGGCCCACCGCGGCTCCGAGTCCGGCAACATCCCCGCCAACTCCTCCATGTCGATTTCCTTGAAAGAGTTGGCGATTACGGGGATTGATGATCGGAGATATTGGAATTATATTCCAACTGAGGAATCTAGGTATTGGTTTCGCCCTTTCATAATCTTATTAATCATCAAAGTTTGATTTTAATTGGATTGTCCAAGAATTTAATTGCATGCTTGATGCCTTAGTTCTTGTGCAATTGATTCTGAATAATCACTTGGCCATGTTTATTTCATTTTGCTTGGACTCTTGAAATTTTTATATTATTTAAAATTTTTTGATAGAAAATGGTGATCTTGTCTTAAAATATGCATTTTTTTTTTGTTAAATTGCGCTGTAGGTGTGTGTGATATGAAGATTGATCCTCAAAACTTCACACCTTATTAATCTCTATACAGGTGTGATATTGATTACTTAATTTCTCATTTAGTATCTTCGGCTGGAGACATACGAATTCAAATTGCACATTAATTTTCAAGTAGCAATTTGGATTGCCTTCTGTTTTTCTTCCCAACAGAACTATATGGTAAAAATTAGATACTTGATTAAGATATAGGATTAAGAAACAAAACATGTTTTTATATGTGAATAGACAAGCTTGACCATTTAAAGTTATTTACTGTGAAGTGTATTCATTGATTTGTTCATCCAAATTATACAACTAGTAGTTGTTCTGGTTCTATTGTAGTGATTCATCTCGTCTGTATTATGTTTCATTTTCTTTTCCCTTCTTTTTCGATGTGTAGATATTTTAGCTTAACGTATTCAAGAACTTAAATTTGGTTTTACAATTTTTCATACTTATGTTGACAGTGTGATGAGCTTGTCGAACAAGGTGCTTCGGTTGGAGAAACTCATGCAGCTGTAGTCAAGAAGTGCAAGTATACTATAGCAATGCCATCTGACCCTAAAGCTGCTCTCTCGGTCAGTAGGGATTACTATCTGCTTATTAGTTTATTGGTTTGAAGTTTAGATCTTTAACCTTGAGTGCTGAATTTATCCAGGTTGTTTTTGACAAAGATGGGGTGCTCAATCAAATATGTGAGGGAAAAGGCTATATCGACATGTCCATAGTTGATGCAGATACTTCTTCTAAAATAAGCGAGGTATGAAAAATCTGACCCTTCTTCCTTGTTGTCACAATTTCTTTGTTGTTTATGAAATTTGTTCGATTCAGATTTGTTAATGAAGGTTCTCATCTTCTCATATTGCAGGATGAAAAGTTCGTGCAGAATTAAATTCCCTAACTTTTATTTTTATTTTTAAAATATGAAAAGTTATTTCTTCACATTTTGCATGTCCTTTTAATCATATTGGGCCTTGGAGAAGCAAAAAATTTAAATTTTGTTGAAAATAAATTTTAAAAAAATGGGAAATCAGAAGTCCTTCAGACTTATGTAACTAGCCGCGAAAGAAATCTAGTTTTGTAACTAGTTCAATCTATATGATGGGTAAACGGATAGAAATAGTTAGAAAAAATTACAGTCTACAAAAATTTGTTACATATGGAGAAGCAAATATTGTTTATTGTTTTGTTTCTCTTGAAATATCACTAATTAGTTTCTTTTTGTTTTTCATTTATAGAAGAAGCAAATGAGATAGTTTGTGAGATAGATTACAAAAGTATTTTGGAGCTCAAGAACAACGAGTTGTCGGATAATGTGTGGACTAATTTAGGTGTTTCTTGACTAATTTGGTTGTATGGACTTGTTGATGTAAGTGAACTTTGATGGTGTATGAACTTATTGATGTTGTTCGGTTTTAAATTGTTGGTAAGTCATGTGGTTTTATTGTTGCAATGACGAGCTCAAGAGCAACGAGGTGTTGGATAATGTATGGACTAATTTGGGTGTTTCTTGACTATTTGGTTGTATGGACTTGTTGATGTAAGTGAACTTTTGATGATGTATGGACTTCTTGACTAATTTTGGTTGTATTGAATTATTTGTATTGCGAAATAGTCTATACATACCCCAACTTGGTATCATTACAGGTTCACTTGGATTTTAATAAATATCTTGTTGTATTCAATTGTTGAATAGGTTTGATGATTGATTGCTGCATTCAAATTACAGGTTCACTTGATATCATTATTCTAACATGGCTTGATGAGATGTAGTTGTGTTCAAATTGATGTGATAATTTCCTCCCATTTAGTGCCCTGAAGACTTTCAGGGTTCTTCCGTTTGTTTGAAATAAGTTTCATACATAATTTAGTTGCGACGTGGTGATACCAAGTGCTTAGGAAAATGCTATTTGGCTCGCGAGTTTGACGTGCAAACCCAGCGCGCGTGAGAGGTGGATCCCACCACCTAGATCCACCTCTCTCACGCGCGCTGGGTTTGCGCGTCAAACCAGCGAGCCAAACTAGCATAACCCAGAAATGTTCAGTTTCTTTCTCTCCTAAAGCATAGCAAACACCAAATATGGAGAAGTAAATTGAATTTTCGCAATTACAATTGACTCAAACAGAAGTCTGTCCAGTAGCAAAGATTTACAAACGGATTAACATATTTATTTACCATATCCAAGCAGCAAGTACATTTCACAAGTAAGGATCCAATAGTAAAAACGTTATCACAAGAAGAAAAATTTTCGCAGACAAGAAATTGTATGAATAGCAGCAATCATTAAGGATTCAGCAACAAGAAGAGCTCAGCTACTGCAACAGCCGCCAGCTGAAGACGACCCCCCCCCCAGCGGGGCCTTGAACTCCTCCATACCCGACTTTGATCCCATAAGACTGAAAAAACCCCCATGAAATTCAAAGTAGGAGGTATACCAGTAGGAAAATTTACAAGAAATAATCTACAATGAGACAACTACTTTTGATAATGGAGTGGTTCTTCAGACATCTAAGCAGACATACGCATGAAGAATTATCAATCCCCGTAATCGCCAACTCTTTCAAGGAAATCGACATGGAGGAGTTGGCGGGGATGTTGCCGGACTCGGAGCCGCGGTGGGCCAGGGAGACGTAGAAGAGGTGGGTGTTGTCGGAGGGGGGGGGGAGCTTGGAGAGGGCGTCGCCGGGGTCGGAGACATCGCACTGGACGTGGGTTACGGAGGGGGAGGGGAGGGTCCGGCGGGGGGAGTTTTGTCAGAGATGTGAAGGAGAGAGAAGGACGGCGACGGCGAGATGACGAGGAGAGAGAGGCGGTGGCGAGGAGGCGGGTTGAAGGGGAAGAGGAGTAAGCGGTTGGTGGTGGCGGATCTGATGGAGGCGACGGCGGTGGTCGGAGCTTGGGGCTGGAGGAGTGAGGGGAGAGAGGAGGGAGTTGAGAAAGAGAGAGATCTGTGAGTGAATGGGAGAAGAACAGAGAAAAATTGGTGAAGGAAGGAATCTTGACCGTAGATGTAAAACGGACGGCTAAGATTAACTCATTAGGAAATATTAGGAAAGTTTTTATTAGGAGAGGATCCGGATCCGAAGTGAGGGGTGCGGAATCTAAGGAGGAAAACATGGAAGTGGGGTAGGGGAAATTGAGGGAATCATGGGAGAGAAAAGAATTGATTACGGGAGAGATATTTGAGAGAGTTAATGGTATGATTTGAACATGATTCTGGGGAGTGATTAGGGAGATTATGGTAAGGATTCAAATGAGAGAAAATTAAGGGGAAAGAAGATTATGGGAATATTTTGCAAGATATTCAGAATAATAATAAACATAGAATAATATTAATAAATAATTAACAACTAAATATTTATATATTTACATATGTATTAACGTACTAAGCTCAAGCTTACATTACTAATAATAAGATTATTAATAATATCAATGGCTAAAAATAATTATAAAAAAATATTCACTATAACTATAAATTAATATTTAGCATGACTAATAAATACAAGGCTATATATTTTATTTATTTATTTATTTTTAAAACTCATAAAATTCCAGAAATTGAGAAAAATATTAATAAAATAAAGTTTAATATTTTAAATACTAGCAAAATTTATTTAAATACGTATCAAAAATTTACGGTTGTTACAGAGGATCCAATGGCTCAGAGAAGGAGACAATAACTCAGCTTTCTTCCATAGGATAGCTTCGCACCGTAGGAGAATCAACTTCATCCCTCATCTCATCATAAATAATACCATCCTCTCCCCTGTTCCCGATATGAAGCAAGCTTTTTTTGATTTCTTCTCCAACCTCTTTAAATCTCAGGTGGAATCTAGTCTGAAAGTCAACTGGAATATCTTATATCCGGTTGATCCAGTTAACCTATCTAACTTGGACTCGTCTTTCTCTGATGACGAAATCAAGCAAGCGATTTTTGATCTTCATCCCGACAAGTCCCCGGGTCCTGATGGCCTTCCTATCTTCTTCTTCCATCATTTTTGGTCTGTCATTCAACAAGATGTCATCTCGTTCATTAAATCCCTTCACTCTGATGCTTCTCCCCTTCACAATATCAACTACTCCTATATTTGTCTTATCCCCAAGAAGGATGGTGCTAGTAACTAGCAGATTTTAGGCCTATCAGCCTGATTAATAGTTTGGTGAATTTTTTTTCCAAAATCTTGGCTAATAGGCTCAGCACCTTCATCCCAGCCCTTGTTGATCAGACTCAGTCTGCATTTCAGAGTGGGAAATCTTCTTTGGATTCTATCTTGATTGCTCATGAAATGATTAACTCCTGTTCCTCGGGGAAAAAAGAGTTGTGCGCCATTAAAGTGGATTTCTTCAAAGCTTTTGACTGTGTCCACTGGAACTTTCTTATCTCTCTCTTATTAGCCAGAGGTTTCAGTCACAAATGGTGTTACTGGATTTATCATCTTCTTTCTTCTAACAAATCAGCTGTGCTTGTTAATGGCTCTCCTACAGCCTTCTTTAAATGCCACCGTGATTTGAAACAAGGTGACCCTCTCTCCCCTATGCTCTTCCTCTTGATTGTAGATGTTATGTGCAAAATGATCACTGAGAGTGGGAAGGCTGGTGATCTCTCTGAGCTAAACTTGAAAGGGAGCTTAAATTCTATTAGATCCCTCCAATTTACGGATGATACTCTGATTTTCTGCAAAGCTTCTCTTAAAGATATCTCTACTCTCAAATTCATCCTATCCATATTTGGTAGTATCTCTGGGCTTAAAGTGAACCACTCCAAAACTAGTCTCTATTATCTCGGTAAACCCAAATAGGGGAAGCTACTTAGCAAATAATATCAATTGTTCTGTGTGTAAGCTTCATTTCTCCTATCTTGGCCTTCCACTCAAAAGAGGTTCTCTTTCTAAAAGAGAATGGCAACCCCTCATGGACTCCTTTTCCAGTAAATTGGCTCTATGGAAGAAAAAATCATATCTATTGGAGGTAGACTTACTTTGATAAACTCAGTCCTATCTTCTCTCCCTCTATATTATATGTCTTTCTTTATAATCCCAAACTGGCTTATTAAGGCTGTAGACAAAATCAGAAGGGAGTTCCTGTGGGGTATCCACCAGCAGCCATCAATCCTAAAAATCTAGCTTTTAAATGGCGAAGAGTTTGCCCCAGATCCAAAAAAGAGGGTGGGCTGAGCACTTCATAAATCTAAAACTTTTTAACTATGCTCTTCTTTTCAAATGGATATGGAAGATTCTAGACAGAGATTCTTTAATAAGCAAAGTCATCTTCTCTTTATACTCTACTAACTCGTCCAACCCAGTTGCTAACTTCCTAGATCTTCGGCATCAAATCTGATTAAAGATCTGTATTCCATTCAAGAGCCCTTCTCTACTTTAATTCAATGGAAGCTTGGCAATGGCAGCACCTGTAGATTTTGGCTTGATAAATGGAATAGTGATAATACTCTCAGCAGCTTGTTCCCCTCAGTGTTCCACCTTGCATTTTCCTACTCCTGTACCACTATCTCTCAAGGCAATATCATCCAGAATTCTTGGAAATAACACCCGATCATTAGAAGAGGATTCTCTGCAGAGATAAGAAGAGATATAAGGCAGCTATACCTTTCTTTGGATAATATCCAGCCTTCTGACACAACTATTCATGATTCCATAAGTTGGCCTTTCCATCCTACAGATATGTTCTCAGTCAAATCTTATTATAAGATTCTCAAGTCTGGAGGTACCCTCTTCAATCTATCTTCTTTTATTTGGAGCTCCCCCACCCCTCTCAAGGTCAAGATCTTCTTTTGGCTTTTGGCCCAACACAAACTCAACACTAAAGATGTGCTCACTAAGAAAGGATGGATAGGTGCAAATAACTGCTCCCTCTGCAATTCAGACAACGAGTCTCATGACCACATTTTTAACAGTTGTGCTTTCACGAGAAGTGTTTGGTCTTTCATTCTCCCCCCTGAAATTATGAGTATCTGGCCTCAGAATTTAGACAATATGTTGTATGATTTCAATTCTTTTCTAACTGATCACAAGATTAGAGGTTTATGGAAGGTTCTCCTTCCATGCTGTTGCTGGTGGATTTGGTATAGCAGGAACAATCTCATATTCAACAATGTCAGAGCTTCTCCTCAACAGGCTGCCTCTAACATCGCCCGTTTTTCTCTTCTATGGATAAGCACTTTTAGCAACAAGAAGGCTCCCTCCCTCTCTAAGGCTGCGGCCGACATCGGGCTCCAGGGGACGACATATGAGAGTGCGAGAGATGCAGTGGGAGAAAATTTCTGAAGCCACCTCTTCAAAACAGCTTCTAGTGCTAGTTTCAGTGTTTTTCTTCTCTCTTCTCGCAGATCTTCTTTTTGATGTTTAAAGCTTTCAAGGATGTCTCCTAAGAACTTCTAGTCTCTTTTTGTTTTATTTTTTGGGGAGAGTAGGAAACAAAGTAGATTTTCTCTATCCGGTGACGACAAGGTCCGCTCCCGGATGCTTACATCTCCACTGTTTCCTACTCTCTTTCTGCTCTTTTGGGTTGCTCATGTAAATATTAACCTAATAGTTTTTATATATATAATATATATCATGAATAGAGTTCTTCACCCTGTTTAAAATCTTCAAAAAAAAAGCTCTATTCATGATTCTAATATCTAAAACCCCTAATCCCCACAATCCTTGGGTCTACACGTAGTCTCCCAATTTATCAAATTACACATATCATTACAATTTTCATTCCCAGGCTAGCAAAATCTCCTCCTGGTCTTATCAGTTTTATCACACGATTATTAATGGAAAGAGAGAAAAGACAGCTAGAATAAAGGTTTAGCAGAGAGCACATAAGTGATTCCTTCAATTTAGTTCGCATTGGTTTAGAGTCACAAGACAATTTGGAGCCATTTGCTGATATGTTTGAAAATTTTACATATGAATTTGTTGTATACAGTATATATTTCATTTTTTTTTAACTTTTTTTGCAGTCAAAATTGTAATCGATCAAGATTCCATAAACTAATAGGGTTTTATTTACACATCAACTCTTTTTGATAAAAATCTATGATTTTTCGTAGGGAACTCTTAAAGAATACTAGTTTTTGGTGGACACGATGTGTGCATGACATGGGACAATGGGAGAGTTGTAATCCGTATGGAGTGGATAGTTTCTATTATTTTTTCTTTGACTTTTCCAAGTTTGAGGGCATTTCTGTTAAAAAACCACTACGATTAGGAACAAAATTGGTTCTAATCTTATTGAATTTTTAAAATAACAGCTAATTTTTTTTTGATATAATCCTAGATCGAAACTCAATTGCTAACAAACCCAGTTCCTTTTCTCTATCCAATCATCATCGTGGTACTAAAGTTGAAATCAAATCTATTACCTTATTCATGCATTGACATGATAAACATCCCAACAAGGGTTTTATTGAGTACCCTACTGTTACAGCCAAAGTTAAGTGTAACATACCAAACTAATCACAAGCAAATATTTATCACCTCATAGATGGTACAACTGTCACAAATATGGAAAGCAACCACTCTTCCACATAAGATATAAGACCCTCTCCAAAAATCTTAAGCATGTTTTAGGCCCCATTACATGTTCAAGCCTTTCAAATTGAGAGTTTATGTTCAGGGTACTAATTCGAGCATTGGATGGTCTTTGGACGAGTTCGACTCAAGGAATCTTCAAACCCTTCAATGCTCCTCCATAAATCGCAGACTATCTGATCAATAAGAATAGTGTTTTTCTAGCCTCTCCAGCTTCCTACTAAAGCATCATATTCTCTACAACATCATCAATCCTCTAATTTTGTTGCTTGGATATTGCCCACATAGCTGCAAGATGATTCCCTATCTTTCATGTGTCAGTTCATCCTACACTCTAATAATCCAACCAAGTTTCTTTTGGCTTAAGATTAGTTCTGAAGCTTCTCAATAATTACATTTTCTATAATTATTAGATTTTATCAATCCAAATATTACATCTTACGACTACTTTCTACTAAATTGTCAGATAATCATAGACCAATACATGTTAATAATAATAATGTATGGTCAAATAAGTAAGCTTTAAGAGGCCATAAATTCAAAACCTCCCAACTTTATAAAGGTTAAGAGGCTATACCAAAATTTAGGTCTTGTTTGATTTTAGAATTTGGGTATTGACATTCTAGAAGATTCAAAATTCTTTTAAACCACAAAAAATTAAAAGGGTTATTTCCATATGTATCTCTTAAACTATGGGTATTTGCAAACCTACCCTCTACTCGTAGTATTTGAAAAATTACCGTCGATCATCAACTGTGGTTAAAATTACCCTTAAAATCAACAAATTATCAGTTTCGTAAATAAAATTTTGACTATTTTATTGATAAATTTTATATCACAGTTGTAAATTAGTCTATCAAAGTTGATGATAGATTGATTTGGGCATTTTTTCAAATTTATGATATGAGGGGTAGATTGACAATTAGCGAGATTTTGGGATAGTTTTATAAATATCCATCATTTAAGGAGTATATATGCAAATAACCCATTTTAAAATTAGGAGTTATTTGGTTACAGATTGTGAGAGGAAATCATGGGTTAAAAAAGAGTTAGGGGGCCAACCTTTCAAAGTTTATCTTATTTGATTGACAAGAAAAAAGAATAACGTGTCACCTAAAATATAATGTGTTATTATCCTAATACCATTTCCTTCGAGTTGGAGGGATTCTAAACTGAAAGCTATTGCAGAGTGTCATAAATATTAGCTTTATAAAAGATATCCAAACAACTCCCAGTGTCATAAATACCAACTTTGCATATAAAAAAAACATCCATTCGACTCCTCTTGTTTAATTGAATGAAAAGTTGAATGTAAAACGAGTCCTTTCTCTTTCTTAGAAATACATGAAGGAAGAGAGAATTTTTTGGCGCAAGAATTTGCAAAGGAAACTTACAAGTTTGATTAGAATTTTTGATTTCATAGATTTTTCCGTCACAAGAATTTGCAAAAATAAATATACAAGTTTTATGACATGCCTACGAATGCTATAGATCACCTACTTGTATGAAACGTCACCGTAGAATTTGTATTCTTTCAAAGATGAGTTAATCTAACTTACCCCATATCATTTGGATGGCTTTGCATGTAACCCCTTGAGCTTAATGTTTCAAAGAACTCAAGCTTTCTCAATAGACCCTCGTCGCTCGACAGTCGTTAATGAAGAAATGATGAATATGCATTTCCAAACAAGCTAATTTTAATGAGGGGGTATTCTCATTCTTTTGTATCCCGTGAGCGGAAATTGACAGTGTATTGAGATGGTTAAGTAACATAAGTTCAGGGTCTTATGTACAAAACCCCCCAAAAAAATGGCAGAAACAAAAGCAAGCATGGGACTTTATTGACAAATAAGTACTAGTATTTACCGGAGTTTGCAAACATGAAAAGAAAAGTTGGGGGCAAAGAAGCTAGGGGTGGCAATTTATGACCCGACTTATCAACCCGACCCGATCCGATCCGTTTATAATATATATGAGTTAAATTATATAGGTGGAGTGATAAACAGGTCAATCCAAATTTACACGTTTATTAAACATGTTAGTTTGGTTTGCCCGACTGACCCGTATAACACAAACACCCACCCGACTGACCTGAATAAGAACTCGACTGACTTGTAATTCTCTATCCTCTGCTCCCCAAATAAAGAATCGAATTAGGGCACAAATTATTCCATCAACCAGAAGAAGAAGAAGAAGAAAGAGGGGGAAATGGCAGGGGATCATGGAGGAGGAGGAGGAGGAGGAGGAGATTTCAGGGCGAATGTGTGGAGCATGACGGGTGTACTACAGGCCCAAGCACTGGAATCGCAACACCGCCATCGCCATGTTCGACGTCTTCCTCGTCTGCATCCCCATGACCATGAAGTCCGCGCCGAGCTCGAGGTACTCGCTCAGTTCTCTCTCTCTCCCTCTCCCTAGTGTAAGTGGGTACGTTTTGGCCTCATGGGCCAAATTGTTACCCGACCGTTAAAATGTGATCTGGTTGTTAGGGAATATCTCATATTCTGTGGGATATTCTCTAATCAAGATCTGGCGTTACGGAGAATGGGGGATAGCGGAGGAAAATGAGGCGGTAATTTGGGGACGGAGGGGGGATGGAACGCCTATAAATAGAGTGGAGTTCCTCTCCTCTGATCATCAACAAATCTCCATTCCGAAGTCCCCAAAACAATCTCAGCGATCTTTCCCCACATTGGTATCAGAGCTGCATCGATCCCCAATTTTTTCTGATTCTTCCCCAACAACTCTGCTCTCTGCCCCGTTCAACTCTTCCCCACTCTCTCTCGAAGCCGATTAACAGTTGAAGACTCACCTGAAGTCCGATCTCCCGTTCAACTCTTCCCCACTCTCTCTCGAAGCCGATTAACAGTTGAAGACTCACCTGAAGTCCGATCTAGCTGCCATCCTCCAACGTCGGCCCGCGCCCACCTGCGTCCAGCTCCCTCCGTCGTCGGATCGCGCCCATCGTTTGCCAGCAGTCGCCCTCCTGCAAGACACCCTCCAGCCGTCCGCAACTCGCCCGCACCCGTCAGATCCACTTGCCATCTCTTCCAATTTTTTTTATCTGTAAGTCTATCCAAAAGCCCATTTCTTTCTCTAAGCCCAAGGTTCTTGACTTTAACCTCCTCATTTTCAATTATTGCTCTCCTCACTCTATTATAAGTTGGGAGCTTTTCAAGAGCTGTCCATTTCTAAGTCTATCCGACAGAACCCCTTGCTCTCTGTTTTTATAAGACTATAATAGTGTATTATATTATCTCATTGTTTTAAGTTTTTTTTTGTAATTTTTTTTTTAATTTGGGTCTGTTTAAAAAAAAGGAAAGGGATTTTTTGTCTGAAAAATATTTTATTTTTATTTACGTAGTTCTTTATCTGTTTAATTTGTTGTGAGGCTAGTAGTATTGTATAATTTGCTTGTATATTCATACAAGAACCTCAATTTTTTTATAGTTTTTCTAAATACTATAGTCAGAAAATTCATTTTTAATTAATTTTTGCTTAACTTTGACAATAGTAAGCATTTATTAAAATTAATAGTTCATTCATTTCCTTCAATTAATTTTGTATATATAATTAATCTTATTGTTATTAAAAAAAATACTTTATATTTCATTATTATAATTAAAATACATCTTTTAAATTTTTTTAAATTTTTTTTTAATTAATTAAGTTAAATTTTTTTTAGCAAGTTAGTTTTTTTTGGCAACCTGAAACCAATTCCGTTTGAAATATCATACAGCTTAATTATCGTCATGGCTAGTAAGTTGATTGCATCTGAACTGGCTAAGATAGAACACCTTAATGGTTCCAACTATGACATGTGGCATAGGAAAATTAAGTATGGACTTATCCATGACAATCTAGATAGTGTCCTAGAGGTTTCTGCACCAACTCTAGGTGAAGATCCCACTGACGCTCAGAAAAGAGAGCTTGATCAGTGGCAACTTAAGGATAAAAAGACTAAAAGCTTAATGTTAATGTTCATGGAAGATAGTTTAATCAAAGTTTTTGAAAACTTTGATACGGCTAGGGAAATGTGGCTTGCAAGTATGACACTACCTCTGAGGTGAATATACAGCTCTTGATGCATAGATTTAATTCAAGCCGGATGCAAGAAGGTGAAAATGTTACCGAACATGTGAACAAGATGATTGTCATGGCTAAGGACCTAGCTTCAGCAGGATCTGAAATTCCTGAGAAATTAC
>NC_033800.1:48231772-48249466 GCF_001876935.1 Asparagus officinalis
TGCCACAACTCTAAGGCTTAATGGAACCATTAAACGTGTTACTGACTTGCCAGCCCAGTTAGTAATGGAACAAGATTTACTAGCTAGGAGAGAAGGTTCAGATGTGAACCTTGTGCTGCAAGAAGAAGCAAATGCAGCTCACTATTGCAAGGAACAAGGAACTCATCAGTTTGGACCTGTCAAACCTTCCTTCAAAGGACCTGGCCAGCAACGTGCTCGCGGTAAGAAAGGACCTCCTGGATCATGCTATATCTATAGGAAGTTCGGCCACTTCAAAGCCAACTGTCCACAGGCGAAGAACAAGGGCGGTCCCAAACGCCCAGAACAAGGAGGATCCGGTAAGCGGGAGTTCATCGGCGTCATTGAGTGCAATGCTGCAACTACTGACGCTGGTGGCTGGTGGATTGATTCGGGAGCTCCCCGACATATTGCAAAGACGAAGGAAGGGATATGCGTCTTCAAGGAGCTGAAGAAGGGAGATCAAAGGATTTACATGGGGAACAATACCTACCTAGATGTTGAAGGTATTGGTTCATACAGATTGGATCTTGGGGACAGCATCATGGTTCTCAAGGAAGTGTTTTATGCATCTGGCATAAGACGTAATCTGATCTCCATCCCAGCCCTCCTGAAGAAAGGCCTTGAAGTTAGGTTTTACAATAATAGGGTCTCTATTGGGAAAGACAAGAAAGTGTTTGCTATGGGCAAGTTTGTACCCGAACATGATTTGTTCTGTCTTTCTGTTGTAAAACCTAAATTTTGCAATAAGAATTCTGATTTGCTTTATTCCTCGTGTTTTTTATCTGATTTTGATCTATGGCATATGAGACTAGTATACTTTTGTGTATCTTTTAAACAAAAAATCAGAAGCATTTGAATATTTTAAAAGATACAAGACAGAAGTAGAAAGAAAACTTGGAAGATATATTAAGGTGTTAAGAACTGATAGAGGTGGAGAATTCAATTCAAAGGAATTTGAAAACTATTGCATTCATTATGGCATTAAGAGACATACCACTATGCCTTACACGCCACAACAGAATGGTGTGGCTGAAAGGAAAAATAGAACATTGATGAATGCAGTGAGATGTATGTTGTCACATTCTGGTCTCTCTAAGGATTTTTGGGGAGAAGCAGTATTGACTGCGAATTATATTTTGAATAGGATTCCCACAAAATCAGTCGAGTCAACACCGTATGAGATTTGGAATTGACACAAACCTGAATTAAGTCACTTAAGAAAATGGGGTTGTGTTGCACATGTTCTCATTCCATATCAAGTTAGAGATAAGCTGGATCTCAAAACCTTAAAATGTAGATTTATAGGCTATTCTGAAAAGTCTAAAGGATATAGGTTCTTCCATGAAGAGAAAGGGGTTATTGAAAGTAGAGATGCTACTTTTCTAGAAAATCTAGAGGAAAGGGAACAAGTTCAAGAGGCAGTACCACCTCTGCTAGACTTAGATGATGTTCCTAACGATGACCTGGACATAGTGGATGAAGTAAATCATCCAATAATGGAAGATGAGCCCTTAAATGAGAATATGCCTATGGAAAATCAACCAGCTGAACCTGTCCAACCTGTTAGCCTTAGTGGTAATAAAAGACCCAGAACAACACCTGCATGGATGGATGATTATTATCTGTATTCATGTGAACCATCATGTTTCTCGATAGATATTGACATAGATGAACAAGTTGATCCCTTGAATTATGTGGATGCTATGAACACACATGAATCGGAACAATGGCTGGAAGCCATGAAAAGGGAGCTTGACTCAATAGAGAGAAACAATGTATGGGAGCTATGTGACTTACCAGAAGATAGGAAGTCCATAGGATGTAAATGGGTGTTAAAGAAGAAATATCGGGTTGATGGGTCTATTGATACATTTAAAGCCCGATTAGTAGCTAAAGGCTTTACTCAGAAGGCAGGTATAGATTATCAGGAGACTTATTCTCCGGTGGCTAAGTTTGCTTCTATCAGAATTATCTTAGCAATTGTTGCACATCTTGACTTGGAACTTTTCCAAATGGATGTCAAGACTGCATTCCTCAACAGAGAATTGAAGGAAGTAATATATATGAATCAACCTGAGGGATTTCAGGTTGAAGGACAGGAAAATAAAGTATATAAATTAAAGAAATCTTTATATGGTTTAAAACAATCAGCTAGACAGTGGTATCTCAAATTTCACAATACTGTTATCCAACTTGGTTTTGTTGCAAATAAATTGGATAACTGTGTATATGTCATGAAGAGTGACAGTAGTTTTACAATATTTTCCTTGTATGTGGATGATATTCTACTTGCTGGAAATGACATAGAAGTGCTGAACAGAACCAAGTCAGCACTTAGTAGTGAATTTGAGATGAAGGACATGGGAGATGCATCCTATGTTCTTGGTATACAGATCCTTAGGGATAGAAAGTCTAGAATGTTAAGTTTAAACCAAGAAAGGTATTTACATACAATACTTAGAAGGTTTGGGATGCAGAATTGTAACCCTGCGCCAACACCTTTGGTTATGGGAAAGCGGTTGTGTAAAGAACAATGTCCTGGAGAGGGGCAGAAACCGCTTAGTGTCCCGTATGCACAAGCTGTTGGAAGCTTGATGTATGCAATGTTGTGTACTAGACCAGACCTGGCATATCCGGTGAGTTTGGTTAGTAGATATCAAAGTAATCCTGGTCCAGCACATTGGGAGGCTGTTAAGAGGATTTTGAAGTACCTGAAAGGTACTGTGCACCATAAGTTAGTTTATCAAGCAGATTCGCTTGAGGTTCTTGGTTACTCTGATGCTGATTTCGGAGGAGACAAAGATGACGGGAAGTCCACTTCTGGACATTTGTTCATTTTTGGTGGTGCAGCTGTTTCTTGGGGTAGTAAGAAACAGGGATGTGTGGCAAGATACACACAAGAAGCTGAGTACATAGCATGTAGTATGGCCACTACTCATGCAGTCTGGATACGACGGTTCCTAAAGGACTTGGATCTCAATTTGGTGGATGGACCAATTGAGATATACTGTGATAATCAAGCAGCCATCAGCTTGATCAAAAGTGGTGCAAATAGTTCTAAAGAAAAACATATTGAGATACAATATCATTTGGAAAAGGAAGAAGTCTGTGTGACTTATATTCCTACTAGTGATATGATTGCTGATCCCTTGACGAAGGGTATCCCAGCAGGTACATTCATCAAACATGTTAGTTTGATGGGACTTAGAAATGTCTAAGTCAAGGAAACTTTCATGAAAAATGAAAGGAGACGATCATGGATAATGGTTGTACTCGGTTTATTCACGTAGAGTGAAAAATGTATATATATCTCATGGATAGTGGGAATATGAAATTACATCTTGAGTCACATCTCACGGATAGTGGGAGTGTATGCTCAGAAAGTATTTGGCCATTTCGGCCAAGTGGGAGATGTAAGTGGGTTTTGGCCTCATGGGCCAAATTGTTACCCGACCGTTAAAATGTGATCTGGTTGTTAGGGAATATCTCATATTCTGTGGGATATTCTCTAATCAAGATCTAGCGTTACGGAGAACGGGGGATAGCGGAGGAAAATGAGGCGGTAATTTGGGGACGGAGGGGGGATGGAACGCCTATAAATAGAGGGGGGATAGCGGAGGAAAATGAGGCGGTAATTTGGGGACGGAGGGGGGATGGAACGCCTATAAATAGAGTGGAGTTCCTCTCCTCTGATCATCAACAAATCTCCATTCCGAAGTCCCCAAAACAATCTCAGCGATCTTTCCCCACACCTAGGCTCTTGAAATTTACTAGATTTGATATGATGCAGTGTTAGATCTGTAATAAACTAGTTAGAGCCTTCAATATCTAGCGGATCATCTGCTCAGTGATTTTTTTTTGACATTAGAAAAGATAAATCTTTGTTGCTAGCCTGGGGTTTATGTATTAGTACTAGGTGAAATTTGCTTGCAGTCAAGTTTTCTTATTCCTCATAATATTAGTGGGATAATATTAATGATAGATATGATGCCGTGGTTTTTTAATTTTATTTTTTATTAATTATTAATGATATATGGGTCAGGTCTGATCACCCCTTTAATAAACGGGTCAGTTCGCATTGACCCGTTTATTAAACATGTCAGGTCGGGTTACATTTATACGGGTCGGATTAACTATCAGCCGACCCGACCCGTTTGCCGAAGCCCTAGAGAAATCTCACTTAAAGACCCTAGCGGCCGCTGCATCTCACAAGCTGTCAGTGAAAGAGCAGAAGCAAGGGAACGATTGAAGGAAGGAGACGATGGTTTCGCTGAAGCTCCAGAAGAGGCTCGCCTCGAGCGTCCTCAAGTGTGGAAAGGGAAAAGTTTGGCTCGATCCTAATGAAGTAAACGAGATCTCCATGGCCAATTCAAGTAAGATCCTCTTCTTCATCCAGATTAGGGTTAGGGTTTCGCATAGAGTTTATGATTTATTTGGTTTACTTGATTTCAAGTACATGCACAGTTGACGTGATATGATTATGCAGCGGATAAATTTCTATTATTATATAGCTTTTCCTACTTGCTTTGAATTTCACCTGGCAATTTGAATTGGGGTATATCTGTCAGGTGCAGGACCTGAAGTTGGTACAGGAACTGATAACCTGGACACAAGCAATGGGCAGGAGCTGGAGCTTTGAAGATAAGGACTGATATGCAAACTGTTAAGGGCTGTTTGGCAAATGATACAAACTATCAGGGGCTGTAATAAAATGTGGTTAAACTGTTACAAGTCAGTTAGAGTTTTCTGTTTTCTTTTTCTGGTTGTTCTGTTGGTGCACGTGCACAGTCTTGCACGAGCTTTGAGCATTGAGCTTTGAGGGGTATTGTATAAATGGAGTTTGTAAGAGAATGAAGATCATGATGAATGAAATTAGAATTGTTCTCTTCTCTCAGTTCTCATTCCCTGTCTCAATTCTCTCTTACTCTCTGTATCTCAATTCTCTCTCTCACTTCCTGTCTACAACTTCTCTTCAATTTCTTCTTAGAATTTCCCTCTTTGTAGCAGTTCAACCTCAGCCATGGCCAGCAACGGAGCCAAGATAATCAGCAGAGGATTGAGATCCTCACAATTGGTATTGTGAGGATCTCAATCCTCTGCTGATTATCTTGGCTCCGTTGCTGGCCATGGCTGAGGTTGAACTGCTACAAAGAGGGAAATTCTAAGAAGAAATTGAAGAGAAGTTGTAGACAGGAAGTGAGAGAGAGAATTGAGATACAGAGAGTAAGAGAGAATTGAGACAGGGAATGAGAACTGAGAGAAGAGAACAATTCTAATTTCATTCATCATGATCTTCATTCTCTTACAAACTCCATTTATACAATACCCCTCAAAGCTCAATGCTCAAAGCTCGTGCAAGACTGTGCACGTGCACCAACAGAACAACCAGAAAAAGAAAACAGAAAACTCTAACTGACTTGTAACAGTTTAACCACATTTTATTACAGCCCCTGATAGTTTGTATCCTTTGCCAAACAGCCCTTAACAGTTTGCATATCAGTCCTTATCTTCAAAGCTCCAGCTCCTGCCCATTGCTTGTGTCCAGGTTATCAGTTCCTGTACCAACTTCAGGTCCTGCACCTGACAAATACCCTCCCCTTAAATTTGACCTTGTCTCAAGGTCAAAGGTAGGAAAGTGTTTAACAAGTTCACAGGAAGGTCTCTCAGTTGAAGCTAATGAAATGCGCTGCTTCCATTTGACGAGAATTTGAGATGTCAAGCGATTCTCTTTGACAACCGACCTCCTGTCCGGAATTTGCTCATTTTGCGCTAATGTATGCGCAAGCATATGAGCTTGTTCTGCTGCTGATGAATATGTTTTTGATGGCAAAGAAGGGCTTGGGCAACTAGCATCTTCATCTACCTTGCCCTTCAATCCGGAGAGAGACTCATCAGAGGAACTTAGCTGCCGCTTGTCACAATTGTCATAATCGATGTCATCTCCACCTTCCTCTCCATTGCACTTTTTCAGCAAAGGCTCTTCTTTCGCTTTAGGAGACCTAAAACTTAATTTCCTCTTTCTCCATGGAAGGATACTCCTCTTTGAAGACAACACAGTCTGCTCCTGAACAGATGATGTCATATCCTCGGCATGGGAACATGCCACATCTGACTTGCGATGACTATAGTACACCCAATCCTCATACTCTCCATTTATTCTCATATCAGAGTAAAATGAACCACCAACATAGCTTGCAGTAGCCAAAGTACCATAATTAAAGGACCTCCTGATGCTAGAATTCTCCTTACCCTCTTCTAGTTCTCCTTCAAGATCATCATCAAGGAAGTCAGTGTCAAATGGGTAAGGGTAATCTGCATCCTCGCTCCTAGCAGAACATCTTCCTTCACTACTTTCATCCTCACGACAAGTCTTCTTAGCCTTTCTAGTCGACACAAAGTCTGTAAGAATTTTCACTTTCCGTAATCCAGCCTTAAGAGCAGAAAGCTCATTTTTCTCTGAAGGAAGAGCATCTCCAGAGGAAGGTGACAAAGGAGCTGGCACTATAGGTCTTTGCACTATCTCGAACGATTCCTGGCTTGTTCTCAACTCCAACAGGCTGAGAGCCAAAATAAGTGATAGATGAGACTCAGAATTAACACCCGGCAGCAACAATGGAAGATTTATCTCAACCTCCTCTTGAGCAGTACAAGCAAATTCTGCAAGGTTGAGAGAAGCCATTCCGATGACAGATGTCTTATTCTTGGATCCTTGTTTCAAGCCCTAAACCCGGAGCTCCACCAACCTTTTGTTGGGAAAGATTGAGAAATCCCAGGATAGTTTCCCCAACTAAATGAGACAAAATGACACCAAAGATTTTTAGCGTGGAAAACCCTCCAAAAAGAGGTAAAAACCACGGGACCCGTAGGCCACTTAAAAACTTCCACTATAATAATGGGATTACACACTTCACCCTTAGGTGGATCTCTCACAAAATTGGCTAACAACACAACTTCTATTTGTGGATAATAACTTCACAAATAGGCTCTCTATTTTTCTCTCTCAGATTAACTCTGCTTCTGAGGCTCTCACTTGTTTTCTTCTTGGTTTTTGGGATGATAAAACTGAATGACGGATCTTCAATTTATAGAGGAGATCAACCTCCTCTCTCCTCAAATTTCGCCATGAGTTGCGTTGATCATTCAATGCATTTCCATTTTTGTCAAGCGCAGGTCCCACACATGAAGACAAATCCTTTGCTTTCGGCAGCCGACTTTGCCAATTTTTCTTCTTTGCTTCCTTGCACCAACAGAACAACCAGAAAAAGAAAACAGAAAACTCTAACTGACTTGTAACAGTTTAACCACATTTTATTACAGCCCCTGATAGTTTGTATCCTTTGCCAAACAGCCCTTAACAGTTTGCATATCAGTCCTTATCTTCAAAGCTCCAGCTCCTGCCCATTGCTTGTGTCCAGGTTATCAGTTCCTGTACCAACTTCAGGTCCTGCACCTGACAAATACCCTCCCCTTAAATTTGACCTTGTCTCAAGGTCAAAGGTAGGAAAGTGTTTAACAAGTTCACAGGAAGGTCTCTCAGTTGAAGCTAATGAAATGCGCTGCTTCCATTTGACGAGAATTTGAGATGTCAAGCGATTCTCTTTGACAACCGACCTCCTGTCCGGAATTTGCTCATTTTGCGCTAATGTATGCGCAAGCATATGAGCTTGTTCTGCTGCTGATGAATATGTTTTTGATGGCAAAGAAGGGCTTGGGCAACTAGCATCTTCATCTACCTTGCCCTTCAATCCGGAGAGAGACTCATCAGAGGAACTTAGCTGCCGCTTGTCACAATTGTCATAATCGATGTCATCTCCACCTTCCTCTCCATTGCACTTTTTCAGCAAAGGCTCTTCTTTCGCTTTAGGAGACCTAAAACTTAATTTCCTCTTTCTCCATGGAAGGATACTCCTCTTTGAAGACAACACAGTCTGCTCCTGAACAGATGATGTCATATCCTCGGCATGGGAACATGCCACATCTGACTTGCGATGACTATAGTACACCCAATCCTCATACTCTCCATTTATTCTCATATCAGAGTAAAATGAACCACCAACATAGTTTGCAGTAGCCAAAGTACCATAACTAAAGGACTTCCTGATGCTAGAATTCTCCTTATCCTCTTCTAGTTCTCCTTCAAGATCATCATCAAGGAAGTCAGTGTCAAATGGGTAAGGGTAATCTGCATCCTCGCTCCTAGCAGAACATCTTCCTTCACTACTTTCATCCTCACGACAAGTCTTCTTAGCCTTTCTAGTCGACACAAAGTCTGTAAGAATTTTCACTTTCCGTAATCCAGCCTTAAGAGCAGAAAGCTCATTTTTCTCTGAAGGAAGAGCATCTCCAGAGGAAGGTGACAAAGGAGCTGGCACTATAGGTCTTTGCACTATCTCGAACGATTCCTGGCTTGTTCTCAACTCCAACAGGCTGAGAGCCAAAATAAGTGATAGATGAGACTCAGAATTAACACCCGGCAGCAACAATGGAAGATTTATCTCAACCTCCTCTTGAGCAGTACAAGCAAATTCTGCAAGGTTGAGAGAAGCCATTCCGATGACAGATGTCTTATTCTTGGATCCTTGTTCCAAGCCCTTCTTCTTGGCAGGAACCTGAGGTGATTCAACAAGAGGATTTGAGCTAGCATCAGCGTATGCCACAAGACCACCAACCTTTTGTTGGGAAAGATTGAGAAATCCCAGGATAGTTTCCCCAACTAAATGAGACAAAATGACACCAAAGATTTTTAGCGTGGAAAACCCTCCAAAAAGAGGTAAAAACCACGGGACCCGTAGGCCACTTAAAAACTTCCACTATAATAATGGGATTACACACTTCACCCTTAGGTGGATCTCTCACAAAATTGGCTAACAACACAACTTCTATTTGTGGATAATAACTTCACAAATAGGCTCTCTATTTTTCTCTCTCAGATTAACTCTGCTTCTGAGGCTCTCACTTGTTTTCTTCTTGGTTTTTGGGATGATAAAACTGAATGACGGATCTTCAATTTATAGAGGAGATCAACCTCCTCTCTCCTCAAATTTCGCCATGAGTTGCGTTGATCATTCAATGCATTTCCATTTTTGTCAAGCGCAGGTCCCACACATGAAGACAAATCCTTTGCTTTCGGCAGCCGACTTTGCCAATTTTTCTTCTTTGCTTCCTTTTTGGTTGTTGGCCCATGTGACCTTCTAATTTGCTGGCCCACGTGTCACAGGAGGTGAACCAACAAATCTCCCCCTTCACCTCATGTGTGACAGGGGTCCTCCACACCAGCAATCTCTCTGCAGATAGCAAGCTTTTCTCTAGGCAGAGTCTTCGTCATCATATCTGCCCCATTGTCATTGGTGTGAATCTTCTCAACTTGCAGCAATTTATTTTCCAACACATCACGAATCCAATGATACCTCACGTCGATGTGTTTGGACCTTGAGTGGAAGGTCGAGTTTTTGCTGAGATGAATTGCGCTTTGACTGTCGCAGTAGAGAATATAATTTTCCTGGTTCTGACCTAACTCTTGTAGGAACTTTTTCATCCACAGGATCTCCTTGCAACCTTCAGTGATTGCGATGTACTCTGCTTCTGTGGTGCTTAAGGCAATACACTTTTGTAATCGTGATTGCCATGAGACAGCTCCCCCTGCAAATGTTATTAGGTACCCGGATATAGACTTTCTCGTATCCACGTCTCCTGCCATATCTGAATCTGTATATCCTTCTAATACAGGTTTATTATTACCAAAACATAAACAATGACTGGAAGTACCTTTGAGATACCTGAGTATCCATTTGACAGCTGTCCAATGTTCTTTTCCAGGATTTGATAGGAATCGGCTCACAACGCCCACAGCATGAGCAATGTCTGGTCTGGTGCATACCATAGCGTACATAAGACTGCCAACCGTCGATGCATAAGGCACTTTGCTTATCTCTGACTTCTCCTCCTTGCTTGAAGGACACTGACTCGCATTGAGCTTGAAGTGGCTTGCCAGTGGAGAACTGACAGGTTTAGCTTTGCTCATGTTGAACCTTTCAAGAACTTTTCCAACATACCGTTCTTGAGATAGCCAGATTCTTCGATTCTGCCTGTTGCGAGTAATCGTCATGCCAAGAATTTGCTTAGCAGGTCCTAAGTCCTTCATTGCAAAGGACTTGCTCAACTCTTTCTTCAACTTGTTAATTTTGCCGAAGTCTTGACCTACAATTAACATGTCATCAACATAAAGCAAAAGAATGATAAAATCACCATCAGAGAATTTCTTAATGAAGATGCAGTGGTCAGCCGTCGTTCGGTTGTACTCATTTTTCTCCATGAATGAGTCGAACTTTTTGTACCACTGCCTAGGTGCCTGTTTCAGACCGTACAAACTCTTCTTCAGTTTGCATACCATCTTCTCCTTCCCTTTGACTTGGTAACCTTCGGGCTGCTCCATGTAAATTTCCTCATCAAGGTCACCATGTAAGAATGCGGTTTTTACGTCAAGTTGTTCAACTTCTAGATTCAGACTAGCTGCCAAGCCAAGAACAACTCGGATTGAAGACATTTTGACCACCGGTGAAAATATTTCATCAAAGTCAACGCCCTTCTTCTGCTCGAATCCTTTCACAACCAGTCTTGCTTTGTAACGTGGTTGTGAGCTGCCTTCTTCACTTTTGATCCTGTACACCCACTTGTTCTTGAGAGCTTTCCTTCCCTGTGGTAATTTCACCAAGTCAAATGTGTGATTCTCATGTAGAGATTTTATTTCATCCTGCATGGCTTTTAACCACTCAGTCTTGTGCTGGTCAGTGATAGCTTCGCCATAGCTCTCCGGTTCTCCCCCGTCAGTGAGCATCATATACTCGTTAGGAGAATATCTACGAGTTGATTGTCGCTCTCTAGTGGATCTCCTTAGCTGTGCTTCTGGTTGGACTTGTTCAGGAGCTTGCTCTGGTTCTGGACTGCGAGCTGGTGGAACATCATTAGTATCTGGTGTAGCTCCCCCTTCATCAGAATTTGTTGGTGGAGAGACTGGTTCCAGATTCACTGGAAGTTCATCTGATTGTGGCTTCTCTGGTTTCTCAAAATCTTCGAGCGTCTGTTCTTCAAGAAACACCACGTCTCTGCTTCTGACAATCCTTTTGTTAATAGGATCCCAGAATCTGTAGCCGAACTCTTCATGGGAATATCCCAAAAAGATACATTGCTTAGCTTTTCCATCCAGCTTGGACCTCTCGTCTTTTGGAATGTGAACAAATGCCCTGCAGCCAAATACTTTCAAGTGTTTGTAAGAAACATCTTTCCCCGTCCAGACTTTTTCTGGTACGTCATAGTTCAGTGGAACTGATGGAGAAAGGTTGATTAAATCGACTGCTGTCCTCATTGCCTCCCCCCAAAAGGAGTTTGGTAATTTTGCATTTGAGAGCATACATCTGATTCTTTCGCAAATGGTCCTGTTCATCCTTTCTGCTACACCGTTGTGTTGAGGTGTCTTTGGTACTGATTTTTCCAACCTGATGCCGAAACTTCTGCAGTACTTCTCGAATGGTCCGCAATACTCACCACCATTGTCTGCACGTACACACTTCAAACGTCTGCCAGTTTCTCTTTCAACTTTTACATGAAATTCCTTAAAGATTTCCTGCACTTGATCTTTAGTTTTCAAAGCAAAGGCCCACACTTTTCTAGAGTGGTCATCAATAAAGGTCACAAAATAAGAAGCACCTCCTAGTGACTTATGACTCATTGTGCAGACATCTGTGTGTATTAAATCTAGAATATTTGCTTTTCTAGATGGTGGGGAACTACGAAATGCAACTCTGTGTTGTTTTCCCATAATACAATCAACACAAGTACGCAAGGGTGTACCTTTCATTCCTGGCAAGAGCTCCTTCTTGGAAAGAATTCTGAGACCCTTTTCACTCATGTGGCCGAGCCGTTTATGCCATAACTCGGTGGGAACTTCTTTCCGGGTGGTATTTACTTCTCCTCTACACAACTTGGCTTCTGTGTGATAAAGTGTTGTATCTTTCTTGCCTTTGGCTACTACCAGGTTGCCTTTGGTAAGCTTCCATTTTCCTTCACCAAAATAATTACTGTAGCCATCGTCATCAAGCATTCCGGTGGAGATCAAATTGAGGCGGATATCAGGAACATGCCTCACGTCTTTCAAAAGTAACCTGCATCCAAGGTTAGTTTCTAAATAAATCTTACCGATACCGATAATTTTGGATGCGTTATCATTTCCCATCCTCACTTGTCCGAAATCACCTTGAGTGTAGGTTGAGAAGAAATCCCGCCGTGAGGTGACATGGTAGGAAGCACCTGAGTCCACTACCCATGTGGAATCTTGACATGCAAGATTGACATAATCAGCATCTCGAACAATGACAACTTCTTCGGTGACAGTTGCAGTGTCATTTGTTCGGGTTTCTGATTCTTGATTTCTGGATTTTTCTGCCTTTAACTTTCGACATTCTCGAATGAAATGTCCTGGCTTGCCGCAATGATGACACTTCTTGTCATGCCTCGATCTGGACTTCGACCGTCCTCTTTGTTGATTTTGGTTACGGGGATTTTTGCTTCTTCCTCTCCATTCTTGCTTGCCTTGTCTTTCTGTAACAAGCGCTTCATTTTCAGGAGCATATCCATCTTCTTTTCGTCGAGACTCTTCGTTCAGCATTCTGTCTTTTACCATGTCCATGGTAAGCTGTCCGTCAGGAGCGGAGTTACTAACTGACACAACTAGAGTGTCCCAGCTTTTTGGTAGAGAACTCAGCATCAACAGTGCTTGTAACTCGTCGTCTACGGTCATCTTCATAGAGTTGAGCTGATCTACGATGCCTTGGAACTCGCTCATGTGTTCCGATACGCTGCCCCCGTCTTTGTACTTCAAATTGACTAATCGTCGCATCGGATTAGCTTTATTCTGTGCGGTTGTCCTTGCATACATTTTCTCCAATTTTTGCCAAAGAACATGAGCATCGTGTTCATTAGCAAAATTTTGAAAAATGCTTTTGTCGATCCATTGCCTGATTTGAGCAGCACACTTTCGATTTAGCACGACCCAGTCAGCATCGGATGTGGCCTCCGAGGTGCTAGTTGTTTTGTCGCCCGTTGTAGTCACTGCTTTCTCCTTTGGCATTACAATTGGCTTCCAGAGATCTTTAATGTACAAAAGATCCTCCATCTTCGGCTTCCAAATTGCATAATTAAATGCAGTCAATTTGATCATATTGCCAGTGTTGGTGTTCTCCTCCATTTGAATTTGCTAGCCAACTGGTTTTGCCAAGCTTGAATAGTACCCGTGAACAGTACCGTGAATAGTGCTCCGGCAATGAATAGTGTTCCGCGATGAACAGTGACCGGCGATGAACAGTGTCCGGCGATGAATAGTACTCCGGAATGAATAGTGACGTATGTATGAATAGTCACCGTATATACGTATATACCAGTGTGGTATATGATCTCCTTCTCTTGCCTCCTGAGCCTGCCTTGCTCTGATACCACTTTGTTGGGAAAGATTGAGAAATCCCAGGATAGTTTCCCCAACTAAATGAGACAAAATGACACCAAAGATTTTTAGCGTGGAAAACCCTCCAAAAAGAGGTAAAAACCACGGGACCCGTAGGCCACTTAAAAACTTCCACTATAATAATGGGATTACACACTTCACCCTTAGGTGGATCTCTCACAAAATTGGCTAACAACACAACTTCTATTTGTGGATAATAACTTCACAAATAGGCTCTCTATTTTTCTCTCTCAGATTAACTCTGCTTCTGAGGCTCTCACTTGTTTTCTTCTTGGTTTTTGGGATGATAAAACTGAATGACGGATCTTCAATTTATAGAGGAGATCAACCTCCTCTCTCCTCAAATTTCGCCATGAGTTGCGTTGATCATTCAATGCATTTCCATTTTTGTCAAGCGCAGGTCCCACACATGAAGACAAATCCTTTGCTTTCGGCAGCCGACTTTGCCAATTTTTCTTCTTTGCTTCCTTTTTGGTTGTTGGCCCATGTGACCTTCTAATTTGCTGGCCCACGTGTCACAGGAGGTGAACCAACACCTTTTCCTCGAGCTCGGCCCTCGAGATTCCCTCAGGAGGCACCGCTGAAATAACCTGGGCCTTTGGCGATCCGTTCAAGGCATTCGACTTTGTCTTCTTAAAAAACTTCTTCTTCTTGCTTGAGATTGGCCATGGCCGATTCTTGAGCTTTGGCTTTCTCTTGTTTGAGGATGGCCATGATGGTTTCTTGAGTTTTGGCTTCCTTCTTATTTGAGGATGGCCAGTTGTTGAGGTTTGGCGAGATTCTTGTTTGAGGGGAGAGTTGGGTTGTTGAGAAAAACTCTTAGCAGTGACCACAATGCTTTCCTTAGGATTTGAGCTTATGGGTTTCAAGAACATGGAGCTCTGAGGTAGCTGAAACACTTGATAGCTTCCTTCTTTGTCATGTGACGACACAGACAATGATGATGATGATGACGATGATGGAGAGGAAGAGGTACTTGATGAAGAATGTGCTCTATTTTTCTTCAGTTCCTCTGCTTTAGGCTTTAAACTTGCTTTCATCTGTTTTGGCTCAATGACGTGCAAGGTTTTCTCCTTCGCTTTCTCATTAGTGTCTTCCAGTTTGCCAACTTTTGCTCCTGACCTTGATATTTCCCTGTCCTCTCTTGACTCTGAGCTCAAGATCCGACGATCATCCCTTGGCCCCGAGCCCAAGATTTCTTGGCCAAGATTCTTGGAACCTCTATGGATTCTTTTGGTAACCTGCTCCTTGCCGAGATCATTGAGGTAAGAAAATTGTATGGCTAGTCGACAACAACCATCATAAATGCAGCGCCCTTGTAGAGAATTCATTGCTTCGACCGCATTTTGTTGTGATTGGAATTGGATAAGAGCTTGAAAGCCAACTGTGACGATCTTCTCTACAAACCCATATGGAGAAAACACTTGATGCAACACTTCCTTCGTTATAGGATAGATCATTGTGTGAATGGTGACGAAGAGGACTCGATTGGGTGGAGAATCCTGATCTGCACTCTCCTGAAGAACTTTGGATGGCTCTGACATCTTGTCGAGTGATGGGCTTGGATTCTTGGAGCTCCTGGAGTTCTTGATTTCTTGAACAAAAATCTGAAATTGAGAAGAAAACTCATCCATGGCTGCCCTCAATTGATGTTGGGATTGACCAAGCTCGAAGAAGGATCGATCATGCTCTGATACCAATTGTGAGGATCTCAATCCTCTGCTGATTATCTTGGCTCCGTTGCTGGCCATGGCTGAGGTTGAACTGCTACAAAGAGGGAAATTCTAAGAAGAAATTGAAGAGAAGTTGTAGACAGGAAGTGAGAGAGAGAATTGAGATACAGAGAGTAAGAGAGAATTGAGACAGGGAATGAGAACTGAGAGAAGAGAACAATTCTAATTTCATTCATCATGATCTTCATTCTCTTACAAACTCCATTTATACAATACCCCTCAAAGCTCAATGCTCAAAGCTCGTGCAAGACTGTGCACGTGCACCAACAGAACAACCAGAAAAAGAAAACAGAAAACTCTAACTGACTTGTAACAGTTTAACCACATTTTATTACAGCCCCTGATAGTTTGTATCCTTTGCCAAACAGCCCTTAACAGTTTGCATATCAGTCCTTATCTTCAAAGCTCCAGCTCCTGCCCATTGCTTGTGTCCAGGTTATCAGTTCCTGTACCAACTTCAGGTCCTGCACCTGACAATATCAATTTGTTCTTTGAACTTCACCTGGAAATTTAAATTGGAATATATCAATTTGTACACAAGATTTTGAATTCTTTCCAAGACAAAGTGATCCTAATTATGAATGAAATAGACCTTTCGTTTCAATAATTGGTTAGCAACAAGTTATTTGAGAATGATACCTGGATTTACACTTTGGGCTATGTTTGGGTTGTGAGCTTGTTTTATTTCGGGGTTAACTTAACTCATGATAATCCTGTGATATAATAATCCAAGAGACTGCAGTGAGTTAAATTTTTAAGGGTTAACTTAACTCATGATAATCCTGTGATATAATAATCCAAGAGACTGCAGTGAGTTAAATTTTTAATAATATCTTTGGTTTAGTTTGTCATTAACAATATAATAATCCAAGAGACTGCAGTGAGTTAAATTTTTAATAATATCTTTGGTTTAGTTTGTCATTAACATTTTCAATATGTATGTATGTTTGGGAATTTGTCACTATAAGGTGGTATATGACTAGGACATAACAGCAAATATCCACAATTCCCATCTGCCTATCTGTAATAACCCAAATATTAGTGCCTTAAAAACTTGATTAATAAATTTTTTAAAGACAGATTAAAGAACTAATTAGGGGTAATTTCGGGATTTCACCCTAACTCTTATTTAGTTGCCACGTTAATGATTTTGTGGCTAAATTTCATTCGTTTGTTTGGCCGGCACCTCTTAACGGGAGAATAAAAACAGGGAATCTTAACAGGAGAATAAAAACAGAGAAAAACAGAGAAAATCAAAGAAAAATCACAGAAAAAAAAAATACAACACAGAGAAATATCACCTCACCTTCTTCAACCCAAACCTCTGAGAACCCAAATTAAAATTGTGAAAAGAAATAAAAGAAGAAGAAGAGGAAGAAGACAGTGAGAGGAAAACAGAGGATTTCATCTAATATCCAAGTAAACAAAGGTATAAACCCTTCCCTTTTGTTGATTTCTTGTTTTAGAAGAGTAAAATTGTTATGAATATGAAATAAAAGAATCTAGGGTTTCAAAAGGAATTTTATTATGTATTTAGGAATACATGAAACAAATTAGAAAAATAAAAGAAAAGAAAGGAGATAACTAACCCTAGATCCGGCAAGGTCTCGTCGTCGGCCGTTCGTGGTTGTCGTCGGCTGTTCTTGGTCACCGACGGGTTCATCGTCGCCATCCTGCAGCCATGGCGAGACAGGGAGAGGAAGGAGGAGAGAAAGAGAAAGAAAGAGAGAGAGGGGAGAAGAAAACCGGAAAAAAAAAGAAAAAGGAAAAAAAAAAGAGAGAAGCAGCAGCAGCAGAAAGGAACGAAGAAAGGAGAATGAGGAAGATGATCAGTTGGGTAATATTAAAGGAATGAATTTTACAAAAAGACCCTTAGTTATTTTGACCTTGCTTATAAAGCCCTCTTGAGTGGAGAATAGAGTTTTGTGACCTAAAAAATTCATTCTAAGTCCCTAGAAGCCACAAAAATTTTGTAAGTAACCCTAACAGAGAAAGCTAAAATCATATATGAATAGAGTAATTACATATAAACCCCTGTCTTATCATAAATTGCTAGAAAGTCCAAAAGCTAGTATATGAGAGTTATAAAATTTGATAAATTGCTAAAATTAACAATAAACTCATATATACTGTAGAATTTAATCCTTATTGATTATATTTGAATTTATTAGACTCTAGATTATGAATTGATTTACCTATAATATATGTTTGTTCTGAATTAATAATTAGTCATATATCTTACATTATAGGTTCTGGTTGATATTCGGGAGACTAATATTTTGAGAAAGTCGTGACCACTAGAGGTGAGTTCATTTCTCACTAGTATTTTATAATATGAAATTGCATGAGTTTTATATCTGATTTATCTTGTGATAAAAGTAAATAAATAAATAATATGTCTTTTCATGTATATAAAGATTTGACCTA
>NC_033800.1:48249758-48252442 GCF_001876935.1 Asparagus officinalis
CCGTTGTTTTTAAATATTTTTTTTCAGATCCGGCGTAGCTTCCTATTAGCCGACTTGTGGTTTGAGCTTTTGGCAGAGAGGCGTTATATGGGGAGCCTCTTCTTGTTGATGTTACCTTCAGCGTATTTTATTTTGTTTTGTAAAAATACTTATAGCGGTGAGCTTGTGGGCTGTAAGTACCGATCATATATATATAGTTGCTCTGATTTCTATCATCAGCAGGTTTATAAATATTTTGGAATAAACTATGTGATATGAATTGCCAGGCTTGACTCGTGCATAAGACTTGTCTTGTGCACGGGTCGCTGCTGTCGCGTACCCCGTATTTTATGAATTTCCGCTGCAGATTTCGGGGCGTGACAAATCCCACAGTAGATTAACTCAGACAAGCAAAATCTTCCATGAGAAAGCACCAGAAATCTAGAAACTAGAAAGAGTAGAATGATATTTATAGGCGAAACTTCAGTTCCACTGGAAACAGCTAAGTACTGCTCAATATATGCTAAAATTCCCCTCAACACAACATAAGGAAAAACTAAGGGTATGTTTGGTAACCATTGTGTTTTTTTGGTTGTGTTTTTTAAAAAAACACCATGTCATGGTGTTTTATTTTCAAAAGTGTTTTCAAAACACCATTTTAGTTTTAGCATATGATACACACCCAACCAATTAAACCTTACTCTCACCCGTTGCCACTCCCCACCACCAACCACTTGTCGGCCGTTAGTCGTCGGCTAGCGGGTGGTTGTATTTATTTTCTTTACATTTTAACTTTCATGTTCATTCTTGTATTTATTTTAATTGTAACTGCAAGGAGGAGCGCATCCAAACTTAAAGTATGAGCATATGGAAATAGCAGTCTTTGGGGAACGATTGATGCGATAGGTTAATGGCCTCTGGTTCCAGACTGGAAGCTTGTACATTGCAGACTAGAAGCTTGTACATTGTATCTTGATACTTTTGTTCTCGTGTAACGAAGGGGAAAGCTTGTGGTCTTCTGTGTTGTATATACCAGAAGCTTGCATGATAAAATATTGTGATCTGGAAGAGGTTGAATATAGTTGTCGTAATTTTCCTCAACTCTGTCAGTTTTCTTGCCCTGGATGTACTCAATTTTTCTTTTATTTTGTTGTGTTATTATCCTCGTGCTACGCTGTTCATGCTTCTGCCAAGATTTTGCTTGGGTAAGAAGCATAGAAATTTGTGAGATGTTAACATTTCGGATGGTGCCGATCAATCTTATGTTGCTGATGTAGATTTATATGGAAGTTTTATGGCCAACGGCAGTATGTAACGCAACACTCAAATCTGCAAGAAGTAATGAATCAGTTGAACGAGTTCTAATAACATTGATAATATATATACATTAGGCTCAAAATGTATTTTAGTGACATTACAATATAATATACACTAATTTCAAAACACAACCCGATATTACCCACCACGATCGTTCCACATCCTTTGGGCCAAACGATCTCGAAACCTTGACATCTCACGAAGGTGCTCCGGGCCGACATTGACCTGTATGGTTTGTTGTTCTTGTGCAATCATATCATCTTCTTCAAGCTCCACATCTTCATTTTCAAACTCGACAAATAATGGATCTCCAGAATCATACATTCGAATCACATTGTGAATAACGCAACATGCTAATGCTATATATTTTTGTTTTCTCAAACTATATGATGGCATATCTCTTAAAACTGGAAATCTTTTTTTCAATACCCCAAAGCATCGTTCTATAACATTCCTTAATGACGAATGCAAGTAATTGAATAGTTCTCTAGTACCTTGCGGTGGAAGATTCTGCCCTCGATAATCATTCAAATGATATCGTTCTCCACGGTACGGTGAAAGAAAACCCGGCATATTGGTATATCCAGAGTCAACCAAATAATACTTTCTTGCAGGGGGCATAGGGAATTTGTTTGCGGGATTGCTAATGCACTCTAAGAAAATTCTTGAATCATTTGCACTTCCTTCCCATCCACTCATAACAAATGTGAACCGCATATCAAAAGAGCAAGCACACATCATATTCATTGTCGGCACAATTTTCTTTCCACGATATGGAACTTGACTATCTTGCGGCACACAAGCTGAAACATGAGTTCCATCTATAGCCCCTACACAATTCTGTCATGTAATATATTACTATTAGAACGATAGTAAAAAAATTCACATAATTAATGTAGGAAGGAATATATACATACCTTGAAATAAGGATAATACTTTGTGGTATATGATATCTCTGGTGGAGTTGCATCGTATGATGGAGGAACGATCACATATTTGGTTAGAGAGCAAATTGCATAAAGGACCTTCTTAAAATATGTAGAGATGGTCTCTAGTGAGTGTTGAAAACGATTTGCGGCCATACGTTGGCGTTCATTATGAGAAAGCACAAATAAAAAGATTGCTACTTGTTCTTGAATCGTCACATTTCTAGAATGTTTTAATTTTCTAATTCTCCTTAACTCTTCACAAAGGTTAATAAATGCTTTCTTTTTCATTCGGAAGAGGTCAAAACAAGTACCCGGGTGACCACCTAGAACCTCAATCACCCAATCATGCCCACTTAATTTTGAAATCCTTTGTGGTCGAGGCTGCTCCATAAAAGATCCATTAATCTCCATAAATGCATGAATAGTCAATAACACTTGAAATTGCTCCTCATCTGAATC
>NC_033800.1:48253335-48262333 GCF_001876935.1 Asparagus officinalis
TTATTACTATTTTGTTAGTTATCTAGGAACTCTAGTGGGAAATGTTCTCACTGAGCGCTAGCTCATTCCGTTGTTTTTAATATTTTTCAGATCCGGCGTAGCTTCCTATTAGCCGGCTTTTGGGTTTGAGCTTTTGGCTGAGAGGCGTTATATGGAGAGCCTCTTCTTGTTGATGTTACCTTCAGCATATTTCGTTTTGTTTTGTAAAAATGCTTATAACGGTGAGCTTGTGGGCTGTAAGTACCGATCTTATATATATATATATATATATAGTTGCTCCGATTTCTATCATCAGCAGGTTTATTACTATTTGAAAATAAACTATGTGATGTGATTTGCCAGGCTTGACTCGTGCATAAGACTTGCCTTGTGCACGGGTCGCTGCTGTCGCGTACCCCGTATTTTATGATATTCCGCTGCAGTTTCGGGGCGTGACACTATCTGTCTTGACTTTAGTTTTCAATTTATTTGTTTGGAGATTCATTATCGGATATCTATCGTAGCAGAATAAATGCTACAATAGGAAGGCCTATTATTTGATTTGTTTCTTTGTCATGAATTTATCCATGATCATCTTGTTGATCATCTACTGTCATATGAGTTGCACTAATAATGAGTGGTCTGATTTAACGAGGCAATCAGTTAGAAGTTATTTTACATGACATGTCAATCTTTATTGCATGAAAGATGCTTGGAGATGAGAATAAATAGTCATTTATGCGTTTTTGGAGAAACAATCATACATTTCTGATATTGGTTTGACTGCATGTTCTGTTCCCTTATTACCAACTATAGGCGGAGACACTGTTGAATAAACATTTCTTATATAGTTTTCACTGCACATTCTCTTAATACTAACTATAGGTGGACAAACTATTGTCATAATCATATATTACTCATATGGTTTCGCTGCACGTTCCCTTATTAATAACTACAAGTTGAAAAACTATCCAACAGGCATCACCGTGTAATTGCCCACCTAGATGAGTACACTAATTCAAGTATTTTTTTTCTTATATAGGTTTCGCTGCATTTCAGACATTGCAGATAGTGATGAATTTAGCTGGAGATGAGAGAAATTGTTGCTTATTGTGTTTAGAAGTTGTTTTTTGCCTTTTTTTGGGTGGGGATGTTGTTCCTTTGTGCGCGCGCGTGCGTGCGTGTGTTATGGGTGATGGCAGCAACAGATATGGGTGGGAGAAACAATTAGAGGGAAACCCTTGGTAATTTTTAGGAAGGTTAAGGGGGCATGGGGCTGTCTCGGGTATAATCCCAAGTGAGAAACCGTCCCACTACTACAACAACACCCCTCCCCCTCCTTTGTTTAGTCTAAAATCTCTAAACTATTTCAGTAAGGACTAATTAGTCCAGCCTAATCCCGCAAAATTTTAAACCAAATGCCTCACTATTTTATTTTAAAAGATAAAGGCTTATTACATCAAGATAGTACCCAATCCAAACATGGCCTTGTAGAATAAAAAGGTTGATGCATTTGTTGCAGCCAATTTGGTTGCATCATTTTGGCTGCAACAAATGATGCAAGTCTTTATTAATTAAAAATTAAAAACTAACGTCGTCATCAAATTAGCAGACTTCATATAAAAAATGTTACTAATTTTACAATTGCATATTGGCAAAAACTTTATTTGCGATGGGAGTACATTACTTGCAATAAAATATACAAATCTAACAACTTTGTTACCAGTCGAACATTGGATTTGGATGTGGAAATGCATGTCCTACAATAAAAAAACATAGATGTCCAATGATGCACTTGAGGTTAATTTCCTGCCACAACTGTTGCATGTAGCAGTTTTTGCATTCAACATTTGTTGTATTTACAATTACGACATATCCTCACCCTTAAATGTCCCTTGCTTTTTGATTTGGAATGCAGGGCAGAATATTAGAAAGTTAGTGAAGGATGGTTTCATTATAAGAAAGCCCATGAAGATCCATTCCCGATCTCGTGCTCGTCGAGCAATGGAGGCCAAGAGAAAGGGGAGACATTCTGGATATGGTATTTTTTTTCTAGAAAGAAAAACAAAATCTAAAATCCAGTATGAACGGTTTTAGTAATTTATTTTACAATTTTTCCTGTAATATTAAGGTAAGCGCAAGGGTACAAGAGAAGCTAGGCTACCCACTAAGATTCTGTGGATGAGGAGAATGAGGGTTCTTAGGCGGTTGTTAAGGAAATATCGTGAAGCCAAAAAAATTGACAAGCACATATATCATGAAATGTACATGAAGGTGAAAGGTAATGTGTTCAAGAACAAAAGAGTGCTTATGGAGAGTATTCACAAGTCTAAAGCTGAGAAGGCAAGAGAGAAGACGCTTTCGGATCAGTTTGAAGCTAAGAGGGCCAAGAGCAAGGCAAGCAGGGAGAGAAAGTTAGCCAGGAGAGAGGAACGCTTGGCTCAGGTGAAATGAAATTCTATCATGCGTTTTTATCTGAGATTTATCTATACCTACTGCTTTATCATGTTTATTGGTTTTCTATATATTTATGTTTTATTATTGAAGGCACTAGTTAACCGCAACTCTCCAATAATGATAACAGTTTAACCCTTTGCCATGTGCTTGATTCCTCCTGTGAATTGAACGCATTCGCTCAAACTACCCCTGGCTAGCTGCATGCTTTGCTTGCTTTCTTTTGCATCGGTTGCCAAATTGACAGATAAATGAATGATTAAAAAAAAAAGATGTAGTACTTTTGTTGTGCTGTTTTGTGTGATTCTCCTCTTTGCTATCAAGCCTCTTTCCACATCAGAGAACCAACAATTTTGGTGGTTTGCAAGCATATTCAATGTTTATAAGTTGCTATGTCATGGTGTGGACTTTGTATGCCTTTATATAGGAAACAATAGCAGGACTCATCTATATTGCTATCGTGCCAATTGGTTGTTAAAACTTAATGCAACTAGTGCAGTAATAGAGATTGGACACCTGCGTTATGAAAGTTTATGGAACTAGAATGGAAACTAGGATTGGACCTTTTGAAGTGGAAACACAACCATTTTCCTTTTGCCATTCATAGGAGGCCAGTTCTGCTGGTGATTGTTTAGCTAATGCTCATTATGTTTCGTTAATTGTTCGAGTGGCATCTGTGATTAAATTAACCTCCGTAGCTTGTTCTTGATGGACACCATTTGACTGACATATATATGAGATATGTAGACGTGCCACCCCACTGGTAAATAACGAGTCTGAATAAATAAATAAATGAAATCCGAATAGTGTGATTTAAGAACTGTTCAGTCCACAAATAGCCTTTCATTTTTACTCTAAAGGCTAAAATAATCCTGAAACTTGAGTTAATCTCTATTTTTAAAGAAGACTTTTAAAAATTATTTGTGTAAATGGATTGGCCTTCTTTAGGACCATATTTTCCTAAAATTACTTAGCTTTAATTGGTTCTTGGTCATGAAAATTGTGTGCATCGGTATTGATAGGGAAACTATCTTGCTAGTTGCTTCTCTTTCTTTATTATTTTTTTTAATCTTTGTGACAAAGATCTGTTGTCTTTAGAACTTGTAGGAGAGGAATCATTATTGAAATAAAGTTTTTGGAGGATTCACTGAGGATGAATAAAACTGATCGAAGTGTGAACCTTGGGGCAATGGATATATTGCCTTGGCTACGTTCTAACACTAACTGAACCCAATGTGTACCATGTTATGGAATTTTTCTAGCTGGACAAACATTTGTATAGAAGATCAGTTAATTGGCTTGAAGAGGGAAATCAAAACAGGACTTTAGTGTAATCTGATATAGCTTTCCTTTGATGCTGACCTGTTGGTTTTGCAAAAGAGTGATTGCTAGTTCATTTTCTTAATGCAGGGTTGTATGAACAAAGAATGGAAGTACTTTCATTAGTAATAACACCTTGCATTTTCTAGTTCATGTTAACTGCTTGATTATTGCTTCTCCTTTTCCTATAATTTCTTTTTAGAATATATTTGATGGCCTCATGTAATGTTCAATCATTAGCCGTAGATAATTCTTTCTACCATAATTGTTATTCTGCACTTATACATTGTTGACCCTTCTTTATGCACAAACAGGGCCCAGTAGAAAAGGCATCACCAGCCCCTACTGTCCAATCTGCAGAGTAAGTGAAAATGTTGAAAAATTTTTGTAGCTACCGTTTAAATCATATTTAATGATATATATAACTAAAATTTGCTTTCTCTTGCAGGGTGCCACCTAAAAAGTCTAAGAAGTGAAGCTTAGTTTGAGAAACGGCGCTATCCTATATATAGAACCTGTGAGAAAGAGTAGGGTTTGGGAGTCTAGAGTATGATGTTTCTATTTTTTTGAATCAGATAGTTACTCAAATAAGAGAAGGGGTAAGAATATAGGAGGCTTGTTCCCAACTTAATATTTATGTTGTTTTAAGTTTTGCATCCAGTACTTGATTATCACAGTAGCTTAGTATCTAGTTGTGGTATTTTATGCTGTTTATGTTTGAGTGAGATGGTTGTGATAACTTATGTGGTAGCATGATGTTGGTAGTATAAATCTCAAGTTCTCACTTTTTCTGCTGTCGCATCAAGCAATTTTCTCTTTTTCTCTCTCTGATACATGATGCACCGAGCTTGAGCAATTAACTCTTGAGAGCCTAAGTAAAAGCGATCTGCTTTTAGAAGAATTGTAATTACAATTCTTGTGGTTTATTTCACTTCTATTGTAACTATTTTGTTATTGTAGTGTTAAACTTGAACTACTTTAGGGGAAAATAAAGAGGTATCCTGTAAAACGTGATTCTTTCTGCAATTACAAGCAAGCTGTAAAGGAACGATATCTACGTTTGTATTCTTACAAATTGCAGCCGCGCAGAAAAAACTCAGCCATGAATTTGATGATGGAAGAGGCTCATTATACGAGCAACATTCTACCAAAGAATAGAAGAGCGTTTGAGTTACTGCATTCATCCCAGAGGTATAAAAATGCACATGCATCTTATCATTTCACATTTATTTAGCCTTAAATGTGCAACTCATCTTCAAATGAAAAGAAATTGATGCTTCATCTAAAGGTATCTATAAAAGTTGTTTAAATCAAGGAAAAAGTAATTCACTGTCAACCATTAAATACTCTTAAGTAGTTTGTTTAGAAATTATTGCGCCGGAATAATCTTCTGGTGCCATGCCATATTGTACATAAGCATACAGATATATTAGTACAAATAACTACTGAATCCAAAATCGTTATCATATTATCAAATACATGCAAGCCTAGCGAATGTTAAGTACCCAGTGTGCCCTTTTGTCTCTCTGGACGGTCTAGCCATGATCGAGTTAGTTTTCTCCATGCATTCGTGGTTTTCCTCGCTGGATGAATACTGCCTTCTTTTATAAGGGAGAGATCCTACAGGCGAGCCTTTATCCTCTTCCTCAACCTTTATCCGCGCTTCTTTAATTTCATATGTCCGAAGGAGTATCTCAAAAGTCCTTATATCTGCATAAGAGAACAACATACTTCGGATCAAAGGAAGTTTGTGGGAAAATCATTGTCAGCTTATATATGCGGATCTAACAACACAATCTTCGTTTACATGGAATTTGAAAGCAGTAAACTTCACAAAACCTCCTCAGCTTAATTAATTAGAAAATCCCCCTGATCTTTCGAAATTAGTAAACACTACTATGAACAATTGAAAATTGTCGTGCATGACGCTAGCATGGAGGTTAAAAGGACCAAGTCATCCTTATTACTCTACTAGTACTAACCCGAAAAACTCTCTCAGTAAAGTTAAAAGGCTTATTTTCACTTAAATACCCCAAGGTTTACATTATTTTTAACTTTGATACCACCAAAGTTTTTTTCCCCACAAAACAGTACCCCAAAGATAAAAGAACATTTAACATTGGTACCTCCTGCTAAGTATTCTAAAGGTTATCAAGGAAACCTTTCTGAACTTTGGGTACTTTTGGAGCAGAAAATAGTTTGGGGTTTCAAGTTAAAAATGGTGCTATGTTCGCGGCATTTAGGCTAATGAACACTTAAATACCTTATAGTTTCTCCTAATTTGCACATATATACCCCCATTTGTTTTTGGCAACAGTTATAGACCTGAGGTTCCGAAACTTCGTAGTTTAATACCTTCTGCCATACAAATAACACAATTGACGCATGTGTAGGTTTAAGGTACATCAGGGTAGGGTTAACACTAAATTGAAGGAAAATTGAGTTATAACAATTAAATTCTGAGCGTCACATGGGAAATTTGAAAGAAAATTAAGGCAACTCTTAGAAACTTCAGGGTATAAAAGTGCTACAAAAACATGTCAAGGTATAAAGTGCAAGTAGGGGAAATTACATGGTATTTAAGTGCCAATTAACCCGGTATTTAAGTGCTAATAACCCAAATTTGAAAGATACGCCCAAATCACATGATAACTTAAACAAGATGCTCAGTCATGATTTTAGTACAAAAAGTTAGGAGGACTTGCTCTCATTATAAAGTTTAAGAGGATTTCATGCCCCAAAGTCTAGTGGTTTCTGTGGAATTTACCCTTAAAACATAGGCTTGAAGGTCAATATTGACAGAAAGCAATATGACCATCATAAGGTAGAGATGGAGGGAGGGGGATCACCTGTAAATTTTGCTCGTAAAGTTTCACAAGAGCGCTGCACTTGTTCAATACAAGGAGAAAACGAGCAGACAACGCCATCTTGCTTCAACATTCTTGCCACGGAGGGCAATGCTAACCAAGGCTGAGGGAGGTCAAGGAACACCGAGTCAGCAGTACCGCAGAATTCCTCGGGAAATCCTTCCCCTTGAATGTCTCGAACAAATACTGTTATCAAGCTGCTCATTCCATTTTTCTCAAAATCTTCCCTATTTAGGTGAAATTCCCACAATTAAACGTCGTCAACAAATTGATACTCATTTAGATTTTCTTTATAAATTTTCAAGTACCCTTGAAAGTAGATGTCCAGGGCTAAACACTTGGGGATAAACATTTTTCTCTGGATAGATAAGTTCAACATGTTACCAAATTAATTCAACATTATGCAACACTACCACCAAGTTTATATTCCTATAATTGGTGTCATGTGCTACACCTTAATATAATCAGTCGGAAATTCTATGGTTCTTGAACAAGCGTACTAGCTTGTATTTCTATTTTCTTTCTTCTTTTAATGGCCCTACCTGGTTATGAGCATGGGACCTCCAATAGTTCAACCTCACCCCTTCACTTGTTACACATATAGTTTGCAAACCATTCGCTTTTGTAGGTAGTGATCCTTTAGATCATAGAAGCAATTAAAATAAATAAAGAGAGACAAATAGCAATGAAATTAGGTAGCATGGCAATTTCTTCATAGTATGCGAACAAAAATACTAAATAGTTGTAACATGCTCCAAAGTCGAATTCAGGATGTTCTGGTCAAAAGAATGACACGTATTTTACATTTATAATGCCTTGTATTCCTTCACAACTGGACACTCATGATTGAGACATTTACAACAAAAAAGGGTCCTGTAAGTCCGCAATACAGCCTGGGTTCCTGATCAACCAGATATGATTTCTACTAGTAGATCTCTGTAAAGATTTGAACAAAGTCTTATTTTCTGAGCTTTAGTTCATTACTCTAAACTATCTCCATCTCCTAGTTTTCCTTTTTTTACTTCTGATGTTATTGAATGACTCCTGTTACATAATGTTGGAACTACAATAGCAGCCGTAATGACGTGGTAATCATCTTTTACCTTTGGATGTGTGTATACATAAGTTGGCTTAGACACTTCTAGGTCTTCTTCAAAAGGAGCTAGTCTTTCTATCATCGATAAAGCATCCTCCCAGTTCATAAGTGGTGTGATTACTCCTGTACTTTGTGTTTTTCATTAATTTGCAATTGGATGTAAACAAAGCAATGGCTTCAAAATGCATAATTTTTTGATAGCCCAAATGACAGTTAATTGAAAAAGGCAGTGTGGGGTAAAGGTTTTGCGTAGCTAAAGCCTCTTCAAAATTCTCGTGGACAAACCTGTCTTGAGGTATTAGTTTGAAATGGCTTACCCATGTTCATTACTTCACTAGATTTGTACATTGGTGAAACTGCATTGATATATACTGGGATTCAATATTATTAATAATAATGATATCACCACCAAAAATTTGGAAGTTCCGATAGCTTACCTAGCCAAGGTCGCCCTCTGCTCATGAAAATCAAACGTGTGAACATGACCCGAAGGTGCAACAGCCCGAGCAAGAGAGGTTGTAAGAGACCCACTTCCCGTTCCCGACTCAAGAACCAAACAGCCAGGGACAATTTCAAGGTAGGTAACCACGAAGCTAATATCCGCAATGTATAGAATCTGAGTCCTGTGGCTCAATACCAAAGTCCATAACTCGGGCGTGGGGGCTAATAGATAGACAAACCCACCCTTCGTGCTTAGTGCCTTAGACCCAAAAGGCTTCCCTATCCAATCTGCATGCTTAAAAACCCCAAATCTGTTCTGAAGCTCCGAACCATTATTTACTTTGATGGCCTTCATACTGTCATGCCTTTCATACACAATAACCAGATCGCCGTCGCAGATTTGACGCTGAAAAGAATTCCTTTTCGATGGATCGAAGGGCAACATCCTGTCTATAACATAAAAGAACAACTTTTTACCTTTGACAATTTCTATTAACCCACACCGCTTGATGTTAAGTTCCAATTTTGCTTGATTTACATGCAATTGTGAAATCCATGAGGGAGTGCTTCAATCAGTTGACAAAATTAAGAAAAATCGAGGTTTCCCCTTCAATGCAACTCTCAATTAAATGACTAAACAAAAATCTGTCAAACAAATAATTGATTACTCTTAAATTGGTGATTTGAAAACGTAAAATAGTAAAGAGGATGCAGAACTTTCGATCCTGTTGAAAATTTAGTTTTGAAGTAGATTGAATAATTAGGGTTTAGGGTTTGCTAACCTGAGGGTGAAGGAGAGCTCAGAGAGTGGAAGGGGGCTCTTCCACGCTCGAGTCCGGGA
>NC_033800.1:48262343-48308504 GCF_001876935.1 Asparagus officinalis
CTACTAATCCTAATATTAGTTCTGAACAATCGTTACCACTAATTTTCCAATCCTAATCCTTATCAAATCAATAACACCCCCAAACTGAAACCTCATAAGAATAAGAATAGAAAATAAACAACAAAATTACTTTACTCAAACAATTTCAGAGCAACAAACAATCAATACGGCTTAAAACAAACTGTCTTTCTCCTTTTTATCCATTGATAGAACTTTTTGCAAGAAATATGAAGGGTCTTCAAATCAGACTTGGAAGCTGTTGAGGTCCGTGTAAAGTTATGACTATGCTTTGTTAGTAATATTTCTTGATGTTCAATTTAAGGGTGCATGATTTTTATTAAATCATTAATATGTCAATTGATAATAATTGTAAATTTAATTAGTTTAACTTACTCTTGTTTCATTTGCATCCTAGTGGACTAGTTGGAGGAGTTCAAATGCGCGTGGATAGTTCTTAGCCTTAAACGGAACAGATAGAGGGTAAAGAGGTAATTTGTTCTCATCATCGTAAGGTTTAGAGCCTCTTGGTTGCATACATATAGTTATGAGAGGACTCCAATTTCAAGTAGTGATTTTTTTTGATTCCATAGAGATATACATTAATTATTTTAATTGTGTTATGAAACAATTAAATGATGTGGATGTCTATTTAGTTTCCCAAAGAGATTGATACATGTATTACCTCTTGATATTCTCTATGAGTAATTAATATGATTCATGTATCATCATCTTAGTTTGTATATAAATAGAGGTATTACTACCTCACTTTGTAAGGAGAAATTGAGGAAATAAAATTCTTTCTACTTCTTGTCTACTTTCTCTATTCTACTTTATTAGTTTTACAACACGTTATCAGCACAAAACTCTACCATTGAAACAATCCATTTCAAGTCCATCGTTGGGCACATGTTCATATTTTGGGTAAACCTTTGAGGTAAATTTTTTTTTTTCAATTCAATTCATTTTTCACTATGACTAACCTTACATAACAAGAATTTTATGCCTCTTGATATTTCTGGAAAGAACTACTTATCTTGGATGTTAGATGTTGAAATACACCTTGCTGCAATGGGTCTTGAAAATACTATTGTGGAAGAAAATGAGACATCAAATCAAGACCGTGCTAAAGCTATGGTTTTCCTTCGCCATCATTTGGATGAAGGATTAAAAACTTAATATCTAACTGTGAAAGATCCACTTACTATGTGGAATAATTTGAAGGAGAGATTTGACCACCTGAAGTTGGTCGTGCTCCCAAAAGCTCGGCATGACTGGCTTCACTTAAGGCTACAAGATTTTAAATCAATCAGTGAATATAATTCTGCAATGTATAAAATTACCTCTCAATTGCAATTGTGTGGAGAAAATGTCACTGATGACGATATGTTAGAAAAAAACATTCTCCACATTTCATGCCTCGAATATGCTCCTGCAGCAGCAATATCGAGAGAGAGAGAGAGAGAGAGAGAGAGAGAGAGAGAGAGAGAGAGAGGATTTAAGAAATACTCCGAATTGATTTCATGCCTCTTATTGGCTGAACAAAATTGTTAGGAATCTTGACCCCAAGATTAGTTTCTTTTGATGATAACAAATATTATATGTTGTGTGTATTATGTGCTAACATTTGTTTTGCAGTATCAGAGCTATATCAATAATTATATTCAAAGAGATACTCAAGACATAGATGGGTTCAAGGCAAAATGAAGCAAAGAAGAAGATATACTTTATTGTCAAAATGTAATTTTATATTTTCTTTGCTTAGAAATTTGTACAAGCCTTGATCACTCACACACATGCACACACATAGTATTATAACACACTAACACATACTTAGTGTGTTGGTTAACAATAGAAATCCCATATTTTAGCCATTAGAGTTTATAGATATTAAGTTAGTCTTAAAACATTTCATTTACACCCCTTAGAAATTAGAATCTGGAAAAACTCAAAAGATCAAAGTTGTAGGTCTCTTCAAGAGCTTTCCAACAAATCTTAAATCACCTCATTTCGATATCGGATGAGAAAGTTACAGTCAAAATACTAAACAGAAAAATTTCATAATCTGAGTTTACAGTGTAGTCGACTACTATGCCTTGTAGTCGACTACTGAGCAATTTTCTGACTTCACAGAGTCTGTTTAGACTCAGTGTAGTCGACTATTATGACTTGTAGTCGACTACAAATGCAGTTTTTCCAGATTTCAGGTTTAAAATAAGTGACTGTTTATAGCTGTTTTATGGACGTTAATTGGGTTTAAAATTATGTCATTTCAGAGGCTATAAATATGTTTAAACATCAGAAAACAAGCACCAAGTTTTACACTTGCAAGATCAAACATTTTGTGCATATTCACTCTCTAATTTTCCAGATTTTCATGCTAAGTGTTTAGAAAAAGAGAGTTTCTGATATTGCCTTGGTTTCAATCATTCTTAGAGATTGTATAGACAATATTCAGAGAGTTAAAAGAATCCTAAGCCACTGCAGCACTTCACTACACATTCAAGGCTTATAGGATCAATTGTGTTCTTGCTTCAAAAAGGATTTCTCTCGGGTTTGAGAGGGTTGATCTCTTGGTTTAGAGATTGGGTGGCAATTGGCATGGTCTTGTCAATTGGTGTTGCAATTTGCATGGTCTTGCAAATTGGTCAGGTTTGCTTTTGATTTTGTAAGGTTTCAAAATCATAGTGGAAATCTCAAGCGGGATTTGCTTGGGGACTGGATGTACACCGGGTTGGTGGAACCAGTATACATGCTTGTGTTTGTGATTGTGAATTTCTGAGATTGTCATTTTTCTTTGCAATTTATAATCTACTTTGCATATATTTTAAAAGAACACTATTCACCCCTCTTCTAGTGTTCTAGTGTATCTATTTCAGATCCTACAAAAATAATGAATTATTATTGAAAAATCATGAATCCCGACCTACTAGTTCTAGCCCATTCACTGAAGCGAATGCAGCTAAATCTCAAAATCATGGTAGTGGGTGTGGACATGGTTGTGGAAGAGGCCGAGGACATAGCCGTTGTCGTGGACGATGTCGTGGCAGATATGTACCTTATAATCACAATGATCATAACCGTGGCAAAAGACAAAACAACTCCCAGAAGTGGGACAATAATGATAAGAAAAGTGAAGAAAAGAAACATTATGAGGAAATATGCTACCGGTGTGGAATAGAAGGCCATTGGTCCCGTACCTGTCGTACGACAAAACATCTTGTTGATCTCTATCAGGCATCATTAAAAGGAAAAGGCAAAAATGCCGAGACAAATTTCATTGATCAAAACAATGTTTATGATGATATTGATGATATCACACACCTCGATGTAGCTGATTTCCTTGAGCAACCTGAAGTTGCAAAATGATCTCATGACAAATACCCGACATTTTGAATTTTGTTATTTTCGCATCTTTTATGTAATTTTCTTTATGAATTTTGTAATTTATGGACTTTATTGATATTTACTTTTGTTTGTAATTTTCTTTGTCATTTCTTCCTAAAGAAGAAATGGATGCTAAATATTTGGGATCAAACAATGGTGATGATAATATTTGTCTCATTGATAGTGCTACTACACACACTATACTTAAAAACATGAAGTATTTTTCTCATTTGAAAATGGAAGAAACAAATGTTAACACAATAAGTGGTAGTGCTAAATTGATTGATGGCTCCGGAAGAGCCACTGTATTTCTCCCCGAAGGAACTAAAATTATCATAAATAATGCACTACTCTCGATAAAGTCTCAAAGAAATTTGCTAAGTTTTAAAGATATCCGCCGAAATGGATATCATATCGAGACAATGAATGAGACAAATAGTGAATACTTATTGATTACAAATATCATTTCTGAGAAGAAATGCGTATTAGAAAAGCTGTATTCTCTATCTTCTGGTTTATATTATACAAAAATAAGTGCAGCTGAAATTTATCAATTTATAGACCAGAAGTCTACTAATCCCAATGATTTTATAATTTGGCATGATCGCCTTGGACATCCTGGTTCTATAATGATGAGGCGAATAATTACAAATTCACATGGCCATTCATTAAAAAATAAAAAAAATACTAAATTCTAATGAATTCTCATGTGTTGCTTACTCCCAAGGGAAGTTAATTGTTAGACCATCACCAACGAAAGTGGGAACTGAATCTCCTGCATTTCTAGAACGAATTCATGGTGATATATGTGGGTCTGTAGATCCACCATGTGGACCATTTAGATATTTTATGGTGCTAATTGATGTATCAACAAGATGGTCACATGTATGTTTATTATCTAGTCGCAACCTGGCGTTTGCGAGATTGCTTGCTCAGATAATTAAATTGCAAGCACAATTTCCTGATTATCCCATTAAGAAAATTCGTTTAGATAATGCTGGTGAATATTCATCACATGCTTTTGATGATTATTGCATATCTATTGGAATAAGTGTTGAATATCCTGTAGCTCATGTTCATACACAAAATGGTCTAGCCGAATCATTTATTAAACGACTTTAATTAATTACAAGACCATTGTTAATGAGGTCTAAACTTCCTCTATTTGTTTGGGGACATGCTATATTACATGCAACAATACTTGTGAGAATTAGTCCGACAAGTTATCATACTTATTCTCCCTTACAATTAGTTCTTGGCGACGAGCCCAATATTTCTTATTTAAGAATTTTTGGTTGTGCGGTATATGTTCCTATTGCACCGCCTCAACGTACTAAAATGGGCCCTCAAAGAAGATTGGGGATATATGTCGGGTATGAATCACCTTCTATAATTAAATATGTTGAATCATTAACATGTGACTTATTTATTGCAAGATTTGCAGATTGTCATTTTGATGAATCACATTTCCCGACATTAGGGGGAGGTAAAGATCAACCGAAAAAGGAAATTACTTGGAAAATATCATTAGACTTTCTTGATCCTCGTACAAAAGAATATGAACTGGAAGTTCAAAGGATTATACATTTACAAAAAATTACAAACCAATTACTGGATACTTTTAGTGATTCTAGAAGAATTACTAAATCATATATTCCAGCAGAAAATGCTCCGATTAAAATTGATATCCCAGAAGGACAAATTAAAAGTGCTAACGAATCTAAAGTACGCCTGAAGCATGGTAGACCTCTTGGTTTCAAAGATACGAATCCTCGAAATAAAAGAGGATCGAATGATCAAAATATTGCTAATGACAAAATTCAACCTCCTGAAGAGGTCGCTCCTAAACAGCCAACTCTTGAAGAGAATGAAACTATAGAAAATTCAATAAATTTTATCATTACGAGAAAGAGTTGGAACCGAAGAGAAGTAATTGTCGATAATGCATTTGCATATAATGTAGCACTTGATATTATGGAAGAAGACGAGGATCATGAACCCAGATCGATTGATGAATGTTGGCGAAGAAATGATTGGTCAAAATGAAAAGATGCGATCCAATCTGAATTAGATTCACTGGCTAAACGAAAAGTTTTTGGATCTGTAGTCCAAACACCTAAAGGTGTAAAGCCAGTAGGATATAAATTGGTATTTGTGAGGAAAAGAAATGAGAAAATGAAATTGTGAGATATAAAGCAAGACATGTAGCCCAAGGATTTTCACAAAGACCGGGATTTGATTATGATGAGACATATTCTCCAGTAATGGATGAAATTACATTTAGATATCTTGTGAGTTTAGCAGTACATGAAAAACTTGATATGCGTCTGATGGACGTAGTCACTGCTTATTTATATGGAACATTAGATAATGATATCTATATGAAAATCCCTAAAGGATTTAGCATGCCTGAAGCATGTAAATCAAATCCTAGAGAAATGTACTACATTAAGTTGCAAAGATCTTTGTATGGACTCAAGCAATCTGGACGAATGTGGTATAACCGTCTTAGTGAAAGATCTTTGTATGGACTCAAGCAATCTGGACGAATGTGGTATAACCGTCTTAGTGAATGTTTAGTCAAAGAAGGTTATACAAATGACCCATGTGGTATAACCGTCTTAGTGAATGTTTAGTCAAAGAAGGTTATACAAATGACCCTATATGTCCATGTATTTTCATAAAAAGGAATGGGTCAAATTTTGTGATCATTACTGTATATGTTGATGACCTTAATCTGATTGGAACTCCTAAATAGCTCCAAAAGACGATTGAATATTTGAAGAAAGAATTTGAGATCAAAGATTTTGGGAAAACTAAATTTTGCCTTGGTTTACAAATTGAGCATTTAGAAAATGGAATTTTTGTTCACTAAACTGCTTATACCCAGAAGGTATTAAAGCAGTTCTACATGGATAAAGCACATCCATTAAGTACCCCAATGGTCGTCAGGTCACTTGATCCTGCTAATGATCATTTTAGACCAAAAGAGGAAGGTGAAGAGATTCTTGGTCCTGAAGTACCATATCTCAGTGCAATAAGTGCACTAATGTATCTTGCTAATTGTACAAGACCAGATATATTATTTTTTATGAAATTTATTAGCAAGATTTAGTTCATCTCCTACAAAACGACATTAGAACGAGATAAAGCATATTTTTCGCTATCTCCAAGAAACAATTGATCTTGGCTTATTTTATTCTTATAATCATCGACCTGAATTGCTTGGATATACTGATGATGGGTATTTATCTGACCCGCATAAAGCAAGGTCTCAAACTGGTTATTTATTTACATGTGGTGATACCGCTATTTCATGGGGATCTACGAAGCAATCAATTGCTGCCACTTCTTCAAATCATGCTGAAATAATAGCAATTCATGAAGCCAGTCGAGAATGTATTTGGCTAAGATCAATGATCCTCTATATCCGGAAGAATAGTGGATTGTCTCCTGAAAATGAAAATCCTCCGACTATTTTGTTTGAAGACAATGCAGCTTGTATAGCTCAATTAAAAGGATGATATATTAAAGGAGATAGAACGAAACACATTTCACTAAAATTCTTCTTTACACATGATTTGAAAAAGAATGGTGAAATTGTTGTGAAACAAATTCGATCGAGTAATAATCTGGCAGATTTATTCAGCAAGGCATTGCCGACTGCAACTTTTGAGAAATTGGTAAAAAATATTGGAATGCGTCGATTGAAAGATCTCAAATGATATTTGAATCAGTGGGAGAAACTAACACACAAGAATAGTGTACTCTTTTTTCTTCACTAGGGTTTTTTCCCACTGGGTTTTTTCCTAGTAAGGTTTTAACAAGGCATATTCTTTGTGTAATGTTGGATATCCAAGGGGGAGTGTTATGAAACAATTAAATGATGTGGATGTCCATTTAGTTTCCCAAAGAGATTGATACATGTATTACCCCTTGATATTCTCTATGAGTAATTAATATGATTCATGTATCATCTGATACATGTATTACCCCTTGATATTCTCTATGAGTAATTAATATGATTCATGTATCATCATCTTAGTTCGTATATAAATAGATGAATTCCTACCTCACTTTGTAAGGAGAAATTGAGGAAATAAAATCCTTCCTACTTCTTGTCTACTTTCTCTACTCTACTTTATTAGTTTTACAACAAATTGTCTATAAAGGAATAATATTGTGCAGGACTGATCCATGGGGAAAAAGTACTTACTTTTTGAGTAAGATTAGAGTTAGTTATTATCTTATAATTTTCAAGCTTAATTTATAATATAACTATGCTCCAAAGGCAGCTGGCCAGCTACTCTCAAGAAAAAATAATGAGCTAATTCGTCATTCATTTCTGGCAAAATTGTACTTAAATACCCTACAGTTTCACCAACATTGTACTTAAGAGACCCCTATTTTAATACCATGTACTTAGATGTCCCAAATATTTAAGTGTTGCATATAAATACCCCAACGTTATAAAATATTGCTCATTGGTGTCCTTTTGTTTACCCAATATTGCACGTTGGTGCCATCTTGTTTACCTATTGTTGCATATAAATGCCCTCAGTTTGTAATTTGCCTCACTTACCACTCTAATTGTATTTTTATTTTCTTTCCCCCCCCTTTTGATCATAACCTTGCGAATTATTAATCATCTTCTCTGAGGTATTACTTCATTATTACCATCACAATCGACTTAAGTGTTGTTTTTTTATTACGGAAATGTGCATTTACTAATTAATAAAAACAAAAATCTTCTAGTTTTGATTGATTAAATCTTGGTATACAATGTACTAGCCAAAAATAAATAAAGATTCCATTGCTTTGTGGGATTTCTCTTTTGTAAGGAGTTCAAATATTTCTCTTGGTTATCATCATTGTGGGAGATGGGCTCCTAATCATTCGAAACACATGGTATATATATGGGGGGGTTCCTTGTTTGGATTTTTTTGCCCGACGAACTAGTTCTGTCTAGCTAGGAGTTAAGTGTGAGCATTCACATTCTAGGCTATTAAGTATAGACATTATAAGTTTCGATTTGTGGAATTTTGAGGACGAAATTCTTTTAAGGGCGAAGAATGTAAAATCCCGTAAAATTTGAAAATTTATGAGATAAATGATAATTAATATGTTATACCGTGATAAATAACATATTTTTGATGTTTGAGTATGTTAAGAATTGACTTGAGATCAATTCGACATATATATTTTCGAGTATGAGAATGAATCAGTTTGCACAGACAAACAGACTCAGAGTAGTCGACTAATGTCCTTAGTAGTCGACTACTCTGAGCCCGTAAACAGATTACAGAGACTTAATTATTACAGAGTAGTCGACTAATGGTCATAGTAGTCGACTATCGGGAATTTCCTGGGTGTGTTTGTTTCGAGCCCAATTGATAACCTAACTATATAAACGTGTTTTAAACCTAATTTTTGGGAGATTTCAAGAAAGAACACAGCCACCATCTCCCCTCAAATCCTAGATCTTGTTTTTGGTGTCCCTCAAGGAGATTCGAGGTAAACAGTTAAGCGGGAGCGAGATCGTGTGTTTCTGGAGCCAGGAGGGATCTTGCACACGTGTTCAGAAGTTCGACACGGTGTTTGAGGCAAGATCATTTGCATCCAAACCTTACCCGTAGTTTAAAACATGTGTTTATGAAGTATTATGGTTATTTTGATGCTTAGATCTAATGTTAATATGATAAAAAGTAGATTTTTGATATTAAATCTTAATCTGATGTTAGATCTACATGTTTTTGCTTGCTCTTTATAATAGAAACGTGATCATGATCATAGGGTTGCCTTGTATGCATCATGTCTATTATGTTTTAAATCATGTTTAAACCCTAGAATTTTGATTTAATGAGTTTACATGTTAATTAAGATTGATTAAACCCTAGGTTTGAGAAAACTAAGTTCTGTAAACATGAACAAACGAATTTACATTTGTTTCAAGCTAATATGCAAGCATGTTTATTTTGATCATGTTGATATCTAGGGTTTATGTGATATATTGGATTAATTAGGAGGTTAACCCTAATTAGATTGAATCAAGAGTTAAAATATTTTTGAGATGATCTCTATGAAATAATTATCAAAGTTGAAATGTTGTTAAATGCTTCATGATAAGTGAAATCGACAAATAAATACTGTTCGTGCATGAATGAATGTGTGTCTTGATAGAGTAGTCGACTACTAAGTTTAGTAGTCGGTTATTCATGCCCAGTTAAGTTAAACAGAAACTGTATGTTTGCAGAGTAGTCGACTAATATTCGTAATAGTCGACTACTGATACTGATATATGTTATTGCAGAGTCTGAATGGACTCAGTGTAGCCGACTAATGTCATTAATAGTTGACTACTAAGGCTGTTTTTCTGAATATTGTGTTGTTTTGATTTGAGATGCACTCACGGGGTTTGAGTCGCATGATAGTACATGTATAGACATGATTATACATGAATAGTGTCATAGTACACGTGTTAGTACGCCAAAGGGGCATTTTGACAAGTATTGTTTTCGAGTACACCTTGAGTGAGGTAGTCATTACACCGCAATGAGACCGCAACAAAATTAAACTCTTATCTTTACATTGTATCCGCACGAGTGTGCGCTGAGGTTGGTGAACCTATGTTATCGTATCCGCACGAGAGTGCACTGAGGTTAGTTAACCTACGTCATTGTATCCGCAAGAGAGTGCGCTGAGGTTAGTGAACCTATGTTATCGTATCTGCACGAGTGTGCGCTGATGTCGGTGAACCTATGTTGTTGTACCCGCATTAAGGTGCGTAGAGGTTGATAAACCTATGTATTCGTTCTCGCATGGTCATGCGCAGATGTTTATATGCCTGTTTGTTATTTTGCACGAGGTGCGATTAGTTGAGAATTTTAGAAAAAAGTGATGGTTTTACAGCTTGATAGCTCTAGTGTTTGGCGGAGGCCAAATGTGACATGACCCATAATTGAGATATTTGATGACTGAAATGCACTGATACATGAGTACACGAGATATATGTGCTGATGTTTAATATGATGTATTACATTCCAGTATTTCTTATTTTCAGTCTAGTTTGGAATTAATATTTAGTTATCTACGAGTCATACGGTATATACATGAGGGTTTCCTTGTTTGGATTATTTCGCTCAACGTGCTATGTCTCGTGTTGTAGATTTTTAAGTATTAATTCTATTAGTTACGAGGAAAATGATCTAGGTAGACTATGATTAATAGATAGAGCCTCCACTACATCTAGCAGCCATTTTCTTAGGTGCGGATGGAGGTGATCTTGCTTTAGCGCTCTGATGCTTTTGTTATTGTTTCTTTTTTTAAATTTCTCTTTCAGGCAGCTCAGAGATTCATAGAGCCGCAGGATGACGGAGTTCTTGCATAGACGCCGTCGCATATTTATTAGAGACTCCACTGTAGTTCACTTACTTAATTCAGACTTTAGAGTGTCATTTTTTATCTTGTAAAGGCAGAGTGCATTAGTACGGTTTTCATTTGATTCATGTCGAGATATTTCTTTGACATTACTTTGGTTATCAGATGTACTTCAGATTTATTCAGCTGAGACATGAGTTCATTTATGAGATTTATCTTTCTACATCATGTCTATTGTACTTTTCTCTTTTTCTTTGCCTGTTTTGTACCTGCACTTATTTTTGATTCCAGTAGAGGATATTACTGTGATTGATGAAACGTGTTATTGCACTGTGTGGGTGCATGACAGGTTTGATATCTCTAGTTTCAATTTGGATTGCAGCCTTGTGTGAACCGAGGGGCGTCACAAAAAAAAGAAACTTTAAATTAGTGGAAAAAGAACCGTAATTTATAGGATATGGATTAGATTTTGTCAAACTGTGACTTACAAAGGGTATAACACCAAAAATTGGAACCAAAATGGTGGCTTCCTTTGGTAAGTAGTAATAGGTTTGATAATTGTCCAATTGATCCGCACTTGCATTTTTAGTTGCTTTCCTAAGTCCACAGCCCCTCGTAATTCGTATGCATTTCATGTGTAACAAACCAGTGCTATCTATGGCTAAAGAGAGTGCAATTCCTATCAGAACGAGCCGTCATATGGGGTGATTTAAGCCATATAAAGGGTAGTAAAATATCAAAATTATTCCCTTAGTTGACATCTTTATACCGCTCTAGTAGGATTCACACTCTGTTTAATGCACCACCCATAATTAAAACGCAAAGGAGCAATGCCCTATATTTCTTTTTTACAATATTTGCATATCTTTTTAAATAAATTTTCTTATTTTATAGTGGTAAGTAAAAGCATGAGCCTAGCCTACAAGGACATTAAAGAGGTCATAATTTCTAGTGTTATAAACATGGTACCTTAAGGGTTGTTTGCTTCGCTAAATTTTATAGGATTTGGGATAGAAAAGAAATTCAAGTCTAGGATAAAAAAGTGGTAATTTTCGTATAAAAGAATTCCATATCCTTTGTTGGTTCCACCAAATTTTTTGGGAAAAGGTTTCTACAAAACTCAAAAAACAATCAATTTTTTGGGATATCCTAAATCCTATCTTTTAGAGAGGATTTGGGTGAATATCTGACAAACCCCCCCTTCACATCAGATCCCACTCAAGTTCTATAGGTGAAATATATTTCTAAAACCATTTTATCCTAATTTCTTGAGTTTGAACCAAATAAGAGATATAATATCTAGGAGTTACTTTCCTAGAATGTTGTTGAACCAAACATCAAACTAGAAAATCCAAAATATATATATACAAATTAAGCTTCTTTTCCATCAACACACACACACACACACATAGGCACACACACATATGCACGTGCAGTGCACATGGATACAATGCTAATTATATTTAATTTATTTCCTTACTAAAACATATTTCTCAGTTCTACCATGATAGCTTTTGCTCGCTTATGTCTCTAAACTTTAGCATTGTGATTATTTAATTTTCTTTGATGTTTGTTTGAATGAGCTATATTGAATTTAAATTTTCTTGTTGATAATTGAATTGACATGAAACAAATGCAAACTAAAGTCAATTTGAATTTTTATGTTATTTAAATTGACATGAAACCAAGCTTGACTTGAGAAAGTATGATGTTGTGAAAGTTGAAAACATTCAAAAATAGTATTATAAAAAGAAGACGAATAATTAAAGCCAATAAGCTAAAATGATTGATTAAAAGTGAGTTGGAATGAGACAAAAAAGAATATAATGTTTGTTTCTAATTACTAAAGACTTCATAAAAAATTATAAACTAAAGATTAATGTTAACTCTAGTATACTTTTATATGATAAAGCATCCACATAAGCATATAAAAGTATTAATAAGTTCATAAAAAACTTTTTCAAAGATTCCTAATTTTACTCAGAAAAATTTAACTATTTTATAAAATATTCAGAAACCAGATCTTTTATTCCTCTTGTTTCATTTTATTATTGAGTTGAGATAAATTCTTCTCCACATATATCACTTTCTTTGGTAATTCTAGAGTTGTGTCTTCATTGTCTACGTCGATTGTGACATCAAGCTGGAGCTAGATTTTTTTGCTATTATTTTTTCCTTAGTTCGTTCATCTTTTTTCTTCTCGTCTTACTTCACAAAGAAGCTGAATGTGTGTTAGATGTTTAATGCAAGCTTCTAAAAAATACGGATTTGATTATCATTTTGTTCAATAAGATTATATATTAATTTTATGTATATGATTTTTTATTTTTAATTTATTACTTAAATAACATTAGGAGTTACCTCTTTTTTCTTTGTAATGAATTCTTCTTTTGTGCATCCAATGAGAGTTTCTACAGTGTCAAATAATATTACATTTGCTCTGTCTATGTAATTTTCTAAGAGATTCTGAAATAAATAACTATATTTTTATTGTCAATTAACCTTAGTTTATAATATTAATATTTGATTTTGATATGTATATTTCTTGAAAAAGGGATACAATTTTGATGGTGCTATTACATGCTTATCTTTGATCTTGTCTTTAAAAATTGATTCTTCATTAGTAGTCATATCCCCAAATAAAATTACATGCCGAATCATGCCACTATATAGGAATGGTCAGGGGTTTAAATAATAACCAAAGTTGCAAGCACACAACTATCAAGTTATAGTATAGAAAATTCGATCCCACGATGCAGGTGTTGTAGGAAATAATCAAAATTAGTTCTTAAGTTGTGTGCGTGACAATTAGGAGTGATAGAAGTGGGTATGGAGAGATAAAGAGAGTGGTTGTGACTATATACAATTAAAATAAAAATAGATTAAGATGGGAGAAAGAAAGATGAAGAAATAGAGGAAAATAAATAAAGAAATAAATAAAGAAAACTCAAGAATAAAGAGAAAATTCAAGAAAGTAAAAGATGGAGGATTCAATATGACGAATTTAGAGTTGAATCCGCTAATGAATTTTACTTAAAAATTATGAACTATTCTCTTTTTTCACATTTTACTAAAGATTTATTAAGCATAGACTATGAAACCACTTAAGGAAAACATAACCTATCAAATTATCATCCAAATAAAATTAACATTCATGAAAAGAATGACAACTATATATTAATTCTAGAATTTATAAGCATAACCTGTCAAACCACTCAAGATAAACATAGATTATCAAATTCTTCTTCTACCAATTAGTTCTCTAGTTGATTACCCTAAACATAATTATTTTAAGAACAAAAGAATAATTCGCAAATTATATAAGAAATCAAACTAGATTCATACAATTTTAGAATTCCTACAATAATTATTTTCACATCTTAGAAAATAAAAACAAAGAAATAAAATCTATACTAGAGAGAATAAAAAGAAGAAAATGAAAATAAAAACTAATTTCCAAGAGGGTTCTAGCCCCTTGGAGATACTAGAGAGAATAAAAAGAATAAAACAAAAATTAAAACTAATTTCCAAGAGGGTTCTAGCCCCTTGGAGAATAAAAGGAAAAGAATAAAAATAAATACCAATTTTCAAGAGGGTTCTAACCTCTTGGAGAATAAAAGGAAAAGAAAAACTAATTACAAACCCCTTGGAGAATAAAAGGAAAAGAATAAAAATAAAAACCAATTTTCAAGAGGGTTCTAACCTCTTGGAGAATAAAAGGAAAAGAAAAACTAATTACAAAAAGGGTTCTAGCCACTTGAAAATAATGCAAAAAATAAAATCTAAATTATACAAGAAATCTATACTAAAAAATAAAGATATAAAAGTAAATATACTCTACAAGACATCAAAATAAATGTAAAATAAGAGGGTTCTAGCCCCTTGAATATCTAAAACAAAAAAAAAATATTACAAGAAAATAAAAGATAAAAAGAAAAGTTTACATTGCAAGAGGGTTCTAGCCTCTTGGAAGCAAACCTTCATCTTCATCTTCATCTTCATCATCAAACAAAAAGAAGAAAAGAAAAATATGAAGAGGTGAAAAAAATTCTTTTATTAATTATAACAAAGTTACAAATGTGGAAGGTCTTCTCAATTAAGAATAACCCTCCTCTCTAAATGGAGTTATTATTAAAAAAAAATTTACTCTCAATCCCCTCAGTCTCTATCCCTATTTATAGCCTATAGCAAGCAACAAGAACCATTGGATTTTACTTGAGCTCCAAGGATTAAATCCTAGCTATAAAATAAGTTTGTTACGAACCAATTGGTCGATCAATCGATTGACCAATCGGTTGACCAATTGATTAGAATTCTAAAATTTTAAAAATGCAGTTAGCTCCGCCTCGTCTAGATAGGCGATTTTTATATATTATATGTTAAATTTTGCCTTTCGGATTGAGATATATCTCCGTTTCTTAATGGCTAATCATCTTAAACATGATTTCAACTTGATTTCTTTATATATTGGATCCTTACTTCTTCGACTTCTATAGATCGCGTGGCTTGATCCCAAGCTTCAATAAAATGTTAAAAAATAAGAAAATTTGAGTTTTCTTTTAGCTCTTATTCATTAATTTTTCATTAACCTACAAATTAAGATAAAACATGTTATTAGTGACATATTTACTTAAATAAGATAGATAATAAGGGTATAAAAATATAATACAAATATGATTATCAAGGTAAAAGAAAAAGGTAGATTTTTAAAAAAATTTAACTTACGCTATTGTAAATATGTATCATGTGTACACCTTGTGCCCATTATAGTGATTTACCTACTCTTATTTGGTTTGTTACATCTCGTAACATAGTTGATCAATGGCTTCAGTTTAGTTCCTTTTGCAAGATTTTTTTTGTATGTAATTTTATAGTACTTTAATAGTTGTTGTAGTATTTGAAGAATAATGTATGAAAATTTATAAAATCTTACTAATTTTTCTTATATCCTTCATGGAGAATGTTTATTTGATTGGGAAAAAGTTGTTTAATATGTTCTTCAAGGGGAATTCAATCAATGCTTCTTTGATAGTTATGACTTTTGTTAATGTCAATTCAAGTGATTCATAAACGTTTCTGAATTTTAGGTTTATTTCCTTCAATTTTCAAATTGAAATAAAAACAACTTGATTCTTTTGAAGGATATCTCTAAAGTTTATGATAGCTTTTCTATATATAACTCCTTGTATTTTTTACTCTATAAATATTATTAACATCAGATATTAATGTTTATATATTATCATCAATTAATGTTAAGCTATTGTATTATAGAATTTTATCAGTTTTATATAATTTAGTCTTCTATCAATAAATGTTATTAGTAAAATTATATGCAATTCATTTAATTTATACAGTGACATTGATTTTTAATCTATCATATATTTTTAAATTTTTTATTCTTTAACATGATATTTTTAATCTATTGTTATTGCTATTTTTTACCAGCATCAATTTAGACTACTTTGAGATGCTAAAAAACGAACAATAAACTTTAAAGTGAAAGTTAAGTTTATATATCTTAAATAAAAGAATATCAAACAATTAGTCTTTTCTTTGCTAAGTTTAGAAATTTCAGACTTTTTGTGATTTTGAATTCTTGAGGATGTGGCTTGCAATTTTTAAACTTAGATAATATTTTTTAAAATTTTTAAAATTTAAGTTGGGTGCTTGTAATTTTAATATTTCATGTGTTGGTGTTAAGTTTTTAAATATTAGGATATTTCTTGTAACTTTGATATTTTGTGGATGTTTTTTACAAATTGGGTTGTTTTTTATAAAATTCAAATTTTCAACAGTCTACTAATAATTTCTAGATTGGATGTGCATTGGTTATATGCTTTGAAATTTTAGGTTTTTGTGATTTTAACTTTTGAGGGAGTTTTTTCAATTTTTGTAAATTTGAATTATGTTAAATTTTCAAATGTCCATTAATAATTCCTTGAATTCATCTATGTTGTTTGTAAGTTTTAAATTCTCAAAATTTTGGGGTGTTTTTATAATTTACACTTTTGAGGTCGTTTCTATAAAATGTTGAGGGTGTTAATTGTAAATTTTAAATTCTTCGGGGGTTACAGTTAATTTTTAGATTTCATGTTTGTTCACGGGAAAAATTGTTTTCTTTGATGATTCCATTGATTACTTTGTTAACAGTTTATCGGTTACAAAGCTCCGGTCTTTTTATAAGATCCGGTTACAACGAGATCAAAAAAAGAAAATAAAAGATTACAACTTTCCTTTTATATCGAACAAATCACGAGCTCCTGTTTTGCGGTCACTCGCTTGCATGGGTTCTTTGCCAGCGTCGGGGTTTATCCGTGGACCATCGCGCGATCTAGATCCGGTCGGATCTACACGGTATATCGGGCGTTATCTCACGAAGGAAATAACGGACGTGGGGATTATTTCACTATGGAAAATAATAGCCCAAGTGTCGAGATCGACCAAGCGATATCGAGACTCTTCTCGGGATCAAAGGCCAAGCTTTGATCCGGAGGAAATCCGTGTAGATCTCAGATCTGAATTCTCTCGAACTCCTGCCTAAAATAGCTAGGACGATCGCCAAGAATCAGATCTGGAAGTCCGAGTGTTGAGTTGCAAGTCCGGGGGTTGAGTTCTCAATTTGGCAGAGGTTCGGCTCCAGAAAATCCAACCTTTAAAAATGAGGCATCAAGGATCTATTTATAGGCACAATCAGGTCGGATCTGGGCCCAGATCTGGGCCCAGATCAGACTGTGGCTCAAAAGGAAAGTTGTAATCTTCTTATTTTTTCTTTGATTTCGTTGTTCAAAAAAGGGTGGTTCGGCTTTGGCCGAGTCGCCCGGGTGTGGCGTCGTTGTGTCCGTTGTCCGGTTCCGCGGTTTATCGGTTTATCCGATCTTCGCCGTTGATCTGAATCCTGATTTGGCAGTCCGGATCCTGATATGGCAGTAAACCCGTTTCGGTGATTGAGTTCAAATCCGTTCAACAGTTGGATGACTCGATGACTCACCGATTCGGTGTTCGAGTTCGAATCCATTCCGTAGTTGGATGACTCGTTGACTCACCGAGCCGTTGGCTTGATTCCGCACGCGAATGGATGCATTCCGTTGCTTGCGTGCGATTCGTTAGCCTCGTCGCCTCGTTAATCCGCTTCGTTGCGTGTCACTTGGCTTCGGTATTGTGGACTAACGCTCGTGTTTAGATACGTCGCCCGATGGTCCGTCGATTTGTCGAATCAGCGTGCCTATTGTGGACTAACGCTCGTGTTTAGATACGTCGCCCGATGGTCCGTCGATTTGTCGAATCAGCGTGCCGAGCTATGTTCAGGGACCTATAGGCAGTTTTATACGCCTACAGATACCTCCTCCAAAGTATTTCAGTCTCGTTCTTTTATAGAAGAGTCTGGAATACTTTGGATATGATCGTCCCAACCTTCAGTCGGTGTAACGGGACTTCAGAACGGCTTCTGTTCTTGATTCCTTCAATCCTTCGGGCTATTCGGTGCTTTGTCGAATGTCCGTAAGGGTTCCGGTGCTGCATTTATTGTCTGACCGTTGTCAGAATTTTAAACTTGAAGTCGATTCCTGATTTTCTAATCTTTAGCTCGTGTTTGTTGGTTCAACATAGAACTGACCATCGATTGTTGGCGTTGAGTCTTTATTTGCGACGCGTTGTCCGGCGTAGTGTCGTTGAGTTATCCTTAAGAATATTTTTGGAAAAATATCCTCGAGAAACTTCTCAACAAAAAATAGGGAATAGTTTATACTCGTATACCTTATTGGAGTATTTTTCAGGCTCGAATGAGCTCAACCGGCTTGAAAATAAGCTAAACCGGTCTGATAATGAGCCAAAAAAGGCAGTAATTTGGCTTAAAAAATCTTCCGACCCTTCCGAATGTGTGGGAGAGGCAAGAATAAACCAAGGACTAAACCCTCGGTCGATTTGAGGTTGTTTCGATGCTCGGTTCAGCTTCTTTTGGACTGGTTTGGACCGGTTTGGTCCGGTTCAACATGGTCCGGTCTGGTTCAAAGCTGGTTCACCTATAAAAATGGGTCTTTTTCTCTTTCTTTTCTCCTTCCTAGGGCAGGCCACCTCCATACCCTCTTTTTGGATTTTCTCTTCCCTCGAGCATCTGTTCTCTTTCAAAACCTCATATTTGCCTTAGATCTAACCTTCCTTTGGATCTTAGACTGAAGAATCCCCCAAAAATCTTCATATAAGAATTTCTCTCAGGCCCCTCGAGCGCGTGGTCTGAGCTTCTTTCAAGATCTGACTTTTATTGGATCTACGAGCTTTTCCTCAGGTAAATCCTCCACAATTTGGCTTATTTTATGCCTAATTCAACTTATGGATTTGTGGGCTCGCATGTGAGGGTTAGAATTATGATTTGGCGCCTCGAGCTCATCTTTCAGGGGGGTAGAAAAAAAAGAACTTTTTCCTAGATCTGATCCTCTTATTTATTTTGCAGGTCGCCATGTCGTATACTCCGAGAGGTCGATCCCCTGCTGCGTCGGCTGATGGCGTACCTCCCTCGTACGCCGGTGAGCTATTTTTGGCATATTTTGGAAATTTACAAATAAGTCCTTTTTTCCTTGGAAATTTGCAAATTGGTCATTTTTACCCCACGTTGTTCTCCTTGGTGAGGCAATCGGGAAGAGCCTTGATTCTCCTTGGTGAGGATCGACGCTTTTGCTAATTTACAAATTAGTCCCTCTGGAAATTTGCAAATTAGTCCTTTTTTACACGGAAATTTGCAAATTAGTCCTTTTTTACCCCACGTTGTTCTCCTTGGTGAGGCAATCGGGAAGAGCCTTGATTCTTCTTGGTGAGGATCGACGCTTTTGCTAATTTACAAATTAATCCCTCTTTTCCTGGAAATTTGCAAATTAGTCTTTTTTTACCCCACGTTGTTCTCCTTGGTGAGGCAATCGGGAAGAGCCTTGATTCTCCTTGGCGAGGATCGACGCTTTAAAGATAGGTCTTGCTTGGTCAAAACCATATCTCAAAATAAAGGGGGCGATTTGACGCTGCATTGTGCTTTATAAGGCAGGGATATATTATCGATATACCCTATCTTATGAATGCACAATGTGGCCAAATCGTCTCACCCTTTATAAGGCAATGACTCTATCTTACTCATTTGTAAGATGAGTTCAATTTCCTTTTATAACTGAAACTAACAAACGTTTATTTGCTTGTTTTCAGTGGAGTATCCCTCTGGAGCGTTCTCCTCTCATGCGGTGAACGGGAGTAGTGGCGAGTATTACTCGACTTCTGATGACTCTTCACCCATTCCGCTCACTCCCCAGTTTGCTTCGGGCACGTCGACAGAGGTTGCCCAAGCGGTGAAGGAAGGGGGGTATCGAGCTCTTCGACAGCTGATCACGGATGCGCCTCTCGTGAAGGATACCAGTTCTACTCAGCCTCTCAGGAAGACTGACTACTTGTTTGGTGACTCCGTTAGAGATCCTGACACGGTGACCATTGAGGCTGAGCGGTGGCTTCATAAGGATGGTAGGGGATTCCTATATTTGCCCAGGATTCCTCGCGACTGCTCATTGACTGAGCTCAGACATCAGGCCGTGACACGGGAGATGCCGTGGCGTTTAACGGAGGAGCATGATAGCGTTCATTGTGGCTACATTACTCATCAGGCAGCTCCTGGCTCGAGCAGGGGTTACATCATTGGATTGCATCCTGGAGTATTAGGGCCGGATGCACTGCCGCGCGACGAGTTTCCTACCTCTGCTTCTATTTTGAAGAATCGTCTCGTTGTCTTGGGACGGGAGATGCCCGCGTCACGCCACAGATTCTATGGCTGGGTCCACTCTTCGGACAAGCTTTGGTGGAGTCGGCTGACGAATTATGTCCTAAGCCGATGGAGTGAGGAGTTACATGCTTGTGGCTTATATGCAGCTATCCGTGCCACCCTGTATGGTTTGCCCGTCAGCGCTAGACATTTCTTCGCTTTGTTCGAGCTCTATAACCCGGACTCGAACACTTTTCTGACTAAGCACGGGGAGTTGGGCTTGGCTCTTTATGAGATGCACAGGATTTCTGGTCTGCCCATGGGTCAGATGCTATATCAGGAGTATTTTCCCTCCAGCCGTGAGTTGAGTCAGCTGAAGGATCGCATGCCTGATCGCTACGAGACTTTATGGGATCTCACATGTCACTACCGTATTGCCCTGGCGCAGTCCGAACCTTTAGCGAAGAGGACCAAGCCACAGGTGAGCCTGAAGCAGTTCGCATGTTATTTGTTCAGACATCTGGAGGGCACTTCTGACGAGGCTATTTGTGAACTGGCGCTGCTTACTCCCTCAGAGGTCAATGACCTGTTGAAGAAGATTGACGCTCATTCTTATACCATTAGTAGTCCCGAGAGTGGTTTGCCCTACAAGGACCAGATTCAGATCATTCTGTGGCATGCGACCGGCCGATTCAGCCGATGACACTTCTAGCCGGTTACCTCGCCCATCTGTTAAAGAAGTGCGGTGTCCCGTATCAGTCCAGTGACGTCCTGCCACTGGAAGTTGCTTTACCCAGCGGTTCAGCTTGCCTACAAGAAGGAGCTTTCACTTCTTCCGGTGATGGTGGCTTAAATATTTAATTAGATGCTTTCTGACAGATTCCATTTTGCTTTTCACTACAGGATAGGAAGATGAATTCGCGTCGGCTTCGGATCCCTTCTACTAAGGTGGAGCTCCCATACGCCTATTTGATGGCTTGGTTCGTCCTTCACCGTTCCGATATGATGTCGGTACCTCCCTCCACAGACCGCTCCGTTCCACTACTTCAGCTGTTCGAGAATGGCAGGTGGGAAGGGCGAGGATTTTCTGATGTCAGGAAGCAGCTCCAGGTCCACAAGTGTTGGGCATTCTCTACCTGCTTCCCGCAGTTCTTCAGCCAGTATGGTGGGTGCTTGATTGATAAGGAGGTGCTGAGGGGGCGTCGGACTCATCTCGATGTCGGCTGTTTTGACTGGCTGGTGAACATCAGGCCGGGTTATCTGACCTTCCGGGTGAGGAGTCAGTGCTTCATAGAGCCATATCTACCATGCCGATTCGCTCGCCAGTTTGGCTACGACCAGCTTTATGTCGGGAACCCGCGTCAGCAGCTTCGCGGTGGTTTGGTGGACGGTCTCCGGGCATGGCTATGGATCGTGACGTGCTGTACTGGTGCTAGGTTCAGTCTCCCGAGTGCAGAGCGTCAGTTACAGCTCACATTCTTGAGTTGCCGGTGGTTGTTAGCAGCCAACCAACCTGTCCCCGTGAAGCCCATTGCAGAGTTAGTAGCTGAGGAGGCTTCTCGGGCTGATTCTCGTGCGATTCAGGCAGGTGCCCGGTCACAGAGGGCGCGGAGCAAGACCCGTCGGATTGACGAAGAAGGCAATAAGGCCTTCAGTTCTGCTGGAGAGGCTTCAGGCGGAGATCCTGACGACTACGAAGAGGATTTCGAGCGAGGTTAGTCACTTATCTTCTTCCTCTGTATTCCAGAATTATTGACCCTGACCACTATTTGATGTTTCAGGGACAGTGGCTGACGATGAAGAAGAATTCCGTCCTTTTACTCGGGTGAGACCTCCAACTGCTGCTCCAGGTGCTAAATGGAAGAAGCTAGTTCGCAAGTCGCGTGCAGATCCACGGGCATCTGTCACGGATTTGACTGGAGATGATTCTACTAGCGACGGAGGTAACGTCTACCATATAGACCATTCTCTAGATCATTTAGAATTTCGAACTCATACTTTCTCCGTTTCTATGCAGGAGAGCGCGAGGAAGGCGAGATGAGTCTCGATCCTGCTCTTCATGACTTTGCATCTTCTGGTGAGCCTGACTTATCACAGCAGGTCGAATAGCCTGCAGACACCGCCGATGTGAGGGAGACCGTCAATGCAGGACCCGATCTAGCGCATCCAGGTACATCTACCATTGACGACACACCCTTTAGATGGCAATCAAGGGTATTGACTGATTCAGAATTTGTTCCTCCCGTAATCGTCTCTATGCTTCTTGCTCTTTTAGATAAATTGCAGGAGGCAAACATGGACTTCAGGAGTGGAGAGACTTACACACCCGTAGGAGGTAAGTCATTTCCATTGGTCATAGTTTCTGCATTCTTCTTTCGCCGTATTCATATCTTCTCGTGTCAGATTTCCCGACCGAAGGATTTGACGGAGAAGACTTGCTGGCAGACACTCCTATGTTCGACTACATCTATGGCTCTCCTCAGATTGATGGCCAATTACCTGAGGACATGTTTCCTGAGCCTACATTCACTGAGAATCCCAAGGATGGTCTTCATGAAGGTACGTGCCTCTTCTCAGGTCAATTATAGGACTAGCCATTTTTGACTAATGCAGCTATAATCTGACGATGCCATTTTGCGCTTGGCAGAGGTTTTTGTTGAGGCTGATCCTGTCGAGCCGGCTGTGAGACCAACTATACCAGTTGATACATCAGCAGCGGTCACACCTCCACCACCCCCAGTGACTCAAGGGGAAGGAGGTATAAGTCAAACAACTGAGAAACTCTATTCATTTCCCATTGAAGCTTTTGACGGATTTCCTCTTTTTTGTGTAGAGCCCTCTTCTCAGCTTCGTGTCCTTGTGAGGGATCTATTATCGGATAACGATCCTGAGAAGTTCATCATCTGTATAGAAGTCCGTTCATTCTTCTCCTTTGTGGGCTCCATGATTGGCAAACTCCTCAGCGGCGGACTCTCTTTTCCTCAGTTTAGGCCTTTCCTTGATTCCCGGATAAACTCCATCAGGGGTGCAGGATATCTGGATCTGGCGGAGGCCCTAGTTGACGACCTTGATCGCTTAGAGTGCGAGCTTCGGAGGTTACGTGAGCTGCAAGATGCAGGTGCTTCTTCGTTCATTGCTGTCCATCTGGATGCTCGCTTGCAGGCATCGCATGATACTCGAGTTTTTGCTGAGTTCGAGATTCAGGTGCAGCGGGATCGATTAGACCGAGTTGGGGCCAATCTTGCTGCTAGATCATCTTCACTTGCTAGTCTTGACTCTTCTATCGCCTCCTGCGAGACTGAGATAGAGGAGTTCCGAAGAGCGCTTTGTGAAAGAGAGGAGACTTTGAGTATCCTTCAGATGATGAAGGCACAGGATCAGCAGGCCCACACCGCTCTATCTAAGGAGTTTGCCTCTTTGAAGCAGAAGCTGACCGAGGCGGAGGAGGTTGCTGCGAAGACCTTTGCCACTACTGAGGATTCTATCAGAGCTGAGCTTAGGCAGGATTATGATGAGGAGCTGTCTAAGCTTCGCCAGCAGATTTCTAGCCATGCATTCGATGTGTGATTTTATTTGTTGCATGTTTTGACCTTTATGTTCTGACTTTTGATCCTTTTAGTGGAACTGGCTTTATTTTCGTCTTTATTATGATTCCTCATTTTGTTTAAAATGATTGACCATAATACTTATAGGATTTTTGGCAAACCCTCAGCCATCAACGGATTTGATTAGCCTTTACCGACTACCGTTTGAGTCGGGCTAGCATGCGGATTATCTAAATCCGTTCCGCATGTGATGTTGTGCTAAGAGAGTTAACGCTCTTAGTGCTACGATATTGAATACGTAGACTTCGTCTTTCTCACGGGAATAGACTACCCGGCGACGCGTGTTAGGCGTTGACTTTAGGATTTTTAGCTAACCCCCAGCCTTCAACGGATTTGATTAGCCTTTATCGACTACCGTTTGAATCGGGCTAGCATGCGGATTATCTAAATCCGTTCCGCATGTGACGTTGTGCTAAGAGAGTTAACGCTCTTAGTGCTACGATATTGAATACGTAGACTTCGTCTTTCTCACGGGAATAGACTACCCGGCGACGCGTGTTAGGCATTGACTTTAGGATTTTTAGCTAACCCCCAGCTTTCAACGGATTTGATTAGCCTTTACCGACTACCGTTTGAATCGGGCTAGCATGCGGATTCTCTAGATCCGTTCTGCATGTAACGTTGTGCTAAGAGAGTGAATTCTCTTAGACTCGATGCTACGACTTCGAATATGTAGGCTTTGCCCTTGTCACGGGAATAGGCTACCCGGCAACATGTATTAGACGCTGACTTATCCCTACTTAGGCTTCGGGATCAAAGTCCCCAGAATCGAACTCTGGTGTCTTCTTCATACGGAAAAAGACTAAACCGACGACGCGTGTTAGGCGTCGACATATCCTTTCTTAGGATTCAGGATGAAATTCCCCATGCGTGTAAGACATGGATTTTGGTGTTATTAATAACAACCTGCCACAATGTTGAATATGTGGACGGGTGTTCTTTTTAACGGTTAAGCACTAACCGGCAGCGCAGGTTAGGCGCAGACCTATCCTTTCTTAGGTTTCAGGATAAAATACCTCAGAATCGAACTCTGGTGTCTTCTTCATACGGAAAAAGACTAAACCGGCGACGCGTGTTAGGTGTTGACATATCCCTTCTTAGGATTCGGGATGACATTCCCCAGAATGGAACTCTGGTGTCTTTTTGTACGGAAAAAGACTAAACCGGCAGCGCGTGTTAGGCGCAGACTTATCCCTGCTTAGGTTTCGGGATAAAATACCTAGGATGAATCCTAAATTGACAAATTTTGGAAAAGGTTGATGTGGGAAAGGAAGAATTTTATATTCTATTTCCTGGATTCTGGAAAGGAAGAATTTTATATTCTATTTCTAGGTCTTCTTTTAGGGTGAAGGCGAACCCGAAAACAAGGAAGGAAGAATTTTATATTCTATTCCTTGATTCTGGAAATAAAGAATTTTATATTCTATTTCCAGCTGGACAGGAGACTCGGGGTAGGATCTCCACTCCGAGAATCTGAAAGATTTAGATAAACTTACCTTTTATAGGATCGGTCATCTAATCAGAAGATGAATTTCTCGTTTATCGAGATGAAATTTCAAATTCGGTTATAACCATTGAAAAGGTGTAACCAAAGAGAAAAGGAAAGGAGTTCTTTCGTTTATCAAAAAAAGGGAACTCCGAACTGAAAGTAGACCTCTTGTTCATGGGAAGAATCAAGAGGGGAATTTGCTGGTGGTTTGGACCAGAAAGATATTTTTTGTGGACTCACTGTCAATTGAAATTGATCAGTGAGGGATTTTGGAGATGAAAATGATTTTGGGTTATCCTCTAGAATATTAAGTGTAATATTCTCCAAGGAATTTCCCGATAAATGGGTTATCCCGAATGTACTAAGGATAGTACTTTTCAGGAACTTCCCATTTATTGGCATTAACTGCCTGGCGCCCTCTAAAGTTATGAGGCGATATGCGCCGTTTGAGTAGATTGTGTCTATCACAAACGATCCTTCCCATTTGGGTTCGAATTTACCTTTCTTCTTAGAATTGAGGATTATCGGTCGGCGAGCAGCGAGGACCAGATCTCCTTCCTTGAAGCTTCTCTGTCGGACTCTCTTGTTGAAGGCCCTAAATATTCTGGCTTGATAGAACTCAATATTTTGTTGAGCTTCCAAGCGTCTTTCATCCAACATCTCGAGCTCTCTGAGGCGTTTCTGATGTTGTTCTTCCATCGTCATCTCAGTCGCGAGGGCAATCCGAAGGGACGGGATTTGGATTTCCAGAGGAAGCACGACTTCACATCCATATACCAACGAATATGGGGTAGCTCCCATAGGCGTGCGTATGGTGGTGCGATAAGCCCAGAGTGCTTCACCGAGTTTATCGTCCCAGTCTCGTTTATTGGTCTTCACGAGCTTTGACAGGATCTTAATGATCGTCTTGTTGAAGGCTTCAGCTAATCCGTTCGCAGCAGGATAATAAGATGTCGACGAAACGTCTTGGATTTTAAACTTGTCGCAAAACCTGACGAAGGCGTTGCTTATGAACTGCGGACCGTTGTCGTGAATGATCCGTCTTGGCACGCCGTGTCGGTATATGACGTGATGCTTGATGAAATTGATGACGTTGTTCGTCTTTACTTCTTTAAGCAGAATCGCTTCAGCCCACTTTGAGAAGTAATCTGTAATCGCGAGAATAAACCGATCACCTTTGACTGAAGGGGGAAAAATAGGGCCGACTATGTCCATTCCCCATGTCTCGAAGGGCCACGACATGGTTGACGTGTGTAACGGCTCTGGCGGTTGGTGCATATAATTTGCATGTACCTGACAGGCATGACACTCTCGAGCGTATTCGATTGCATCGTGAACCATTGTTGACCAGAAATAGCCCATTCTCCTGATACGGTCGTACAGTTTGGGACCGGGCTGATGCGCACCACATTCTCCTTCGTGTGCTTCCTTAAGAACTTCTTTCGCTTCTTCGTTCGAAAGGCATCGGAGCAATAGACCATCGTACCCTCGACGATATAACATATGTGTCTCGGTATTATAGAAGAATCTTGGCGCTCTTCGGCGGATCGATTCTCTTTCTTTTACATCCTCTGGCAAAATAGCATATTGGACGTAGTCAATGATAGGAAAACGCCAATCTTGGGACTCAGACCCAATTTGGGTTGAATTCACCTCCTTGGTGTTGACGTTTCCGTCATCTTCCTCTTCGATATCCATATTGTATATGGGTATGCAGAGTTGATGCGTCCTCACCGTGACTAGCTGTTCAGTTTCGGGAGGTTGTGCGAACGATACCGCTAGTGCTGCCAGTGCATCCGCATAAGCGTTCTAAAGACGAGGGATGTACTCGATAAAGAATTCTTCAAAAGAATCCGCCATTTTGATGGCCTCCTGGTGGTATGGGATCAGGTCTTGGTTCCTGACTTCATACTCTCCACGGACTTAGTTAACTATCAACTGAGAATCTCCAAAAGCTTCAAGGTATTCGACCCCCAGCTCCTTGGCGAAACTAAGTCCAATGATGAGCGCATTGTACTCGGCTATGTTATTGGAACACGGACTAGTCAGTGAATAAGCCCGAAGCATCACATGCTTCCCCGGGGAAACTAAAACGACCCCCACTCCTGAGGAAATTTTAGAACATCCGGGTGTGCTCGCTACATTGGTTGCTCGAGAAGCCCCGTCGAAATATAGTTGCCATATTTGTTGGTGCGACGTAGTGTTAACCTCGTGGGTTTCATCCGGCAAGTCATCATACACTTCTGCCGTATCCGTCATCGGATTTGCCGCCAAAAGATCACAAATTGCTTGCCCCTTGATCGACTTCTGCTGTTTGAAGTGCAGATCATATTGGGACAAGAGAAGGGCCCATTTCGCTAACCACCAATTCATAGAAGCCGGTTGCGTCATAAATACCCGTACTGGATTAACATTGGAGATGACGTAAATCGTCTGTCCAACCAAGTAATGCCGCATCTTTTGTACTGCAAATACCAATGCGAGGCATTCTTTCTCAATCATCGGATATCGAGACTCAGCGCCTACCAAGGTTCGACTTAGGTAATAAACTGCCTGCTCGTGACCGTTATCGTCGTCTTGTGCTAGTAAAGCACTTATTGAGTGGTTCATCGCCTTGATGTAAATCAAGAACGGTTTACCTGATTTCGGTGCGACGAGAACAGGAGGATTCGCGAGATACGTTTTGATATCCTCGAATGCTTTTTGGCAGGCGTCGTCCCAAATAAACGACACACCTTTCTTGTTTAGCTTTGAGAACGGTTGGCACTTCCCAGAAAGATTGGAGATGAACCGCCGGATGTAAGCTAAACGCCCTTGTAACCCTCTGAGTTCTCTAAGATTTCTAGGGGGTTGTAGTTCATTTATCGCCTTTACTTTATCAGGATCAATGTGTATACCTTTAGTGGTGACGACGAATCCGAGGAATTTTCCGCTGGACATTCCAAGGAAGGATTTAGTGGGGTTCATCTTCAATTGATGATTCCGCATGAGATCGAACATCGTCTTCAAGTCCTTGATGTGATCTTCTTTGTTACGGCTTTTTACCACCAAATCATCAACGTAGCACTCGACCGTTTTCCTGAGGTGTTCTTAGAAAATCTTAGTCATCGCTCGCTGGTACGTGGCGCCTGCGTTCTTCAGACCGAAAGGTATCATCGTGTAGCAAAATACACCGAGGGGCGTTCTGAACGCTGTATGCTTCTCGTCGTCCGGATGCATCTTGATTTGGTTATATCCTGAAAAGCCATCCATAAAGGACATCCTCTCAAACCCGCATGTATTGTCGATAATGACATCCGTGATTGGGAGAGGAAAGTCGTCTTTTGGGCATGCCGTGTTCAGGTCCCTGAAGTCGATGCAAATTCTGATCTTGCTGTTCTTCTTCATGACTGGGACAATATTAGCTAGCCAGTCTGGATGTTGCTCCTCTCGGATGAATCCTGATTGGATTAATTTCTTAACCTCTGCCTCAATGGCTTCCATAATCTGCGGACGAAACCGTCTCTGCTGTTGCTTGACAGGTTTGGCATCCAGCTTGATATCGAGGCGGTGCATCACCACATTGGGGTCGAGCCCTGGCATGTCCTCGTAATTCCAAGCGAAGACGTCAACGTACTCCCTGATGAGAGCAATTAATTCATCCTTTTTATCTGGGGAAGACTATCGCTGATGAATATCGGCTTTGGGTTAGCCTCGTCGCCCATGTTAATTTGGACGACCTTATCTTCGGTAGGGGGTTCTCTCTGTTCAAACCTATCGCCATACTGCATGTTCAGGTGATGAACCCACGGGTCTTCCCATGTTGGCATTTGATCATCGTCCTCCATCATGGATGGATCAGCTGTAGCCATGTTTGACATTAGAGCTTTGAAGAGTTCCCCCAAACTGGTGTCGGAGTCCCCCTCTGAAGAATCTGACGGGTACCCGCATTGGTTACTGATTAACCAACCACATTCGTCTTCTGAAGAAGAGGCATACCCTAATCCTCGTCTGAACCTGTAATAATTATCCGGCTTCCCTTTCGGTACATACGCCGCTTTAGCTGGAACACGGGATCCTCGATCGAAGTATAAACCTTCTCCGAGTGCGAAATTATATCCCTGTTTTTCCATGAGCTTGCGCGCTTCCGGACTATACTTGGATAAATGCAGACCAGGCTTGTCGTCATTCTCATCTTCTCTCACGGAATGATCGGGTAGTGGAGAACCGTCTCCTTTACCGTAAACCACTTCTCTTTCGCCTCCTATTTTGGCAGGGACGACCACGGTTGTTCTGTAAGAATGCTGGAGGTGCTTCTTCGTTACATAGGACGATCGAAGCGGCATATACAAATCGGGATTATCATACACTCCCTTTAATACATCATCCAAAGACAGAGAGTACTCTAAATCGTCATTTATTTCATTATTGGCAAGCTGCCAGTTACAACTGCCATCTGACGATTGTTCATCATCGAGATTGATTACCAAGGGTACAATGTCGTTTATAACAAAACCTCCAGAGTAATCAAATCTGGCCTCAGTATCAGCTTCTTCTCCGCTGTCCGTGCCGTGGGCCGATGGTTCAGTATCGGATTCGTTACCATAAAGGAGAGAATCAGTGAAGTAATTCTCGTACCCTTTAAATGGTTGCTTATCCGCGACCACCGTCCTCACTTTATTATCAGTGTCGACATATTTCAGACACTGATGAAGAGTAGAGGGGATTATAACGTTACTATGGATCCAAGGCCGACCCAATAGTAAATTATAGGATGTCTCAGCATCTATCACGTAACACGTGACCTCCGTCTTCAGATCGCCCATTTGGCATTTTATCCGGATCTTACCCAAAGGTCTTGACCCGCTGGTATTGAATCCGTAGATAACCGTGCCTGTAGACGCCAACTTACTAACTGGAATGCCGAGGTTATGCATCAAGCGAAGTGGCATAATACTCACAGCGGAACCCGGATCCACTTGGATTCGGTTGACCTTGCTGGAGCAAATGTACCCAATAAAATATAAGGGTCGATCATGGTTTGAATTCTTCGTCTGCATATCCTCCTTGGTGAAGGTAATGCAGGGAAGATTCGTAGCCGCTATATTGCAATGCTGACTCAGTGGTTCTGGCTCTTCGTGCACCGGCTTGATTCGAGTCAGGAACGCTTCCGAATTGGCCAAGGCTTCTTGCAAGGCTTCCCGGGTCTCTTTGGACAACCGCAGCAACTCATACAGCGTTATCCATGCCGGAATGTTGGCTAATTGAGCCATGATATCGAAGACTTGCAGAGTTTTCGAGCTTTCCGGTTTGTCTCTTCCAATCGGACGATTGAAACGAGACTGCTTCGGATTCTGAACCTCCTGGGGATTCTTCTCTTTCGGTTTGTTGACCGACTGTTGTCGAGCTTCTTCGCCTGGTGTAGGACTCGCAATCACCCCCAGCTCTGTGAGAGTTTTGCCTGGTCCCCGTTGATCACTAGGTGGCGGATAATTGTAGTGATACTCATTTCCGCTTCTAGTGGCGAAGGCTTCTTGTTCTTCTTCGGAGAGCGGGAAAGTAGGAGCTTCATCACCATCTTCTTCGAAGATTGCTGAGGTGGCGTTGCAGGTCTTGCCTTTACCCTTTCTTCTCGAGGAAGTTGCCCACTGCTCGTCTTCAATGAGATCGGGGTGGACCCAAAGGATTTCACCGTTCGAAGTCGTGTGTGGCACCAGTCCCTTTTGACGCTGTCCGTATGGATCGTCATTCACCGTCTTCATCCCCACTTTGGTGATGCGCCGTTCTGGTTCGAACCATGTCGTGGGCACCGATCCAAAGCTGATTAACACCGCATTTGCTCCAACATTCTTAGACGGCTTCGGGGTTATGACGCCCACGTCGATTAACGCCTGGATCTTGTCCTTGAGATGGTAGCACGACTTCGTCGGGTGATGGACCGCTCTATGGTACGCGCAATACCTTGGGTCCGTCACTTTGCTGGCTCCTTCTTGATCCACGATCGCCGGCAGCTGTATCTTGTTGTTCTCCTTGGGTCCGTCACTTTGCTGGCTCCTTCTTGATCCACGATCGCCGGCAGCTGTATCTTGTTGTTCTCCAACAGGTACTTGAAGATGCCGGGAACCTCGTCATCTTTGAAGGAGTATGTTTTGGGAAACCTTGGCTCTGACGACTTCTGCTTCTGAGGCCATTGTTGCCATTACGGCTTTGGTTGTTGCGGCGCTCGCTGCTGCGGCTGTTGCTGAGGTTGCAATTGAAAAGTCTGATTAGCATCAACTGCATTAGCACGTGCCTTACCTTTCCCCCGGGGGTAAAGTTCTGTTGTGGAGCAGTCGTCGCCTGTTGGCCTCTTTCCGCCTTCTTCCTCCTGAGGAATCGCTCGGCTTGCTCCCCTCGGACCTTCAAGTCTTTCCACGTCTTGGACGGTGTTGTCCCCATTGCTTCCAACACATCCAGTGCAAGGTTGTTATGGCAGGTTTGGAGGATGAACTCCTCAGTGATCGGGTCCCGACAATTCATCGCTTTGTTCCGGAACCTCTTGACGAAGGTGTCGACCAGCTCTCCGTCCTTTTGCTTCTCATCGAGCAACGTTCCGATGGATATCTCGGTGTCGTCGTCGAAGAAGTTGGCGAGGAATTTGGTCTCCATGTCGTCCCAGCTATTCACGCTCCCTGGCTTGAGGCGACGATACCAATCGAAAGCGGCTCCGTGGAGAGTGCTAACGAATGACCGTACCATCAGAGGCCCATTACCGGAGATGACACCCAGGTGCGATTTGAAATAAATCAAATGCTGAGTGGGTGAACCCTTTCCATCAAACGGCGTGAAGTTAATGAGACTAAACTTTGCCGGATAGGGGATTGATTCCCATTCTCTCGGGTATGGACAAGGAATGCCCGTCTTCTTCATCTCTTGAGCGGAAATCAACGTATTGATTTTGCTCTCGAGATTTTTGATCTTCAAGTTTTCACTTGTATCTTCATTAGCATTCTCGTTACCACCCCCTGCATTGTCGGGAGGATTATTGGTATTATTCACACCTGTGTCCTCATCGTCCAGATTGATCTGGTTAGGATGACTTGGCTCGCCTTGCTGGTTTGTCAGCGCTCGGATTTGCTGGTCATGCATTTCTCTCATAGTCTGCATGGCCATCTGCATTTCGTGCTTGAAGCTCTCTTGCTGTTTAGCCATGGCTTCTTCGACCATCTTGGCCACTTGTTCCGCGCTTATCATCAACGACTCGCGGGGTTGACCTTCACTGGATACCGTATTGTCCGACGCAACTGCGGAACCGACATCCAATTCTTCATCTTCTGAAGGAGGTCTTGTCCGAATCCTGCCATAAGTTCCTCGTCTAATGGCTCCGGACTGCAGACGAGTTAGATACCGGGGTACTGGCGGAATTGACTCGAGATTATCCCGTGTCGATGCCCTTTTGCTGGTCATGTTGGTGGTGACCCTCAGAAATTCTCCGTCTTCGACTACCCTCCTTCTTCGTCGGAAACGCCTAGGCCTTGATCTTGGCGTTTCGGCACTGAGCCTTTCGAAAACCGAAACTCTTTCGGGGACCGTCTCAATGCAGTTGCATTCAGACAATACCGCCCGAATGAGTTTGGAACAGGGGCATTGAGTTTCCAATCTCCGAGGACTCCTCTTCCTGGTTTTCCTTGTGCTCCCGTCACGATAGTACAACTCGTCGGTTTGACGGTCGGAGCAACTCATCGTGTGTCGGCACGATCTCTCAGGTATAACGTTATCGTCATCAGACGACAACGTCTCCTTCTGAGGGCGAACTGCCTTCTTTGGGCTCTCAAGAGTCACGCGCCTCGAAACATGCCTTTTCGGGCGTGAGTTCTCAGCGGGCTCCTGGACTTCGATGCGCAAACTAGTGCGCGCAGCTGGCTTGAGCTCCTTGTCATGCTGAAGGTGACGGCGACCCCCAGTGTGCTGAGTCGTTCGGGGCTTCTTCACTGGGCCCAAACGCTCTTGAACTAGAGCCTTGCCTCGTTCATCGGGAATTGGACCGAGGCGCTCCAAGACTAATTTTCTCCTTTGGGCGATTCCGCAGGATCTCCCGGAGTGGCTACTGGAACACACGGCGATTTTCGGTTTGATTCGCCGAGGTAACCTTTGTGAAGCGCTGGCAAGGGTCGTGCCCTTAGCTGAATCGCCGGCTTCAGACTTCGGCTTCCAAACTTGGCGGGTCGGTGGCGGCTTTTGGCCCCTTCCTTCTGCAGTCTTCTTCGTGCCTCTTGGACTGAGCTCGTGCTTAGCGCTGACATTTGGCGCGGACGCTTTTGCGAATGCGGCTACTTCGAGTGTTGAACGTTCCCGTTTACACGAGACGCCATTACGCCTCGTTGGCGGCTTGGAGGACTGCAATTATGGCGTTTGGGGCTGTTTGCCCCTCCTGCTCTTCAGATCCGCGTTGTAGCGGACTCCGTCGGTGGACTCCATCGCTCTGGCGAATTCTTTGGCCAAGCGCTGGCGTCGCCTTTGGCGGGCTCTCTTTGAGAGAGTCACCGCCCCTTTGGTGACGGAGGAATTGGTTGGAACCAGCTTGATCTGGTTAGAGGTTGGTTGAGCTTCACCCGACGCGACTTCGGCGTCAACCGGGGTGAGATCCTCGTTGGTAGCTTCAACTTCTTCGTACCAACGCACCATTCTCATGGAGGAGAACTTCTTGGACTTACGGGGGGAGGTCGATCCAGACGAGGATGACAGATACTCCTCGAACTTCTGTTGATCGAATTCGTATTCGACCTCCTCTTCGACCGGGATGCAGATCCGCGGCTGCGACGCATCGATCTCGGCAGCGAGATCGTTGGCTCCCACTGTGGTCGCCAGATTGTTCGCGAGAAAAATTGTTTTCTTTGATGATTCCATTGATTACTTTGTTAACAGTTTATCGGTTACAAAGCTCCGGTCTTTTTATAAGATTCGGTTACAACGAGATCAAAAAAAGAAAATAAAAGATTACAACTTTCCTTTTATATCGAACAAATCACGAGCTCCTGTTTTGCGGTCACTCGCTTGCGTGGGTTCTTTGCCAGCGCCGGGTTTATCCGTGGACCACCGCGCGATCTAGATCCGGTCGGATCTACACGGTATATCGGGCGTTATCTCACGAAGGAAATAACGGACGTGGGGATTATTTCACTAAGGAAAATAATAGCCTAAGTGTCGAGATCGACCAAGCGATATCGAGACTCTTCTCGGGATCAAAGGCCAAGCTTTGATCCGGAGGAAATCCGTGTAGATCTCAGATCTGAATTCTCTCGAACTCCTGCCTAAAATAGCTAGGACGATCGCCAAGAATCAGATCTGGAAGTCCGAGTGTTGAGTTGCAAGTCCGGGGGTTGAGTTCTCAATTTGGCAGAGGTTCGGCTCCAGAAAATCCAACCTTTAAAAATGAGGCATCAAGGATCTATTTATAGGCACAATCAGGTCGGATCTGGGCCCAGATCTGGGCCCAGATCAGACTGTGGCTGCCACCCGAGCCACCCTTGGGTGGCTCGGCAAAGGCCGACCACACTTTGGGGTGGCTCCGGCCACCGGAGCCCCCGAGCGGCTCGTTCTGTTGGCCCGGCTTTTGCCGCGTCGTCCGTTTGTCCGGTTTCGTGGTTTATCGGTTTATCTGATCTTCGTCGTTGATCTGAATCCTGATTTGGCAGTCCGGATCCTGATATGGCAGTAAACCCGTTTCGGTGATTGAGTTCAAATCCGTTCAACAGTTGGATGACTCGATGACTCACCGATTCGGTGTTCGAGTTCGAATCCATTCCGTAGTTGGATGACTCGTTGACTCACCGAGCCGTTGGCTTGATTCCGCACGCGAATGGATGCATTCCGTTGCTTGCGTGCGATTCGTTAGCCTCGTCGCCTCGTTAATCCGCTTCGTTGCGTGTCACTTGGCTTCGGTATTGTGGACTAACGCTCGTGTTTAGATACGTCGCCCGATGGTCCGTCGATTTGTCGAATCAGCGTGCCAAGCTATGTTCAGGGACCTATAGGCACTTTTATACGGCTACAATGTTTGCTATTTTAAGTTTTGAAAAGTCAGGGTGTTTTGTTTAATTTTAAACTTTTGAGGGTATTTTATATAAATTTGAAAACTTTTTGGCCTTTTTTTGTAATACTTCATGTATTATAATATGTTAGCTATATATGATTTCTCAATCTTATTTTTAAAATTGTTGCACTATAGGTAGCTCACGTGGGATTAATTTATGATATAATTAGTTCTAGGATAGATTAGAATTTAAATGAAATATTCACAATAGTATTTCATATGTTTTATTAATCTTATTTTTTTAAATTGTTTAGATACATGCAATTCACGCGGGATTAGTACAAGATATAATTTAAATTAAGATAAAGTAAGATTTGAATAATATATTTAAAATAGTAAAAAGTAATATTAATCATAAAATCTTTTTTCAAAACTCATATTTCTAAAGGAGTTACATATATACGCACATGAACTAGTAATTTATTTTCTTGCGAGAGATTCGGAAACCTTTTTATTTGAACCGAACTTTCCTCTTTTAGGAGCTGTTTGGTTCTATGTTTTTACCGTGTAAAAGGATGGAAAGTGTAAAAAAGTGGGTCCCAATGTCAGCTTTAATCACTTTTAATTGTTTGTTTGTAGTTGTGAAAATAGTGTAAAGTGATTTCATATGCTGATGTGGCTTGTAAAGTGATTTCATAAAAAAAAGACATGATTTTAGGAGAAAGCTAACATTGAAGTCAGGAAAAAATAATAAAAAATAATTCCAACCAATATGATCATTTGAGTAGGGACCACTTTTTACACTTTCCAAACAAACAATTAAAGTTACATTTACAAACCAAACAAGTGTTTTATGATTCCAATGGAATCAAAAACAAACAAAGAAAAGTATAAAAGTGAAATTGATGAGGTGGACAACAACTTTCCAAATTGTGTCATAAATACACAACTTTACCAACAACAACCAAACAGCCCCTTAGTAATTAGAGGAGATGAAACCCAAAAGATGAAAGGAAAAAGATTTTTGGCTGGCGGTCCAACCGCAAGCCAAGTAGCAGGGTTCAAGATGAAACTGACACAGTTGCCAGTTGCCGAAAGGACAACAGGGTAAAACAAGAGGAGCTAGGTCCGTTCCATATATAATATAAAATATTAAAAAATAATAATAGTTTGATTTCTATAACTCCGAACATGACAGCCTGTCGGCAACCCAACCCCCCTTTTCTCCCTTATCCCTCTCCATCTCTTTTCTTCCTCAACCTTTTCCTCTCTCTCTACGAATTTCGTTTTTCTCTCTCTCTTCCTATTTCCCCTCGTTGATCCTGGGGCTTCTGAGATCTCTCGCTGCGGCTCTTGGATCCGGGTTCAGCGCCCCAAGGGCTTCGTCTTGACCCTGGTATCGTTGGATTTGGCCTCCCTGCGCTCAGATTAGGGTTTCTACGTCGTGGAAGTTTTTGAATGCTGGATGCTCCGCTGAGGTACCTCTTTCTTTCTTGTGTTGTGAGTTGAATCTGTCAAGTTTATGATTGTTTGTGTTGTCAGTTGGGAGAAGTTTTAGATGAATCTAGGATTTACTCCTTTTGTCTTTCCTATAATTTTTACATGGGTTAATGAAGATGTGATGTTAAAGGAGTGGTATTTAGGAGTCGTGATGTTGATTTATTATGCGACACATTAGTTTAGAGATCAAGCTTATAGAAGCTTGATTTTATGCAAGAATTTGATTATTCAGGTAAGTGGAAGAAATGCCGGTGTTCTACGGTTAGAAGGAATGGCAAATATTGTCTTTTGACTATTTGATAAATCGAGATGTAGGTTATGTTGCGAGGAGGGTTTTTTGGGATGGTTGTTTTAGTGTCATTCAGATAGGTGGTACCTGCGTAGGGTTGGATGCTTGGTCCTTTGGTTGCTTGAGTATTAGGTTATAAGAGTGTGAAGTTTGTGTCTTTGTGTCTTTCAATTGGCCATGGTCCTCATTTTCCAGTATCCGCTAATCAACGTTGTGGTCTTCCTATGAACGCTCTGTTTTTGGCCAATGCCGTAAATTATTTGTCTTGTTTGTCGTCAGTGAGGCTATTAATATTTATGGAAACTCTCTTTTTTGTACTTGATTTAATGTTGGCGGCTTTTGGTTAGCCTGCGGTTTTAAGGGAGCTCCTTTCTTGACGAGTGCGACTGGGATTGACGAGTTGCTTAGTGTGGGTATCTTGACGATTGCCAATAGGCTGCGATAGACAATGTCAAATAACGTTATCTTTCAAGAAATGGAAGATAAATGAACCAATTAAAAAGAATAGGCTCTGAGCCAGTGTTGTTTTGTGTATGGATATTACATGGATCATACCTATATTTTGCCTGTTTACAACCCCATCAACAGTATCTAATAATATGCATGTCAATTACAAAGAAAGCTAATTACCAATTGTTTGTAGATATGTACTTAAAAGATCATATAACTTGCAAGATTTTGCTGGGATTACTTTGAGAAGAGTAGAGACATTGGATCAAAAGTTTTCAGGACTCGAGGACATCGTTTGTTATAGGAATCATGCTCTTCAATAGATAGTCTTTGGCCCTATTATTTTTTCTTTTAAGGATCATAGGACGGAGTCTTTTCCAGTCAACGTTCGACCTATAACATCTTAAATGCATAAAGGACCAGCCGACTTCTTTCTTGAGATAATGCTGGAATTTTTGTCTTAAGAGTTATAAAAACCTGTATCAGAAGGTTCAAATGTTTAAGGTGTACGTTTTACAATATTTATTATGGAGAAGAAATAACTGAATTCTCAATCTATTAGCACAACATATGGCTAGAAGTTATTTTGCAAGAATGGAAGAAAAATATATTAACAAAAGCTTCTAGACTTTAATTGAAGATGTTTTTATAGGATTAATGAGCATGAGTTTAGTTAGAAGACTTCTTTCTCATGTAATTTAATTAGTTTAATCAATGTCTAGAAGCTTTTTGTTTAACACTTGTAAGTGTTAGTATATTTTTCTTCTATTCCTGCAAAATAACTTTCAGCCGTATGTTGTGCTAATAGATTACAGATTCTCTCCATAATAAATGATCTAAAACTTACACCTTCAACATTTTAACCTTATAATACAGGTTTTTATGGCTCTATGATAGAAATTCCAGTATTATCTCGGGGAAGAAGTCAGCTGGTCTCTTATGCATTTAAGATGTTATAGGTCAAACGTTGACTGGAAAAGACTTCGTCCTATGATCCTTAAAAGAATAAATAATAGGGTCAAGGACTATCCTTTGAAGAGCATGACTCCTGTAGCAAACGATGTCCATGAGTCCTGAAAACTTTTGATCCAAGGTGTCTACTCTTCTTAAAGTAATCCTAGCGAAATCTTGCAAGTTATATGATATCTTATAAGTCCATATTTACAAGTAATTGTTAATTATCTTTCTCTGTAATAATAGACACCTACATATTTGCTACAATATTTTTGTACAACATCTTGTATAAAGATGCGACAGTGAGAGTGACCATTGACATGCATATTATTTGATATTGTTGATGTGGTTGTAAACAATTAAAATATAGGTATGATCCATACACAAGCCTATTCTTTTTAATTGGTTCATTTGTCTTCGATTTCTTAAAAGTTAAAGCTATTTTAAATTGTTATTTAATGTAGTGCACATTCTTAGATGGAGACTAAACAACTACCAAGAGTGCACCATCTGAAGAGATCCTAGTGAATTATTGATATAGGTACCTAATTGGGGTAAATGAAAAGATTAAATAAATATTGTTTTTTGTTATTTAGATTATTATTGATATATTTATTTAGATAATTAATTAATGCATGAATTAAAAGGCATAAAAGAGTACTATCCATCTTTTGAATAGTATATTTTTCCATTGTTTTCAGACAAGGTTTGATGCATCAGCTGTATCATACCGAATTTTGAGCATGTTTGTAAAATATAGCTAAAACCAAACTATTTAGTTGATAATGGTTGACAACGTTTAATACATGCTGATGTAGAATAATAATTCGAGCTACGAGATATGAAGTTTGAAGCAATTGAAGTTGAACGGATAATGCAATATTAGGAACAAATCATTGAATTTAAAATTTGTGATTAAACTTGGAAGTTACTTTATTCACTTATAAAACCGATCCGATATTGCTAAAACCACATAATCTTCAATACTTATACCAATTGGCAATAAACATGCAATCCAAATCTCGACAGTTTTGAAATTTCGAACCTTGTTTCCACATAAACAATGCACCACAACCCAGCATGTAAAGTTCATGCATTGCCTGAACCACGATTAATAGGTTCAAAAGTATAGACATTCTTTTTAGTAAATGTCTGAGATATAATTCCTTTTCTAATTCATTTTCTTTTTAAATTTCACAAATCATCCCTGAACTTTGGAGTGTTTTGCACATCCCTCCCCGCATCCCCGGACTTTATAAACTAGAGAACACCCTCTGAACTTGTCTTACTAAAATATGATGCCAGTTCGTTTAAGCTGCCTTGTGCTTGGCTTATGACATGTTTAAAAGAACTCTGCCCCTATTTACTTGATATATCTGATATATTGCCCTTCTTAAGGTACTGTCCCGAGGTATACATTCGTAGCAGGGGCCACCAAATCAAAAGCTATCATGGCTTCAAGCGTATCAAGGACTAGGAGCATAGATGGATCGACGTCAAAAATAATAAAAATAAAAATCAAAAGGTTTTGAATCATTCCCCGTGAACCTTTATCTATAGAGTGCAAAACAAAAAAATTGTAAGTATGAGTACAAATACAAGTCTTTTACTGGCAAGTGAGAGACATTGAACTATGACATAGGAATAGGAATGCCTAAGTTCCACGGGTATGGGTACCGCCTTATAGGACACGAAAAATTTGGAAAAGGTAGGATACAGGGACATGACTATATGTGTATGTTATGTACAGTTATATGTTTAAAATTTATATATTACATTAGATAAATATTATTTTTCCATTTACACAACCAATGTATAAGAAATAGACGTGAAGTGTAGGATATACGTCCAAGAAGTGTATGAGTGTTTTAAATTAAAACATGTAATATATAGTTGAGTATATGCTAAGCAAACATATCATATATTCGAGAATTGTCCAAGAAGTTTTAGTATGTGTACAGGTAGGGGTGTGTTGGGTATGGGTATGGCTGCCTTACAGAAGTATCCAGGTAATATAGCTTCTAATGGATACCATGATTATCATTATTTGATAATATTTGATGCTTCGTTCACACAATGTTATAACTCAAGTGCGTACATTATTACTTTTAAGAGCACCCTTAGTGTAGCCTTGTTTTAAGAAGCCCTACTGTTAGTATGTTTAGCACTTGGTAAAGTGGTGGTTTGATGATTGAGGAACCAGACTTGGTTAACCCATCTACCTCTTTGCACTTGGTTGAGTTTTAATAGGACAATTTTGCTTGGAATTGTGCAACTTGAGTTCCCTTTTGGCCCCCTTTATCTGTCTTATCATACCTGAAGTTTATTATTATGATTTCTGAGAACTCTTTTACTTTATTTTATCCATATTCTATAATGAGCATGAACGATTCGAGAAGTTTGATCATACCTGAATACTTTAGTTTTGTCATGAAATATTTTACTTAGTTCTTTTATTTATGTTTTACTTTAACTTATACCATGGGCTGGAAGTAGGAGGCATGTCATGCACAAGACTAACAATAAAAATCTTCGTGAGAAACAATTATTAATGATATTTTCAGCGTAAAACATCTTAAATAAAAGTCTACAAGTTTCCTGTTTAACACTTGTAAGTGTTAATATATATTGTTTCTATTCCTGCAAATTAACTTCCAGTCGTACGTTGTGTTAATAGATTGCGGATTCAGTTGTTTCTTCTCCATAATAAATGTTGTAAAACTTGCACCTTCAACATTTTAACCTTCTGATACAGGTTTTTATGGCTCTAAGACAGAAATTCCAGCATTATCTCAAGGAAGAAGTCAGTTGGTCCCTTATGCATTTAAGATGTTATAGGTCCAACGTTGACTGGAAAAGACTTCGTCCTATGATCCTTAAAAGAATAAATAATAGGATCAAGGACTATCCGTTGAAGAGCATGATTCCTGTAGCAAACGATGTCCTCGAGTCCCGAAAATTTTTGATGCAAGGTGTCTCTACTCTTCTCAAAGTAATCCCAGCGAAATCATGCAAGTAAGTTATATGATATCTTTTAAGTCCATATCTACAAGAAATTGTTAATCATCTCTTTGTAATAATAGACACCTATATATTTGCTACAATATTCTTGTGCAACATCTTGTATAAAGATGCGACAGTGAGAGTGACCATTGACGTACATATTATTTGATACTGTTGATGAGGTTGTAAACAGGCAAAATATATGTATGATCCATGTAATATCCATACACCAGCCTATTCTTTTTAATTGGTTCATTTTTCTTCCATTCCTTGAAAGTTAAAACTATTTTAAATTGTCATTTAATGTAGTGCACATTCTTTGATGGAGACTAAGCAACTACTAGGAGTGCACCGTTTGAGGAGATCCTAGTGAATTACTGATATAGGTACCTAGTTGAGATAAATGGAAAGATTCAATAAATATATTATTTTTTGTGTAGATTACTCTTGATATATTTATTTAGATAATTCATTATTGCATGAATTAAAAGGCTTAAAAGAGTACTATCCATCTTTGATTCTTTGAATAGTATATTTTTTCCGTTGTTTTCACGCAAGTTTTGATGCATTAGCCGTATCATAACGAATTTTGAGCATGTTTGTAAAATATAGCTGAAACCAAACTATATAGTCGATATTGGTTAACATTTAATACATGTTGATGTAGAATAATAATTCTAACTACGAGATATGAGGTTTGAAGTAATTGAAGTTGAACGGTAATACAATATTAGGAACAAATCATTGAATTTAAAGTTCGTGATTAAACTTGAAGTTACTTTATTCACCTATAAAATCGATCCGATACTACTAAAATCACATAATATCCGATACTTATACCAATTGGCAATAAACATGCAATCCAAATCTCAACCAGTTTTGAAATTTCAAACCTTGTTTCCACAAAAACAATGCACCACAACCCAGCATGCAAAGTTCTTGCATTGCCAGGACCACGGTTAATAGGTTCAAAAGTATATACTTTCTTTTTAGTAAATGTCTGAGATGTAATTCCTTTTCTAATTCATTTCCTTCTTAAATTTCACAAATCATCCTTGAACTTTGGAGTGTTTTGCACAACCCTCCCCGCACCCCCGAACTTTATAAATTAGAGAACACCCTGTGAACTTATCTTACTAAAATATGGTGGTAGTTTAAGCTGCCCTGTGCTTGCCTTGTGACATGTTTTAGAGATCTCTGCCCCTATTTACTTGATATATCTGATATATTGCCCTTTTTCAGGTATTGTCCCGAGGTATACATTGGTAGCAGTGGCCACCAAATCAAAAGTTGTCATGGCTTCAAGCGTATCAAGAAGGATCGGGAGCATAGATGGATCGACGCCACCGTTAATGACATTCTTAGCCCTGTTGAAGCCTTCCACCTCCAAACCATGTTCCAGCCAATGATAAGCCACGACCAGCGTTTTGACTTCGATCGCATCCCTGCAGTCCTCGAACTATGTTTCCAAGCCGGAGCCAAAGTTTCAGACGGAACCTCTTACAACCTAACACAAGATACTAAAAAATTGTATCAGATTGGTCAAGAGACTCTAGATGCATGGGAAAAACTCAGGGATGGAGTTCAGAAACTCTTGTTTGTGTACCCAGCTAAAGTTTGTGAGCACTGCTCAGAGGTTCACATTGGGCCCTCAGGCAATAAAGTTCGCGCTTGTGGGGTTTTTAGGTATGAGGGGTGGCGTGGGGCCCACCGGTGGAGGAAGGCGGGGGTGGACGATTTGGTGCCTTCGAAGGTTTTGTGGCACCGGCGGCCGCATGATCCTGAGGTGCTTGGGGATGCTGGACGGGGGTATTATGGTCATTCCCCGGCTGTGGTGGAGCTATGTATGCAGGCTGGTGCTAGAGTGCCGAAGAAGTACTTCTGTATGATGAAGTTGCTGGGATTAGCCCCCAATGTTGTTGAAGAAAATGGTATGAAGGTTTAGCTGAGGTAAAAAGGTATAAAGGGGAAGTATAGCTACTTTAGCTATTTCCGTCATTGAGAGAATTAATATGTTGCTTTGAAAGAAAAAAGAAAAAAAATTGCCAAAAGAATTTTGTTTGCAGTTTTCTTTATGTATATCTTGTCGGATTTTCAAAAATAATTTTGGTCATCCGGAGAAAATCTCGAAGGTATGTCTTTCCAATACACTTTCAGCTACATTTTCTAGCTCTTAAACCCTTGCATGGCAGTAGATTAATTGAAAGGCTATTTACTTTGTTTCTCCAGGTTGGTATGAGGCTTGACGAGAAAAAGTGGCTCATTGTGCAATGACGATTAAGTTTGATAAAAGATTTAAGGTTCCCAGCTTAGTTTGGTTTATTTTGCCAGTATCATGGCTCGGAGGTTTTATTGGTTTCCTGCATCAATGTTTATAATTTGCTGGTTTTTGTTGTTTCTATCTTTCATTATGAATTACAATCCATGAAAGAGTAATAGCCTCAGTACTTACATACAATGTAAAAACCTCACCTGCCTATTTTCTTCCTTCAATATTGTAAGAGGCCTCTTAATTAGTTCTCCACCACGCATGAACCAAAATCAACCATGGCTACCGTACTCATTATGAATGAAATATGACGCGCGCACTGCCATCTCTTGGTTTTGGATCCTTCTGAGGTAGTGCTGGTGTCTTAGTTTCAGTGGTTTACTTGACACAATCAGGTTCTGTTATTAAAAATATTACTGTCACCGTGTATGCTTCATATGAAACCTCTTCCTCTATGTGTGTATCCTTTTTCTAATCAATGGGCACATCTATTAAAATATTTTGCTGCACATTTTAATGGAACTAAAATTTGTTTGTTCCACTTTTTCCTCTTATCGATAATTTGTCTTCTAGAAATAGGTATACTTGCTGAACAGAAGCGTTCACGGTTTTTCAAAAACCTATAAAAAATTGCCTTTATTGACATTTTTTGGCAAAGAAATTTATATATATATATATATATATATATATATATATATATAGAGAGAGAGAGAGAGAGAGAGAGAGAGAGAGAGAAATATGGGTATGCTTGGTACCAAGCACAAATTTTATGCTTGATAGTGAGGTGGCACAATCCCCTCTACTTATTCAAATGAGAGACCACATTCACATAGGTTGAGGAGTGCATGGGGATATGCAACCATTTAAATGAGTGGAGGGGATTATGCCACCTCACTGTTAGACCCTAGAGTGGGGTGAATAGGGTCTTATGCTAATCTAATCCGATTTTATGCCAATTAAAACTAATTAAACAATTATTCTTGTAAGATAAATATAAAAAGTGTTATAAGTAAGAATAAACAATATGAACAAGGATATATCCTAACAATGAGATATATTATGAGATATATGCAAGGATATACAAATAACACAATGGTAAATAATCTAAACTAGATAGTGGGTAATATAAACAACAAGCAATATACAAAGGCGATATAAGATATGAACATAAAAATAAGTGCGCCAAAGCAATCACAAACAAACGATATGTTCATAGAGTTCGGTCCCCACGACCTACGTCTCCGCTCCTCACCTCGAGGAGATCTCCACTATCACAATCGGGTTTTCTGCGCTCACCCGAATAACGTTTACATCACACAATGTCGGTTTTCAACGCTCACCGATCAACGTTCACAATCTCACAATGTGACTACATTAACTACCACCTCAAGTGTTGGTCTCTAGCCCGTGTCTCCCTCAAGTGTTAGGAATTACAACCTCTTTCTAGGCATTACCACCTACCCCACTCTTCTTGGGACGATCCCGTCTTTCACCACACACTCCTCTCGGTGTACTAGTGTAATACAAAGTGACATTCACAATTAGGCACAAATACAATAAATGATTGTTTTCTAATATGGATGGGAACTCAATATAAGTTCACTCTCAATTGTTACAACTCCCCACAACCCAAATTATACTAAGTATGAAAATACAATAAGCTCAATGGTTGTGTGTGTAAGCAATGAGAAAATAAAATCAAACTCAATTAAGGTCTAGCAAATATAAATATGATAATGTAAATATAAACAAGCTAGATAATTAAGTTGAGAAAACTTCTCTAGAACAAGATGGATGGAGATGTGAAATGGAAAGCTCAAACCAAAAATGATCTCCTCTTCTTGTGAAACAATATTCACAAAACCAATTTTGTAAACAAAAACTTAAACAAACTTAAACCACACTTAAAACTTGTTTTTAAACTCTCTTGGTTGTGGAAAATAGCTATGACAAAGGGTTATATATAGGTTTTAAGAAACCAACCCCAAAAATCCACTAAAAAATAAAAATCAGCAAGTTACCATTACTGTGCAACGGTAACATTGGCGGTCGACCGCGAGAAGAAAAACTACAAAACTGCTCTCTGGACAACATCCGGTCGACCGTAGCGGTCGACTGCGACT
>NC_033800.1:48308524-48310475 GCF_001876935.1 Asparagus officinalis
AGCCTCTGAAAACCAAACTGAGTCTCTGGACTCAAGGCGGTCGACCGCGGCGGTCGACCGCAAACAGATACATTGATTTTACAGGTTTTGAAGCAGTTTTTTGATTTTGAAACCCTGTTCAAAAATATTAAACAAATTTTAAAAATTATGAAACTTTGAGAAATGATTGTAGACATAATAATAAACATGCTACAAAAATTGGTTTTCAAAAATCACCTCCCATTTGAGAAATATCATCATTTTGCAAATATGTCCAAAACATGAAAATGTAAACACATGAATTTTGACATTTTGGTTAAACCATGTTTTGAAACTTTACAAAATAATTGTGTAGACTTAATAAAAGATGTATATAATGATTGTTAAGTCCATAAACCAATAACTCAATATTTTCTTAAAATTGCATATTTTGCAAACTTTTCAAAACAATAAATATGATTTCATTTAACTAAATAAACTTGATATTGATGAAATCATATATATGCATATAAATATGAAACAAGTATATATTTTCCATTTACATTCAATTGTTTCATATATATAAACCTGGAAATAGTAAAACCAAAACTTGTGTATATATATGTGACTATATATATATATATATATATATATATATAGAGGTTCTAATAAAAACCTCACTATCCTAAAAACTAAAAACCAATATCATCCAATGACAGAGATTCAGTCAAACAGTCAACAGACACATGCATTAATTACCTCATTAAACACATGCATTAATTATCTCAACGCAGTGAATCCAGATACGTTGAGGTAGTGAATCTGGATTCACTGCGTTGAGGTAATTAATGAGGTAATTAATGCATGTGTCTGTTGACTATTTGACTGAATCTCAGCCATTGGATGAATCTAGATCCAATTGATGAAAGAGGTTTTTAGTTTTTAGGCTAAGGAGGTTTTTATTAGAACCTCTCCCTATATATATATAACCTTCAGGTTCTATTTTAAACCGTCGGGTTTTATTCTAACCTTTGGGTTCTATTTTAAACCATCGGTTTCCATTCTAACCTTCAGGGTTTATTTTAAACCTTCGGATTTCATTCTAACCTTCGGGTTTTTTCGTTCAATGATTATTATCTTGAACTTCGGTTTGCTGTTATGGCTCCTTCAGAGAAGATTTCTAAACCACCCATGTCCCTCAATGATATATTTGTTTTTATGTATATATATATATATATATATATATATATATATATATATATATATATATATATATATATATAGAAACCAAAACATGTATGTATATATAACTATATATATACATAGAAACCAAAACTAAAATGTGTATATATATAACTGTATATATGTACAAGAAACCAATACAATGTGTGTATATGATATTGAGCTTAAAGTATCTAACACACATAATATAAACCTAAACTAGATTTACCCTAGCTTGATTTGATCTTCAATGAAGTTATTCTTGGTAAACTTGCGGATGAAGCTTGAACTTGAATTGCATTTGCTTCACTCCACTATTCCGCCAACATCCATTGAATATGATCGTGAAAGCTTGATTCCATCCATCCTTCAACTTATTGTTTGTCTACAATAAATAGAAAAGTACAAACACTAGACAAACAACATTAGTCATAAATTATTTGTTAAACATCATTAAAACAAAGAGGCCAACAAGATTTGCATTTGGTACCACAACAAAGTGCAAACATCTAATCAAAGGACTTGATGTTAATTTTTGCAACAAACACCGAATGCAACACCTGCATGTAATATTTACCGCATTTAAAATTGCAGTGCACTAAACACCCCTTTAAACACCAGCACTAGTTGATATGGCAGAAATGTCTTTCAATTTTTTTTTATCAATATGATTTAACCCTCTCGTTCTCTTTCTCACTCTCATTGTGCTTCAACTCTCTCTCTCTCTCTCTCTCTCTCTCTCTCTCTCTCTCTCTCTCTCTCTCTCTCTCTC
>NC_033800.1:48310981-48345966 GCF_001876935.1 Asparagus officinalis
TACCTTATATAACGGTAGTTAAGATGTAAATTAAAAAAAATTTAAAAGCTATAGTTTATATACAAAAATGGAGAATTAATAAAAAATTTCATAATTTGTTTAACTTATATATTAAAAGGGGTAAGGATATAATATATGTTGATGGCTGATATCAAACAGTCAATGAGAGAAGTGATTTGGTTGATGGAGTTTCTCTAATCCTCCGAATGTCTGGTTTTGAGATGGTTGTTCTTCCCTGCACATGTAGCAAGGGGGGGGGGGGGGGGGGTGAATAGGGTAAAGTGCTAATCTAATCCGATTTATGCTAAATTAAAACTTATTAATTAATTATCATAGCAAGAATGATATACAAGTTATATATGCTAGGATATGGAATAAAACAATGGCGATATAAACAATGAACACAAATATAAGTGTATTCCAATAACAAACGCAAACAAACGATATGATCACGGAGTTCGGTCTAACCACTTGACCTACGTCTCTGTTCCTCACCTCGAGGAGATCTCCACTATCACAATGAGTTTTCAACATTCACTCAAAACATTTACAACTCCACATACTCCGTTTTCTAGCTCACCGAAAACTTTACAATCCACTCACAATGTAATCACACCCTACAACCTCAAGTGTTGGCCTCTCACATGTAGCCTTCCTCAAGTGCTAGGAATTACTACCTCTCTCTATGCATTATCACCTACCCCACTTCTTTTGGAATCGACCACGTCTCTTACCACACACTACTCTCGGTGTACAAGTGTATTACAATGTGAATCTCACAATAAAAGCTCACTACAATGATTTGTTCTCTAATATGGATGAGAACACAATTAAGCTCACACTCTAAGTTACAATCTCACAACCCTAAATATACTACGTATGAAAATACTAAAAGCTCAAGTGGGTGTGTGTAACAAAGAGAATAAATCAAAACTAAACTCAATATAAACTCTAGCTTAATAAAGTGATAATCAAACAATTATATAAATGTAAAGTTAGATTGGTTTTAGAAAAACTTCTCTATAGATCAAGAGTGAGAGAGATATTGAAATGAAGCTCAAACACTAAAGATGAGCTCTTGTGAAAATTACTTCTCAAACTTAAACGAAACTTAAAACAAACTAAAACTCTTTCAAAACTTTTTAAACAATTTTCGTAATAGATTTTGGTCTGAGGTATGAGGGGTATTTATAGAGACCCCAAAACACAAGAAAAACAAAACAAAAAGATCAAAAACCCAAAACTAAAAAAGGCTAAAAAAATTAGCCGTTGGGCCGTCAGTCGACTGATGGACTTTATCAGTCGACTGATGAGCTGATTGTTACAGGCAGCTCACAGCTCATCAGTTGACTGATGACCTCGTTGGTCGACTGATGACCTCACCAGTCGACTGGTCAGTCGACTGAGTAAGAAGCAGAAACAATGATGAGTGCAGGCGGTTTCATCAGTCGACTGAACACTTTCATCAGTCGACTGATAACAAGTTATCAGCCTGATTGAAACAGAAAAACTAATTTTTGAAGTGCTTTTAAAAATAGCAAATAAATTCTAAAAATATAAAACTTTTGGAAAAGCTTGTAAACATGATAATACACATGTTACAAAAAGAATTTTTGGAATTGCACATGCCAAATGAGAAATCTCTTCATTTTTCAAAACTAGTCCAAAACATAAAAACGAGCAACACTTGTTTTTGACATTTAGTTTAAACAAACTTTTGAAAAGATGTATATAATGATTGTTAAGTCCATAAACAAGAATATAGTATTTTCATGTATATAACATGATTTTATTAAAAATAAACTTGTTAATGATGAAATCATATATACGCATATAAACATGAAACAAATATGTAATTTCTAATTATATTCATTTGTTTCATATATATAAACTTGAAAACTATAAAACCAAAACTTGTGTGTGTGTATATATATATGAATCAAAAAATAAAAAAAATCATCATGAATGAAATTAGAATTGTTCTTCTTCTCAAATTTAACCTCTGTTCTTCTTCTCTCTAAACTTCTTCCTCTCAAACTCAATTCTCTCTCACTTCCTGTCTACATCTCTCTCAACTATCTCAAATTTCTCTTCTTGAAGTTGTTTCAGGTTCAACCATGGCCAGAATTGAAGCTAGGAGAATCGACAGAGGATTCAGATCCTCACAATTGGTATCAGAGCATGATCGATCCTTCTCCGAGCTTGGTCGATCCCAACATCAATTGAGGGCAGCCATGGATGAGTTGTCTTCTTAGTTTTAGATTTTTGTTCAAGAATTCAAGAAATCCAAGAATCCAAGCCAAGAAATGAGCAAGAGCTTCACATATCAGGATTCGTAACCCAATCGAATCCTCGTCGTCACCATTCAAACAATGATCTATCCTATAACGGAGGAAGTGTTGCATCAAGTGTTTTCTCCATATGGGTTTGTAGAGAAGATCGCCATTCTTTAGGAGACAGTTGGCTTTTAAGCTCTTATACAATTTCAATCCCATCAAAATGCGGTGGACGCAATGAATTCTCTACAAGGGCGCAACATTTATGATGGTTGTTGTCAATTAGCCATACAAATTTCCAATCTCAGTAAACTACAAGTTGATAACAACAATGAGAGATCGCAAGGGTGTGATGATTTCATCGAAGAATTTCAGCCATCTTACAGTTCTGGTGGAGGTATACCAAGGGATGATTGTCGGATCTTGAGCTCCGAATCAAAAGAAAACAGAGAAATCTCTAGGCCAGGAACTAAAGATTCAAGCAAGAGGGATTATGAACCTACGAACTAAAGATTCAAGCAAGAGGGATTATGAACCTACCCACATCTCCCAAACTCAAATGAATGTTGATTTTTCTGAAGAATTCCAGCCTGCACGATTATGAACCTACCCACATCTCCCAAACTCAAATGAATGTTGATTTTTCTGAAGAATTCCAGCCTGCACACAGTCTTGGTTCTTCCATGGCTAAGAATAGCTCCATGAGGGTGTATCGAGGCTCTCGAGCGTCACAAATGCCGATGTCAACTCCGATGAGAAGCGATCTAAGCAGTAGCAACAACGAGTACAAGAAGCGTCTTCGTTCTCATCAATCCCCAACTCCTGTAACTATTTCTTCTTCCCAGAAAACCCAACAAAGGTGTTCGACTAAATGGCTCGGTGAGCCGTTGAGATCCATCAAGAACCTGCAAGGGTCTTTGAGGCGTTCGCGAAGGTTATCCTCTCTTCCTTTGTCCTAGATTTCAAATGGGTCGAATAAAGAGAATGTGGGAAATTTTGGTGTGAAAGTGGTCAAAAAGAAACTAGTGGTTCTTGCTGTTGATGGAGATACAAGAAAAGCCCTTATCAAAGAAGTTAAGCAAAAGGTAGTTGCAGTAAAGCCTAAGCCTGAAATTGTAATTGAGATCAGTCCTGATACCCATAAGACCCTGAAGGAGCGACCTGATGCAAGGAAGAAAAAGATGAAGAAGCCGCAATCTTCTTGTCTCCACCGAAAGCCAAAACTCAAGAACCCGCCATGGCCATCCTCAAACAAGAGAAAACCAAAGCTCAAGAAATGGCCATACCCAATCTTAAGCAAGAGAAAGCCAAAACTCAAGAACCCACCATGGCCAATCTCAAGCAAGAAGAAGAAGACTAAGAAGACGAAGTTGTATGCTTTGAATGGATCGCCGAAGGCTCAGGTTTTTTCAGCGGTGCCTCCTGAGGGGATCTCAAGGGCCGAGCTTGAGGAAAAGGTTGGTGGTCTTGTAGCATATGCTGATGCTAGCTCAAATCCTCCTGTTGAATCACCTCAGGTTCTTGCTAGGAAGAAGTTTAAGGAGCTGGCTCAGGCATATGAGGTATTGAGTGACCCTGAAAAGCGTGAGATATATGATCAATATGATGAGGATGCCCTCAAGGAAGGAATGGGTGGTGGTGGTGGCAATGACCCATTTGACATCTCCCGGTCCTTCTTTGGGGGAAGTCCCTTTGGAGGAGGTGGCAGCAGCCCGGGCTGCAGGCAGAGGAGAGGAGAGGATGTCATCCATCCTTTGAAAGTTTATCTTGAAGACCTTTACAAGGGAACCTCAAGGAAGCTCTCCCTCTCTAGAAATGTTATCTGCTCAAAATACAAGGGGAAGGGATCCAAATCTGGCGCTTCAATGAAATGCCCAGTTGGCCAAAGTTTTGGCATGAAGGTATCCATTCGTCAGTTGGGTCCTGGCATGATCTAGCAGATGCAGCAACCTTACAATGAATGTAAAGGAACCGGGGAGACGATTAATAACAAGGACAGGTGCCCACAGTGCCAAGGGGAAAAGGTTGTGCAAGAGAGGAAAGTGTTGGAGATGGTTGTGGAGAAAAGGATGCAGAATAGTCAGAAGATCACTTTCCCTGGAGAAGCAGATGACGCGCCTAATTGCGTCACAGGTGACATTGTGTTTGTCCTCCAGCAGAAAGAGCATCCCAAGTTCAAGAGAAAGGGTGACGATCTCTTCTATGAGAATACTCTCTCTTTGACTGAGGCTCTCTGTGGCTTCCAGTTTGTGCTGACACATCTTGATAACCAGCAGCTGCTCATTAAGTCTAATCCTGGCGAGGTTGTCAAACCAGATCAATTCAAGGCCATCAATGGCGAAGGAATGCCAATGTACCAGAGGCCGTTCATGAGAGGAAAACTCTACCTTCACTTCACTGTTGACTTCCCGGATTTCCTCTCTCCTGAGCAGTGCAAGGTGATCGAGACTGTGCTTCCTCCAAGGACTTCATCTCAGCTCACGGACATGGAGCTTGATGAATGCGAGGAGTTCAGTTTTGAGCTAGCTGGAGGTTTATTGGAGACTGTAATGTTTTCTACATTGGACCTTGGGACAAGGTACAACTTAAGGGGAGGGAATTGTCAGGAACTGGAGATCAGCGACTAAAGGAGAAGAATCAACCGACTGAGGAGATCAACTGAGGAAACAGGACTGATACACAAAGTGGACTGAGGAATAGGACTGATATGCTAAATGGAGGAGTAAAAATGCAAAGACTGTTAAATAAGGGTCCCCTGTAATAAATGTTCCAGTTAGTTTCAGTTACAACAGTTAACTGATTTTGTTTTTCAGTTTGTGCTTGTGCCGTTGGCTGTGTGCACGTTTGTTTCCTGGTTTCCAGAAACTGAGTCTGTATAAATAGGAAATTGTAAGAATCAAAAAATCATCATGAATGAAATTAGAATTGTTCCTCTTCTCAAATTTAACCTCTGTTCTTCTTCTCTCTGAACTTCTTCCTCTCAATCTCAATTCTCTCTCACTTCCTGTCTACATCTCTCTCAACTATCTCAATTTACTCTTCTTGAAGTTGTTTCAGGTTCAACCATGGCCAGAATTGAAGCTAGGAGAATCGACAGAGGATTCAGATCCTCACACATCGACTCTCGCTTGTAGGTGAACTTGCGTTGCTAATTCTATCAAATTAGCGTCTTTTTTATTATTATAAAGAATGATGAAATTCGCATTTCTTGCCACCAAATATTTTAAAACCATACGATTCTTTCATATATTGATTTAAAATAGGTAGAAATGGAATGCTTTTATTTCAAAATTTTCTAATTGTACTCTCTTTTTATCATCACTAGTATTTAGACCCGTGCAAAGCACGGTTTCTAAAAGATTTTCTGTAAATAATGAACATGTTATCAAAATAAAGTTTTAGTAAAGAAATAAATCAAATATACTTAATCATGATATTTGACCACGTGCATGTTGGGATTTTGTCTTTGATTCTTTATGTAACTTCATGAGAATTAGATAGGGTTAGAGTTCTATCATGATTAGGAGTTTTGGATTGATTTTGATGAGTTGTAGAAACGTGAATGCATTGTTTGTCACCAGATTGTGCTTTGATCGGTCGACCGATCAAAAAAATTGGTTGACTGATTGGTCATCACGTACCTGTTAGCTTTCTCTGGTCGGTCGACCGACCACGAGCATCGGTGGACCGATCAGGGCTGGAATCTTGTGCATGAGATGTGCACGTACCTGTTCCTCGTCACTTAAATGCTTCTTGAACATCGAAACATGGAAGACATCGTGTATACTCGACACCGATGCTGAAAGATCTAGTCGATACGAAACAGCTACAATACGCTCAACAATCCTAAACAGACCAATATACCTCGGGGCAAGCTTTTCCCATCTGCTAAATCGCTGAACTCCCTTCATCGGTGATACTTTCAATAAAACATAATCCCCCACCTAGAACTCTAGCGGTCATCGTCTCTGATCTGTGTAGCTCTTCTGTCGACTCTACACTGCAAGAATACGTTCCCGAATTATTGCTACCTTCTATGTGGTCTGTGAACTTCTTCCTCTCAATCTCAATTCTCTCTCACTTCCTGTCTACATCTCTCTCAACTATCTCAATTTACTCTTCTTGAAGTTGTTTCAGGTTCAACCATGGCCAGAATTGAAGCTAGGAGAATCGACAGAGGATTCAGATCCTCACACATCGACTCTCGCTTGTAGGTGAACTTGCGTTGCTAATTCTATCAAATTAGCGTCTTTTTTATTATTATAAAGAATGATGAAATTCGCATTTCTTGCCACCAAATATTTTAAAACCATACGATTCTTTCATATATTGATTTAAAATAGGTAGAAATGGAATGCTTTTATTTCAAAATTTTCTAATTGTACTCTCTTTTTATCATCACTAGTATTTAGACCCGTGCAAAGCACGGTTTCTAAAAGATTTTCTGTAAATAATGAACATGTTATCAAAATAAAGTTTTAGTAAAGAAATAAATCAAATATACTTAATCATGATATTTGACCACGTGCATGTTGGGATTTTGTCTTTGATTCTTTATGTAACTTCATGAGAATTAGATAGGGTTAGAGTTCTATCATGATTAGGAGTTTTGGATTGATTTTGATGAGTTGTAGAAACGTGAATGCATTGTTTGTCACCAGATTGTGCTTTGATCGGTCGACCGATCAAAAAAATTGGTTGACTGATTGGTCATCACGTACCTGTTAGCTTTCTCTGGTCGGTCGACCGACCACGAGCATCGGTGGACCGATCAGGGCTGGAATCTTGTGCATGAGATGTGCACGTACCTGTTCCTCGTCACTTAAATGCTTCTTGAACATCGAAACATGGAAGACATCGTGTATACTCGACACCGATGCTGAAAGATCTAGTCGATACGAAACAGCTACAATACGCTCAACAATCCTAAACAGACCAATATACCTCGGGGCAAGCTTTTCCCATCTGCTAAATCGCTGAACTCCCTTCATCGGTGATACTTTCAATAAAACATAATCCCCCACCTAGAACTCTAGCGGTCATCGTCTCTGATCTGTGTAGCTCTTCTGTCGACTCTACACTGCAAGAATACGTTCCCGAATTATTGCTACCTTCTATGTGGTCTGTCTCACGAGCTCCGATCCAAGCAATAAGTTGTCCTCTGGTTCCGCCCAACAAATAGTGGATCTGCAAGGCCTCTCGTACAACACTTCATACGGTGCCATACCTATAGTTGTTGATAATTGTTGTTATAAGCAAACTCGATCAAAGGAATGTGGGCCTCCCAACTACCCTGGAAATCAATAACGCACGCCCGCTACATATCTTCCAACACTTGGTTGACTCTCTCTGTTTGCCCATCTGTCTGCGGGTGAAATACACTAGAATATGATAACTAGCTGCCAAAAGAATTTTGGAAGCTCATCTAGAAATGCGAAGTGAAAACTGAGCCTCGGTCTGATACGATCGTCTCTAGAACTCTATGTAATCTTACGATCTCCTAGATGAATATCCTTGCATAAGTCTCCGCCGTGTATGTCGTTTTCACTGGTATAAAATGTGCCGACTTCGTCAACCGATCTACAATCATCCAAATGGAATCATTCTCTTCGTTCGACCTCGACAAACCTATAATAAAATCTATAGAAATATCTGCCAACTTCCATTCTGGAATGGGTAAAGGTTGTAGGGTTCTTACGGGTTTCTAATGCTCCGCCTTCACTTGCTGGTAGGTAAAACACTTATCCACATACTCTGCAATCTCCCTACACATGCCGCTCCATCAAAAATGTCTCTTCAGGTCCTTGTACATTTTTATTGTGCTTGGATGACTGTGTACCTGGTGTGATACGCCTCATCAAATAAGTCCTTCTTCAACTGTGGATTTCCTGGCATCACCAATCAGCATATCATTCTAAGACCTCCATCTATTCCAACGGTCCAATAAGCCTTGGGCTCTTTGGAAATCTCCCCCTTTCGGGTTTGAATCCAAGAGTCCTCTAGCTGAGCTCTGACCACTCTATCAGTCTAAGATGACTGTACAGCTAAGGCTCCCAAAAATGTGTTGCTCCCACCGATCTCTAGCCTAAGATTGAACTGGCTAATGATACGAAGATCTCGATATAATGCACATCTCAAAGTTAAAATCTGATAACGACGCTTCCTGTTCAATGCATCCGCTACGACGTTTGCCTTCCCCGGATGATACTGAATCGCGAACTCATAATCCTTAACGAACTCGACCCATCGCTGCTGCCTCTGGTTGAGTTCCTTCTAGGAGAAAATATACTTCAGACTCTTGTGATCCGTGAATAGCTCAAACTTCACTCCATACAGATAATGTCTCCATGTCTTCAATGCGAAGACCACTGCTGCTAGCTCCAAGTCATGCATGGAAAAATTTTGCTCATGCGTCCTCAACTGCTATGAAATTTATGCTACTACCCTGTGGGTCTGCATCAAAACACCTCCTAGACCTAATAACGATGTGTCCATGTAGATAAGGAATGTTTTATCATTGCTTGGGATAATCAATACCGATGTCATAGTCAACTTCGCCTTTAAAGTCTCTAAGGCCTCTTGGCACTCTGCGCCCCAAATAAACTATACACCCTTATTCGTAAAGTGTGTCAGTGGCATAGCGATCTTCAAGAAGTCCTGAATAAACTTTCTGTAATAGCCGGTGAAACTCAAAAAGTCTCGGTAACGGTCTTCGGCGGTTCCCATTCAAGTACTGCCTCAACTTTCGCTGGATCCACTGTAATGCCCTCCTTGCTGATGACGTAGCCTAAAAATCTAACTTCGGATAGCTAATACTCGCATTTGCTGAACTTAGCGTACAACTGATGCTCTCGCAAAGTCTGCATTGCCAATCAAAGATGTTGTTCATGCTCTACCTCCAATCTCGAATAGATAAGAATATCGTCGATGAACACGATCACGAACTTGTCCAAGTATGGACGAAAAACCCAGTTTATCAAATCTATGAATACCGCAGGTGAATTGGCCAGCCCAAATTGTTAGGACTCATGTGTATGAGCCTATTTTTGAATCTTGTTTTGATGATTTAACAAACAATTTTTAATGTGTTTTCTAGTATTTGTTTTGTTCCAGGTTAAGTGCTTCAAGAGCTACATTAAACGGAAGCTTATACAACTCAAGTCAAGATACTAGTTTATGCTTCAAGTGCTTATCTACTTGGTACACTAGCTTAGGATTTTTTTATTGTGTGTAAATATTTTAAGCTCAATGTCATATACACATGCACTTACTGTTTTAAGTGATTTTGGAAAAATATTGAATTATTAGTTTATAGACTTAAAAATCTCTTCATACATATTTTACTAAGTCTATAAAATCATTTGAATAGGTCTCAAACTAGTGTTTAGCTTAATAATCAAAAATCAAGAAGTTTATGTACACACGTATTTACAAGTTTTGTAAAATTGATAGATTTCACAAACGGTGAATGATATTTGGAAAATTTCTTTTTCAACATGTTTATTTATATATTTATAAACAATTCCCCAAAATTTACATTTTTTGGAATTTATTTGATATTTTTTTAATAAGGTTTAAAGTTGGCTTTTTACTGTGTATTACAGGTCTGTGCACATTTAAGTCGACTCATAAGTCGACTTACAAAGTGCAGCGCAGTTGTAAAACCCCAAAAAATTAGAATATTATGTGCTAAATAATAATAAATGTGTTATATTATGATAAATAATATATTTTGATGTTGGGTATGCTAGGAATTGATTTGAGATCAATTCAATGTGTATGGGTGAATGTATGAGTGCAAATACACAAAATATGCACGAAGAGAAATCTGAAAAACATATGACTAGTTAAGAGGTTATAATTTTTTCTTACCAATTTAGTAGGAATCTCATAAAACTAAAAAGACCAAAGTTGTAGGTCTCTTCAATAGCTTTCCAACGCATCTTAGATCATTTCATTCCAAGGTCGTATGTGAAAGTTATGGTCAAAATACCGAAGAAATATATGCACAATCTGATTCTGAGTCCTTAATAGTCGACTACTACTCAGAATAGTCGACTATCGGGAATTCCTGGACATGACATGTTTCAGTTTTCGGGTCGAATTCGGTTTGTTTCGAACCTAATTAATAACCTAAGTATATAAACATGTTTTCAACCTTTTTTCTAAGTTATTCCACGAAAGAACAGAGCCACCCTCTCCCCCCAAACCCTAGTTCTCGTTTTTGGTGTTCTTCGAAGAATTTCGAAGCAAATCATTGAACGGATGGCGAGATCGTGTACTTTTGAGCATGGAGGGATCTTGCACGTGTGTCTAGAGGCTCGACACGACGGTTAAGGCAAGATCTCCTGCATCCAAACTCATCCCCATAGTTAAATAACTAGATTAGATGTTAAAATGATGTTTTGCATGGTGAAGCTTAACCCAATGTGTTAAAATTGAGATTTTTGTTATTAAATCTTTAAACCAAGTTAGATTTACATGTTTTTCTTGCTGTTTATAATAGAAATGTGATCATGATCATTAGGGTTACGTTTAATTTCGTTTTTAATATGCTAATCATGCTCTAATCGTGTTTAAACCCTAATTTTTGCAAGTAAATGAGTTTTCTTGTTAATTAAAGTTGCTTAACCCTAGGTTTGTGATATCTAGGCTTTGTAATCATATCTAAAATGAAATTTCATTCTGCTCTTTTGTAGTTCTAATCATACTTTGATAATCATGTTAATCATATATGGTTTGAATTGGAGAAATCAATTAACTAGGATGTTAAACCCTAATTTGACTAAGCTAATATTTTGGTTTCATGCTCAGGATAGTTTTTGCTATATATTTAACAAGTTTAAATTATGTTAATACGATATGATAAGTGTACGTTTAGTTAAGTTCATGTTTGTGCATGTCAGTATTCATGCTTTCACAGTGTAGTCGACTACTAAGGATAGTAGTCGACTACTCTGTCAATTTTTTTCAAATCCGCAGAAACTTGATCATAGCAGAGTAGTCGACTACTAAGATTAGTAGTCAACTACTAACCCTGACTTCTAACTTTACAGAGTTTGGATGGACTCAGAGTAGTCGACTACTAAGACTAGTAGTCGACTACTAAGGCTGTTTGCCTGAGTGTTGTTTTGCATCAACTTAAAATGTGATTGCGGGATATGAGTCGCACTTCTTTACACGTAAATTCAGGAATACACAAGTACAGTGTCGTAGCACACACATGAGTATCCCAGCGGGGATTATGACAATTGTTGGGTTGTTTACATTTGAGTTAGAGATTTTTCATACACACGTTGGATGTCGTTAATGAGCACAGCTCAGTACTATATGTGATAGTGCGTCGACATACCGGATATACACAGTTTACACATGAGATGGATATCGTTGATGAGCTCAGTTCAGTACTACAAGAGGTAGTGCGTCGATATTCCATATGTAGAGGCCATTGAGTTGGATATTAGGAGGCTTGATCTAGCCGTCCGTCCCACACTAGGGTGCGATGAGGCTTGTGAGCCGTATTTCTAGGATGCCTATTTGGTAGTCTGTCCCGCACTCATGTCACGCACTGAGATGTGATGAGACTAATGAGCCGTATACCCAGTTTAGGATACCTATAGGGTAGTCCGTGGCACAGAGGCAGTTTCTTGATAGCCAAAGTTCAAGGATGTCAATTATCAATGTGGCTTATCGCTGAAAGATATGACCGAGATACGTTACTCTTGGATGTATACAGAATTATGTGTTAGTATTTATTTTATCTCCCCAGTGATAGTGGAAGATATTATAAATACGATGTACTTATATCTTGATTCTTTTACTATTTTCTTTACTTCATAGTTTGGGATCAATAATTAGCGATTCACAATTTGAGACAAAGGTATATACATGAGGGTTTCCTTGTTTGGATTATTTCGCTCGACGTACCAGTCTCGCGTTGTGGATTTCTAATTATTGATTTCATTTAGATTGTTTATCTCTAGTTCGGTGTTGATGTTTAGATATATACAATTTGAGACAAAGGTATATACATGAGGGTTTCCTTGTTTGGATTATTTCGCTCGACGTACTACGTCTCGACTTATAGGTACCTAAATATCAATTCAATTAGATACGGGAAAAAATAATTTAGGTAGACTATGCTTAATAGGTAGAGCCTCCACTTCATCTAGTAGCCCTTCCCCTGGGGGTGGATGAAGGTGATCTTGCTGTAGCGCTCTGACGCTCTTTATGTGGTTCTTTTTGTTGTTTTCTTTCCTTTCAGGCAGCTCAGAGCACCGAAGAGTCGCAGGATGACGGAGTTCTTGCATAGTCGTCGTTACATGAGTTTTTAGTAGAGGCTCCACAGTAGATTTGTATTTCTCTTTAGACATTAGAGTTTTGTATCCCATTTCGTAAAGGCAGTGTGCCTTAGTACGATTCTAGTTGATTCAGGTTAACATTTTCACTATTTCAGTTATCAGATGTATTACAGTTGAGACATGATTTTCATTATGAGATATCTCTTCTATTTCATGTCTATTGTGTTTATTTCCTTATTATGCCTGTTTTGTATCTACACCTCTCTTTGACTCCACTAGAGGATATTACTGTGATTGGTAAAACGTGTTCTTGCACAGTGTGGGTGCAGGACAGGTTTGACATCTTTGGTTTTACCTTAGACTGCAGCCTTGTTGAAACTAGGGGCGTCATAGTTGGTATCAGAGCTCTAGTTCTAGCATCCTAGGATCATTCCTGTGTCGAGTCGTAGGGGTAGGATAGAGTTTTCTAGAAATCATGTATAGAGTCCGTTAGAAATTCCTAGAATGAGTGAGGACGTTATATACGTATATTCAAAAAATTACGAATTTTTTTGACAACTACCTTACTTTGATTGAAAAGTATTTGCGAGAATATTATGTGTTATGAATGCTTATCGTGATACGTTATGTTTTATATATATATGTTTGCGACCTCATTTATTGTGTCAATTAAGCTCTCCTCTTGATATTATAAATGTCGGTAAGAGGATGTGGTTGAGGTAAAACTCGTACCCGGAGAGCTGGGCAAGCAAAGCCCGAGCCACAGCAGGCTCCACAGTATCTGATCGACTTGATAATGCTGATTGCAGAAGTAGAGATTTGCAACACTCGAGAAGCGAGTAACTAGCGAGATTATCTTTTTGAAGTTCCACCACCAGTCGTGCCTATTGAATAGGCAACACCAATGATTACACCATCACCACAACCAGCTGTTGATAGAGCCGTCGAGTAGAAAGCTTAGCTCTGTAATGACTAAAAAAGATATCGGACGCTGAGAGCACCAAAGTTTCAAGGCACACCAGTTTCTTTTGCAGCCTATAAATGAAAGAAATATGTAAAAATTTCTTAACGATGACCCAGTAACAAGACGAGATTATTTATATTTCATCTTGAAGAAATGCACCAGAAAATAACAGGACGAATTTAGTTTTCACCGGAACAGCGAATGTGAGTTACCTGGGAGGATTCCACCTACTTTTTCGACACGTAGTTAGAGCTAGATCGATTAGAGCGGGGAGACACATTTGTAGTTAATTATGAAATTGAGACAACATGGTAAAAAGGGCAAGGGTAAGAGACCCATTGCGAGAGCCGGAGGACCTCAGCAGCAGGTTAAGGATTTCTACCACCACTAACAATGATAGTATAAGAAAGGAGCACAACATGGTTCGAGAGTGCCACAGAAGCGCGAAATTTTAGGGTACATGTTACAATTGTAACAAGATCAGACATAGAGCGAAGGATTGTCGTAGTGACTAGTATGAGGCCAACATGGCAGAGGACAAGGACACGGCCAGCAGCAGAAGCGTGGTCAGGGTCAACAGTTTCAGGGCCGTAGTTACGGCCAGTAGCAGTTGAGGATAGAGGCACCACCTGCCATCAACAGTTTCAGGGCCGTAGTTACGGCCAGTAGCAGTTGAGGATAGAGGCACCACCTGCCATTCCGAGGATTGAGGGACCAACAGCCCAGGTTCGCACCATCCAGGAGATTCCCGAGGCACAGATAGTCCCATATGTTTCCCCACCAGCAGTTCAACAGTCATCAACCACCGACAAAGTTCATGCAGTCGTACTATGCGATCATGGTGAGAGTGGGGCCATTGTGGATGGTACTTTCTTAGTGAATTCTTTTCCAGCTCGGATCTTGTTCGATTCAGGAGCCTCGCATTCTTTTATCTCTCATACCTTCATGGATAGGCTTCAGCTAGTTGCACATCCCTTAGACGTTCCATTATTCATCTCTACTCCTTTAGGGGAGGTATCCCTATTAGAGAATATCTATAAGAAATGTGTCATCAGTCTAGACGAGTCCGAGTTTATCATTGATCTAATTGTCTTGAGGATGTCGGAGTTCGACGTCATTCTCGGTATGGATTGGCTATCATCCTACCATGTTAGTATCGACTGTTTTGCTAAAATAGTCAGCTTGCGGGCGTCCGATGGGTCTAAGTTGATCGTAGCGACCTCACAGTGCAACCAGTTTGTGTCACGCCCCGCTTCCCAAAATACCACGGAATCGGAACGTGAACAAGCCCGCGACGTATTAGACTGAGGAGAGATAAGTACTAGACCTTGTCTTCTCAATCTAATACGCTAAGCGTCAGGAAATATAAAATAAAGGCACAGGTCCCCGATCACAGTAGCAAGAATATAATAAACAACTCAGAACAAAATAATATACATATCACAACTGAAATGTCATCCCAGACATAATATTCGGGTCAACATGCCCTTATACAAAACGGTCTGAATGAAATACTAGAGAATATAAAAATACACTGATCAAATGGAAATGGAAGGTAGTACAAAAGAAACTGAGACCAATGACTAAGCTTCGGCTTCTTGTTCTGTCTACAAGACACTCCTGTTGAGAATCCTCCGGTTCCTGGCGATCTCCCAACTGGACCTGTCCTTCCTTTAAGTCTGACGTACACCAGAGAAAACAGGTGTACGTCAGCGTGCATGGCACACGGCAAGACCCCACAAAAGAAAAGAACGAATGGAAACCAAAACAGAAAACGACACGGCAATAGAAAATGACAAAGAAACGGGCAACTGGAAATCCAACAAGATCAACCAACAAATTAATCATGCAGCAAACGATCAGAATAATCATCCAAGTCACAAGGTCATACAACTAGATGGAACTAATACTTAAAAATCTACAACTCGATACGTAGTACGTCGAGCGAAATAATCCAAACAAGGAAACCCTCATGTATATACCACATGTCTCAAATTGTAGATAATTAAATATTAATCCCGATCAATGTATGAAAAGAAATACAACTGGCCTACATCTCACAAGAAGTCATACCTAGCCAAGAAACGAGGTCATATAACTAGTCATCCTATAACAGGTCACTGGTCCACATCTCACACAGAGTCAACGCTCATATTACCGGATAACACATCTCACACAGAGTCAACGCTCATATTACCGGATAACTGACTGTTCACAAATCCTCTACGCGTATCTAATACCGCTACATGAATCGGTCAGAGGACTACACGCAATCCGATTTTGGCCTGGTCCGAACTCAAGCAGAACTCGGGTGACTACACGAATTCACTGACTAAAGTGACTACACGAATTCACCTTAGCCCAACAAACCAACCCCAGTGACTACACGAATTCACTGGCGCTGTTCGCGGGAAAAATTGCACTCATTGATTCCATTGTGCTCTTGTGCAACAGTTTATCAGTTACAAAAAGATCCGATCTTTTTATAAGATCCGGTTACAACAAAATCAAAGAAAAGAAAAATTACAACTTTCCTTATTTGTCGAACAAATCGCGAGATCCTGTTTTGCGGTCTCTCGCTTGTGTGGGTTCTTTGCCTGCGCCGGGGTTAATCCGTGGACCACCGCGCGATCTTGATCTGGTCGGATCTACACGGTATAGCGGGTGTTATTTCACGAAGGAAATAACAGCCGAGGGGATTATTTCACCAAGGAAATAATAGCCCGTAGTAATCGAAATCGACCAAGCGAAATCGAGACTCTTCTCGGGATCAAAGACCAAGCTTTGATCCGGAGGGAAACCGTGTAGATCTCATATCTGATCTCTCTCGAACTCCTGCCTTATTTGGCGTGAATAATCGCCAAGAACCAGATTTGGAAGTCCGAGTATTCTAAGCTTTGAAAAGTTTGAAGTCGAGTTCTCAATCCGGCTCAAGGTGGCTCGGTGAGCCACCAAGGTGACTCGGCCACCGAGCCACCTAGGTGGCTCGGTGAGCCACCCGAGCGGCTCGGTTTTGGCCGAGTCTTCCCGATGGTGTGCCGTGGTGTCCGTTTTCCGGTTTTGCGGTTTATCTGAGCTCTGTTGTTGATCTAAACTCTGATTTGTCAGTCTGGATCCTGATTTGGCAGTAAATCCGCCTTGGAGTTCGAGTCCGCTCCCGATCGTTGTTTGATGTGGTGGACTCTACGGTTAGATGACTCGTTGATTTATCGAACCGTTAGCTTGATTCCGTACGCGAGTGGATGTATTCCGTTGTTTGCGTGCGGTTCGTTAGCCTCGTCGCCTCGTTAATCCGCTTCGTCGCGTGTCACTTGGCTTCGATGTTGGGGACTAACGATCATGTTTAGATACGTCACCCGATGGTTCGTTGGTTTGTCGAATCACCGTGCCGAGCTGTGCTAAGGGACCCATAGGCAGTTTTATACGCCTACAGATACCCCCTCCAAAGTTTTTCAGCCTCGTTCTTTTATAGAAGAGTCTGGAATACTTTGGATATGATTGTCCCAACCTTCAGTCGGATCCTTCAGGCTATTCGGTGCTTTGTCGAATGTCTGTAAGGGTTCCGGTGCTGCATTTATTATCTGACCGTTATTGGAATTTTGAACTTGAAGTCGATTCCTGATTTTCTGATCTTTAGCTCGTGTTTGCTGGTTCAACATAGAACTGACCATCGATTGTTGGCGCTGAGTTCTCATTTGCGACGCGTTGTCCGGCGAAGTGTTGTTGTGTTATCCTTAAGAATATTTTTAGAAAAATATTCTCCAGAAACTTCTCAACCAAAAATAGGGAATAGTTTATACTCGTATACCTTATTGGAGTATTTTCATGTCCGAATGAGCCGAACCGGCCTAATAATGACCCAAAAAAGGCAGTAATTAGGCTCAAAAAATCTTCCGACCCTTCCGAATGTGTGGGAGAGGGATGAATAAACAAGGGACTGAACCCTCGGTCGATTTGAAGTCGTTTCGATACTCGGTTCAGCTTCAATTTGAATTCTGGTTCAAATCTGGTTCAAACTGGTTCAACCTGGTTCAAGACTGGTTCAGGACTGGTTCAAGACTGGTTTAGCCTGGTTCAGACTAATTCCTCCTGGTGTGGTCTGGTTCAGCCTGGTTTGGCCTGGTTCAGCCTGGTTTGGCCTGGTTCAGCCTCCTTTGAACTGATTTAGACTGGTCTGGTCTGGTTCAACCTGGTCCGGTCTGGTTCAAGGCTGGTTCAACTATAAAAGAACCCCTTTTTCTTCTCTTCTAGGGCCGGCCACCTCCTCTCCCTTTTTTTTGATTTTCTCTTCCCTCGTGCATCCTTTCTCCTTCAAATCCTCATATTTGTCTTAGATCCATCCTTCCTTTTGATCTTAGACCGAGCAATCCCTCAAAAATCTCCATATAAAAATTTCTCTCAGGCCCCTCGAGCACGTGGTTTGAGCCTCCTTCAAGATCTGATTTTTGTTGGATCCTCGAGCTTCTGCTCAGGTAAATCCTCCATAATTTTGGCATAGCTCATGTTTAATTCAGTATATGAATTTGTGGGATTGCATATGATGGTTAGGATTGTGATTTGACGCCCCGAGCTCATATTTCAGGGGGTAGAATTTGGAGATCTGAGGGGTTTAATTGCAATAAAGAGGGGATAAAATTTTAGGATTAGAGTTTGTCACCCTAATTAAAATTTTTGTATCTGATCCCCTGATTTATTTTGCAGATCACCATGTCGAGTATCCCGAGAGGTCAGTCCCCTACCGCATCGGCTGATGGCGTGCTTCCCTCGTACGCTGGTGAGCTCCTTCGAAATTTGGCATATTTCGAAATTTGTATATTAACTCTTTTTCCCCGCTTTGTTCTCCTTGGTGAGGCAATTGGGAAGAGCCTTGATTCTCCTTGGTGAGGATTGACGCTTTAAAGATAGGTTTTGCTTGGTCAAAACCATATCTCAAAATAAAGGGGGCGCTTTGAAGCCGCATTGTGTCTTATAAGGTAGGGATATATTATCGATATACCCTATCTTATGAATGCACAATGTGGCCAAATCGTCTCACCCTTTATAAGACAGTGACTCTATCTTACCCATTCGTAAAATGAGTTCAACTTCCTTTTATAACTGAAACTAACAAACGCTTAATTGCTTGTTTTCAGTGGAGTATCCTTCTGGAGCATTCTCATCTCACGCAGTGAACGGGCGTCGTGACGAGTCTTATTCGACCTTCGATGATTTTTTACCTATTCCACTTACTCCTCAGTTTGCTTCGGGCACGTCGGCAGAGGTTGCCCAAGTGGTGAAGGAAGGTGGATACCGAGTTCTTAGACAGCTGATTACTGATGCGCCTCTCGTGAAGGATACCAGCTCTGTTCAGCCTCTCAGGAAGACTGACTACTTATTCGATGACTCCGTTAAAGATCCTGGCGTGGTGTTTATTGATGCCGAGCGGTGGCTTCATAAAGATGATGGGGGTTTTCTATATTTGCCCAAGATTCCTCGTCACCGCTCATTGACTGAGCTCAGGTGTCAGGCCGTGGCACGGGAGATGTCGTGGCATTTGACGGAGGAGCATGAGAGCGTTCACTGTGGCTATATTACTCATCAGGCAGCTCCTAGTTCGAGCAGGAGTCACATCATTGGATTGCGTCCTGGAGTATTAGGGCTGGATGCGCCACCGCGTGACGAGTTTCCTGCTTCTGCTTCTACTTTGAAGAATCGTCTCGCCGACTTAGGACGGGAGATGCCCGCATCGCGCCACAGATTCTATGGCTGTGTCCACTCTTCAGACAAGCTCTGGTGGTGTCGGGTGACGAACTACGTCCTAAGCCGATGGAGCGAGGAGTTACACGCCTGTGGTCTATATGCAGCTATTCGTGCCACCATGTATGGTTTGCCCGTCAGCGCTAGACATTTCTTCGCTTTGTACGAGCTCTATAACCCGGATTCGAATACTTTTCTGACTAAACACGGGGAGTTGGGCTTGGCTCTCCATGAGATGCACCGGATTTCTGGTTTGCCCATGGGCCAGATGCTATATCAGGAGTACTTTCCCTCCAACCGTGAATTGAGTCAGCTGAAGGACCGCATGCCCAACCGCTATGAGACTTTGTGGGATCTCAAATGTCACTACCATATTGCTTTGGCGCAGTCTGAGCCTTTAGCGAAGAGGTCCAAGTCACAGGTGAGCCTGAAGCAATTCGCGTGCTATTTGTTCAGAAATTTAGAGAGCAATTCTGGCGAGGCTATTTGTGAGCTGGCAACGCTTACTCCCTCAGAGGTTAACGGTCTGCTGAAGAAGATTGACGCTCATTCTTATACCATTAGCAGTCCCAAGAGTGGCTTTCCTGCAGGGACCAAGTTTAGATCATTCTTATGGCATGCGACCGTACCGATTCAGCCGATGACCCTTCTTGTCGGTTACCTCGCTATCTGGTTAAAGAAATGCGTGGTCCCATGTCAGTCCAGTGATATTTTTCCACCAGCGGCTTCAGATTGCCTACAAGAGCTTGTCGCTTCTTCCGGGATGGTATGTAATATTCATCGAGGGCTTCGACAGATTCTAGTTGCTTTCACACAGAAGAAGGATGTACGTCGGTGGATTCCTCTTATTAAGGTGGAGCTGCCATACACTTATTTGATGGCTTGGTTCGTCCTTCATCGTTCCGATATGATGTCGGTACCTCACACCACAGACCGCTCCGTTCCCCTACTACAGTTGTTTGAGAATGGCAGGTGGGAGGGGCGAGGATTCCTTGAAGTCAGGAAGCAGTCCCCTACTACAGTTGTTTGAGAATGGCAGGTGGGAGGGGCGAGGATTCCTTGAAGTCAGGAAGCAGCTCCAGGTCCACAAGTGTTGGGTATTTTCCACTTGCTTCCCGCAGTTCTTTAGCCAATATGGCGGGTGTTTGACTGATGAGGAGATGCCGAGGGGGAATCGAACTCATTTAGATGTCGGCTGCTTTAATTGGCTAGTGAACATTAGGCCGGGTTATCTGACCTTCCGGGTGAGGAATCAGTGCTTCATAGAGCCATATCTACCCTACCGATTCGCTCGCCAATTTGGTTATGACCAGCTTTATGTCGGGAATCCGCGTCAGCAGCTTCGGACTCACGGCGGTTTGGTGGACGGTCTCCGGGCATAGCTGTGGACCGTGACGAGCTGTACTGGTGCTAAGTTCAGTCTTCCGAGTGCAGAGCGTCAGTTACAGCTTACATTCTTAAGTTGCAGGTGGTTGTTAGCAGCTAACAAACTCGTCCCCGTAAAGCCCATTGCAGAGTTAGTGGCTGAGGAGGCTTCTCGGGCTGATTCTCGTGTGATTCGGGAAGGTGCTCGGTCACAGAGGGCGCGGAGCAAGACCCGTCGAATCGACGAAGAAGGAAATAAGGCCTTCAATTCTGCTGGAGAGGCCTCAGGCGGAGATCCTGAAGATTACGAGGAAGATTTCGAGCGAGGTTAATCACCTATCTTCTCCCTCTGTATTCCAGAATTATTAATCCTGACAACTGTTTGATGTTTCAGGGACAATGGCCGACAATGAAGAAGAATTTTGCCCTTTTACTCAGACGAGACCTTCAACTGTTGTCCCAGCTGCTAGGCGGAAGAAACTAGCCCACAAGCCGCGTGCAGATCCGCGAGCATCTGACATGGATTTGGCTGGAGATGATTCTGTTAGCGACGGAGGTAACATCTACCCTATAGACCATCCTCTTGATCATTCAAAATTTCGGACTCATGCTTTTCCTTTTCTATGCAGGAGACCGTAAGGAAGGCGAGATGAGTCTCGATCCTGCTCCTCATGAGTTTGTATTCTCTGGTGAGCCTAACTTACCACACCAGGTAGAAAAGCCTGCAGACACTGCCGATGTTAGGGAGACTATCAATGTAGGACCCGATTCAGCGAATCCAGGTACATCTACCATTGACGATATGCCCTTTAGATGGCAAACAAAGGTGTTGAATGATTCAGAATTCGTTCCTCCCGTAATTGTCTCTATGCTTCTTGTTCTTTTAGATAAATTGCAGGAGGTAAACATGGACTTTGGGAGTAGAGAGGCTAACACACCCGTAGGAGGTAAGTCATTTCCATTGGTCATAGTCTCTTTATTCTTCTTTCGCCGCATTTATATTTTCTTGTGTCAGATTTCTCGACTGATGATTTCGACGAGGAAGGTTTGCTTGTGGACACTCCTATGCTCCAATTCATATATGGCTCTCCTCAGATTGATGGCCAATTGCCTGAAGACACGTTCCCTGAGCCTACACTCCCCAAGAATCCCGAGGATGGTCTTTTTGAAGGTACGCGCCTCTTCTCAGGTTAATTATAGGACTAGCCATTTTTTTTTGACTAATGCAGCTATAATGTGATGAATCTGAAGATCCTATTTTGTGTTTGACAGAGGCTTTTGTTGAGGCTGATCCTGTCGAACCGGCTATGAGACCAGCTACATCAGCTGATACATCAGCAGCGGTTACACCTCCACTACCCCCAGTGACTCAAGGGGAAGGAGGTATAAATTAAGCAACTGAGAAATGTTATTTATTTCCCATTAAGGCTTTTGACGGATTTCCCCTTTTTTGTGTAGGGCTTTCTTCTCGGCTTCATGTCCTTGTGAAGGAGTTGTTATCAGATAACGATCCTGAGAAAATCGTCATCTGTATAGAAGTTCATTCCTTCTTCTCCTTTGTGAGCACTATGATTGGCAAACTCTTCCACGGCGGACTTTCCCTTCACCAATTTAGGCCTTTCCTTGATCCCAGAATAAATTCAATAAGGGATGCAGGATATTCGGATCTGGCGAAGGCCATAGTTGATGACCTCGATTGCTTAGAGCGCGAGCTTCGGACGTTACATGAGCTCCAGGATGCAGGTGCCTCTTCATTCATTGCTGCCAATTTAGATGCTCACTTACAGACATGCTGAGTTCGAGATTCAGGTGCAGCGGGATCGGGTAGACCGAGTTGAGGCCAACCTTACTGTTAGATCATCTTCACTCGCCGATCTTGACTCTTCTATTGCCTCTTGCGAGACCAAGATAGAACAGTTTCGAAGAGAGCTTCGTGAAGAAGAGGAGACTTTGAGTATCCTTCAGATGACGAAGGTACAGGATCAGCAAGCCCACACTCTTCAGATGACGAAGGTACAGGATCAGCAAGCCCACACTGCTTTATCTGAGGAGTTGAAATCTTTGAAGCAGAAGCTGACCGAGACGGAGGAGGTTGCTGCGAAGACTTTAGCCACCACTGAAGAGTCCATCAGAGCTGAGCTTAGGCAAGCTTATGATGAGAAGCTGTCTAAGCTTAGTCAGCAGATTTTTAGCCATGCGCTTGATGTATGATTTTATTTACTGAATCTTTTGACTTTTGATCCTTTTAGTGGAACTGGTTTTATCTTTATCTCTATTATGATTCCTCATTCTGTTTGGAATGATTGACCATAATACTCACAGGATTTTTGGCAAACCCTCAGCCATCAACGGGTTTGATAAGCCTTTACCGACTACCGTTTGAGTCGGGCTAGCATGCAGATTATCTAAATCCGTTCCGCATGTGACGTTGTGCTAAGAGAGTTAACGCTCTTAGTGCTATGATATTGAATACGTAAACTTCGTCTTTCTCACGGGAATAGACTACCTGACGACGCGTGTTAGGCGTTGACTTTAGGATTTTTAGCTAACCCCCAGCCTTCAACGGATTTGATTAGCCTTTACCGACTACCGTTTGAGTCGGGCTAGCATGCAGATTGTCTAGATCTGTTCCGCATGTAACGTTGTGCTAAGAGAGTGAATTCTCTTAGACTCGCCGCTACGACTTCGAATACGTAGGCTTTGCCCTTGTTACGGGAATAGGCTACCCGGCAACGTGTATTAGATGTTGACTTATCCCTACTTAGGCTTTGGAATCAAAGTCCCCAGAATCAAACTCTGGTGTCTTTTTCTACGGAAAAAGACTAAACCGGCGACGCGTGTTAGGCGTCGGCATATCCTTTCTTAGGATTCAAGATGAAATTCCTCACGCGTGTAAGGCATAGATTTTGGTGTTATTAATAACAATCTGCCACAATATTGAATATGTGGACGGGTGTTCTTTTCAACGGTTAAGAACTAACCGGCAGCGCGGGTTAGGCGCAGACTTATCCCTGCTTAGGTTTCAGGATAGAATACCCCAGAATCGGACTCTGGTGTCTTTTTGTATGGAGAAAGACTAAACCGGCAGCGCGTGTTAGGCACAGACTTATCCCTGCTTAGAATTCGGGATAAACTTCCTAGGATGAATCCTAAATTGACAAATTCTTGGAAAAGGTTGATGTGGGAAAGGAAGAATTTTATATTCTATTTCCCAGTCTTCTTTTAGGGAGAAGGCGAACCCGAAAACAAGGAAGGAAGAATTTTATATTCTATTCCTTAATTCTGGAAAGGAAGAATTTTATATTCTATTTCCAGTGCAAAAGAAACTAGAAGTGGGATCTCCACTCCGAGAATCTGAAAAATCTAGATAAACTTACCTTTTATAGGATTGGTTATCTAATCTGAAGATGAATTTCTCGTTTATCGAGATGAAATTTCAACTTCGGTTATAACCATGAGAAGGTGTAACCAAAGAGAAAAAGAAGGGAGTTCTTTCGTTTATCAAAAGGGAACTCTGAACTAAAAGTGGACCTCTTGTTCATGGAAAGAATCAAGAGGGGAATTTGCTGGTGGTTTGGACCAGAAAGACACTTTTGGTGGACTCACTGCCAATTGAAATTGATCAGTGAGGGATTTTGGTGGTGAAAATGATTTTGGGTTATCCTCTAGAATATTAAGCGTAATATTCTCCAAGGAACTTCCCGGTAAATGGGTTATCCTGAATGTACTAAGGATAGTACTTTTTCAGGAACTTCCCATTTATTGGCATTAATTGCCTGGCGCCCTCTAGAGCAATCAGGCGATACGCGCCGTTTGAGTAGACTGTGTCTATCACAAACGGTCCTTCCCATTTAGGTTCAAATTTACCTTTCTTCTTGGAGTTAAGGATTATCGGTCGGCGAGCAGCGAGGACCAGATCTCCTTCCTTGAAGCTTCTCTTCGGACTCTTTTGTTAAAAGCCCTAGATATTCTGGCTTGATAAAACTCAATATGTTGTTGAGCTTTCAAGCGCTTTTCATCCAACATCTCGAGTTCTCTGAGACGTTTCTGATGTTGTTCTTCTGTTGTCATCTCAGTTGCGAGAGCAATCAGAAGGGATGGGATTTGGATTTCCAAAGGTAGCACAGCTTCACATCCGTATATCAACGAATATGGGGTAGCTCCTGTAGGTGTGCGTATGGTGGTACGATAAGCCCAGAGTGCTTCACCGAGTTTATCATCCCAGTCTCGTTTATTGGTCTTCACGAGCTTTAACAGGATCTTAATGATCTTCTTGTTAAAAGCCTCAGCTAATCCATTCGAGGTGGGATAATACGCTGTTGACGAAACATCTTGAATTTTTAACTTGTCACAAAACCTGACGAAAGCGTTGCTTACGAATTGCGGACCGTTGTCATGAATGATCCGTCTTGGCACGCCGTGTCGGTATATGACATGATGTTTGATGAAATTAATGACGTTGTTCGTCTTCACTTCTCTAAGCGGAATCGCTTCAGCCCACTTTGAAAAGTAATCCGTGATTGCAAGAATAAATCGATCACCTTTGATTGAAGGGGGAAAAATAGGACCGACAATGTCCATACCCCATGTCTCGAACGGCCAGGATGTGGTTGACGTGTGTAAACGCTCCGGCGATTGGTGCATATAATTTGCATGCACCTGACAGGCATGACACTCTCGGGCGTATTCGATTGCATCATGAACCATTGTTGGCCAAAAATAGCCCATTCTCCTGATGCGATCGTACAGTTTGGGCCCGGGCTGATGCGCACCACATTCTCCTTCGTGTGCTTCCTTAAGAACTTCTTCTGCTTCTTTGTTCGAAAGGCATCGGAGTAACAAACCATCGTACCCTCGACGATATAACGTATGGGTCTCGGTATTATAGAAGAATCTTAGTGCTCTTCGGCGGATCGATTCTCTTTCTTTTACATCCTCTGGCAAAATACCATATTGGACGTAGTCAATGATAGGAAAACACCAATCTCGGGACTCAGACCCAATTTGAGTTGAATTCACCTCCTTGGCGTTTACGTCTCCGTCATCTTCCTCTTCGATATCCATATTGTATATGGGTATGCAAAGTTGATACGTCCTCACTGTGACTAATAATTCAGTTTCGGGAGGCTGTGCGAGTGATACCGCTAGTGCTGCCAGTGCATCCGCATAAGCGTTCTGGAGACGAGGGATGTATTCAATAAAGAATTCTTCAAAAGAATCTGCCATTCTGATGGCCTCCTGGTGGTACGGGATCAGGTCCTGGTTCCTGACTTCATACTCTCCACGGACTTGGTTGACTATCAATTGAGAATCTCCAAACGCTTCGAGATATTCGACCCCCAGCTCCTTGGCGAAACTGAGTGCAATGAGAAGCGCGTTGTACTCGGCTACGTTATTGGAACATGGGCTAGTCAGTGAATAAGCCCGAGGCATCACATGCATCCCCGGGGAAACTAAAACGACCCCCACTCCTGAGGAAATTTTAGAACATCCGGGTACGCTTGCCACGTTAGCTGCCCTCGAAGCACCATCGAAGTATAATTGCCATACTTGTTGGTGCGACGTAGTGTTAACCTCGTGCGTTTCATCCGGCAGATCATCGTATACTTCTGCCGTATCCGTTGTCGGGTTTGCCGCCAAAAGATCACAAATCACTTGCCCTTTGATCGACTTCTGCTGTTTGAAGTGCAAATCATATTAGGATAAGAGAAGGGCCCACTTCGCTAACCGCCAATTCATAGAGGCCAGTTGCGTCATAAATACCCGTACTGGATTAACGTTAGAAATGACGTAAATCATCTGTCCAACTAAGTAATGCCGCATCTTTTGCACTGCGAATACCAATACGAGGCATTCTTTCTCAAGCATCGGATATCGAGACTCGGCGCCTACCAAGGTCCGACTTAGGTAATAAACTGCCTGTTCGTGACCGTTATCGTCGTCTTGTGCTAGTAAAGCACTTATCGAGTGGTTCATCGCCTTGAGGTAAATCAAGAATGGTTTACCCGATTTTGGTGCAACGAGAATAGGAGGATTCGCCAGATATGTTTTGATATCTTCGATTGCTTTTTGGCAGGCGTCATCCCATATAAATGACACACCTTTCTTGTTTAGCTTAGAGAATGGTTGGCACTTCCCAGAAAGATTGGAGATGAACCGCCGGATGTAACTAAACGCCCTTGCAATCACCTGAGTTCTCTTAGATTTCTAGGGGGTTGCAGTTCATGTATCGCCTTCACTTTATCAGGATCGATATGTTTCTAGGGGGTTGCAGTTCATGTATCGCCTTCACTTTATCAGGATCGATATGTATACCTTTAGTGGTGACGACGAATCCAAGGAATTTTTCGCTGGACATTCCAAGGAAGGATTTAGTAGGGTTCATCTTCAATTGATGATTCCGCATGAGATCGAACATCGTCTTCAAGTCCTTGATGTGATCTTCTTTGTTGCGACTTTTTACAACTAAATCATCAACGTAGCACTCGACTGTTTTCCGGAGATGTTCTTGGAAAATCTTAGTCATCGCTCGTTGGTACGTGGTGCCTGCATTCTTTAGACCGAAAGGCATCACCGTGTAGCAAAAGACACCGAGGGGCGTTCTGAACGCTCTATGCTTCTCGTCATCCGGGTGCATCTTGATTTGGTTATATCCTGAAAAGCCATCCATAAAAGACATTCTCTCAAACCCGCACGTATTGTCGATAATGACATCCGTGATTGGGAGAGGAAAGTCGTCTTTCGGGCATGCCGTATTCAGGTCCCTGAAGTCAATGCAAATCCTGATTTTACCGTTCTTCTTCATGACTGGAACAATGTTGGCTAGCCAGTCCGGATGTTGCTCCTCTCGGATAAATCCCGATTGGATCAATTTCTTAACTTCCACCTCAATGGCTTCCATAATCTGCGGACGAAACCATCTCTGCTGTTGTTTGACAGGTTTGGCATCCGGCTTGATATCAAGGCGGTGCATTGCCACATTGGGGTCGAGCCCTGGCATGTCTTCATAGTTCCAAGCGAAGACGTCAATATATTCTCTGATGAGAGCAATTAATTCTTCCTTCTCATTTGAGGGGAGACTATCGCTGATGAATATAGGCTTTGGGTTGGCCTCGTCGCCCATGTTAATTTGGACTACCTTATCTTCAGTAGGGGGTTCTCTCTGTTCGAACCTATCACCATACTGCATGTTTAGGTGATGAACTCACGGGTCTTCCCATGCTGGCATTTGATCGTCGTTCTCCATCGTGGATGGATCAGCTGTAGCCATATTTGACATTAGGGCTTTGAAGACTTCCCCCAGACTTGTATCGGAATCCCCTTCCGAGGAATCTGACGGGTATCCATCTTTGTATTGCTTAGATGATTGGTTGTTGATTAACCAGCAACATTCGTCTTCTGAAGAAGAGACATACCCTAATCCTCGTCTGAACTTATAATAATCATCCGGTTTCCCTTTTGGTACATATGCTGCTTTGGCTGGAGTACGGGAACCTCGATCGAAGTATAAACCTTCTCCGAGTGTGAAATCATATCCCTGTTTTTCCATGAGCTTGCGCGCTTCTGGACTAAGATAAATGCATACCAGGTTTGTCATCATTCTCATCTTCTCTTAAGAAATGATCTGGTAATGGAGAACCCTCTCCTTTACCGTAAACCACTTCTCTTTCGCCTCCTATTTTGGCAGGGATGACCAAGGTTGTTCCGAAAGAATGCTGGAGGCGTTTCTTTGTTACATAGGACGATCGAAGCGGCGCATGTAAATCGGGATTATCATACAATCCCTTTACTACATCATCAAGAGACAGTGAGTACTCTAAATCATCATTTATTTCATTATTGGCAAGCTGCCAGTTACAACTGCCATCTGACGATTGTTCTTCGTCAAGATTGATTACTAAGGGTACAATGTCGTTTAAAACAAAACCTCCATTGTAATCAAATCCGGCTTCGGTATCAGCTTCTTCTCCGCTGTCCGTGCCATAGGCCGATGATTCAGTATCGGATTCGTTACCATAAAGGAGAGAATCAGTGAAATAATTCTTAAACCCTTTGAATGGTTGCTTATCCGCGACCACCGTCCTAACTTTATTATCAGTGTCGACATATTTCAAACACTGATGGAGAGTTGAGGGGATTATAACGTTACTATAGATCCAAGGTCGACCCAATAGTAAGTTATATGAAGTCTCGGCATCGATCACATAACATGTGACTTCCGTCTTCAAATCACCCATTTGACATTTTATCCGGATCTTACCCAAGAGTATTGACCCGCTAGTGTTGAACCCATAGATAACAGTGCCTGTGGAGGCCAACTTACTAACCAGCGGCATAATACTCACAGCGGAACCCGGATCCACTTGGATTCGGTTGACCTTGCTGGAGCCAATGTACCCAATGAAATATAGGGGTCGATCATGGTTCGAATTCTTCATCTGCATATCCTCTTTGGTGAAGGTAATGCAGGGAAGGTTTTTAGCCGCTATATTGCAATGTTGAATTAGCGGTTCTGGCTCTTCAGGCACCGGCTTGATTTGAGTCAGGAACACTTTTGAGTTGGCCAAGGCTTCTTGCAAGGCTTCCCTGGTTTCCTTGGACAGCCGCAGCAACTCATACAACGTTATCCGCGCTGGAATATTAGCTAGTTGAGCCATAATATCAAAGACGTGCGGAGTTTTCGAGCTTTCCGGTTTGTCTCTTCCAATCGGACGATTGAAACGAAACTGCTTCGGATTCTGAACCTCCTGGGGATTCTTTTCTTTCTGTTTATTGACCGGCTGTTGTCGAGCCTCTTCACCCAGTCTAGGACTCGTAATCACACCCAGCTCCGTGAGAGTTTTGGCTGGTCCCCGCTTAGTCACCCCCTGCTCAGCTAACTGATCACTAGGTGACGGATAGTTGTAGTGATACTCATTTCCGCTTCTAGTGGCAAAGACTTCTTGTTCTTCTTCGGAGAGCGGGAATGTAGGAGCTTCATTACCATCCTCTTCGAAAATCGCGAAGGTAGCATTACAGGACTTGCCTTTACCCTTTCTTCTCGAGGAAGTCGCCCACTGCTCGTCTTCAATAAGATCAGGGTGGACCCAGAGGATTTCGCCGTTCAGAGCTGTGTGTGGCACAAGTCCTTTTTGGCGCTGTCCGTATGGGTCGTCATTCACCGTCTTCATTCCTACTTTGGTGATGCGCCGTTCTGGTTCAAACCATGTTGTGGGCACCGATCCAAAGCTAATTGATACCGCATTTGCTCCGACATTCTTGGGCGGCTTCGGGGTTATGACGCCTACGTCAATTAATGCCTGGATCTTGTCCTTGAGATGGTAGCACGACTTCGTAGGGTGATGGACCGCTCTATGGTACGCGCAATACCTCGGATCCGTCACTTTGCTAGCCCCTTCTTGATCCACGATCGACGGCAGCTGGATTTTGTTGTTTTCCAACAGGTACTTGAAGATATCGGGAACTTCGTCATCTTTGAAGGAGTACACTTTAGGAAACCTTGGCTCTGAAGACTTCTGCTTCTGAGGCCGTTGTTGCCATTGCGACTTTGATTGTTATGGCGCTCGCTGTTGCGGCTGTTGCTGAGGTTGCAATTGGAAAGTTTGATTAGCATCAACTGCATTAGCACGTGCCTTACCTTTCCCTCATGGGACGAAGTTCTGTTGTGGAGCATTCGTCGCCTATTGGCCTCTCTCCGCCTTCTTCCTCCTGAGGAATCGCTCGGCTTGCTCTCCTCGGACCTTCAAGTCCTTCCATGTTTTGGACGGTGCTGTCCCCATTGCTTCCAACACGTCCAATGCAAGGTTGTTGTGGCAAGTCTGGAGAATGAACTCCTCAGTGATCGGGTCCCGACAGTTCATCGCCTTATTCCGAAACCTTTTGACGAAGGTGTCGACCAATTCCCCGTCTTTTTGTTTCTCGTCGAGCAACGACCCGATGGATATTTCGGTGTCGTCGTCGAAGAAGTTAGTGAGGAACTTAGTCTCCATGTCGTCCCAGCTATTCACGCTTCCTGGCTTGAGGCGGCGATACCAGTCGAAGGCGGCTCCACGAAGAGTGCCAACGAAGGACCGTACCATCAGAGCCTCATTACCAGAGATGACACCCAGGTGCGATTTGAAGTAAATCAAATGCTGAGTGGGTGAACCCTTCCCATCAAACGGCGTGAAGTTGATTAGATTGAACTTCGCCGGATAGGGGATTGATTCCCATTCTCTTGGGTATGGACAAGGAATGCCCGTCTTCTTCATCTCTTGAGCGGAAATCAACGTATTGATTTTGCTCTCGAGGTTTTTAATCTTCAAGCTTTCACTTGAGTCCTCGTTAGCATTCTCGTTACCACCCCCTGCATTGACGGGAGGATTATTGGCATTATGAGTTTCATTCGCACCTGTGTCCTCATCTTCCAGATTAATCTGGTTACGACGACTTGGCTCGTCTTGCTGGTTCGTCAATGCCTGGATTTGTTGGTCATGCATTTCTCTCATATTCTGCATGGTCATCTGCATTTCGAACCCGAAGCTCTCCTGTTGTTTGGCCATGGCTTCTTCGAGCATCTTGGCCACTTGTTCTGCACTTATCATAAGTGCCTCGTGAGGTTGTCCCTCGCTGGATACTGTATTATCTGATGCAACTGCAGAGCCGGCATCCGATTCTTCATCTTCTGAAGGTAATCTTGTCTGAATCCTACCATAAGTTGCTCGTATGATGGCTCCGGACTACAGACGGGTTACACGCAGGGGTACTTCCGGAATCGACTCGGGATTATCTTGTGTCGATGTCCCTTTGCTGGTCATATTAGTGGTAACCCTCGGAAATTCTCCATCTTCGACTACCCTTCTTCTTTGTCGGAAACGCCTAGGCCTTGGTTTTGGCGTTTCGGTACTGAGCCTTTCGAAAACCGAAATTCTTTCGGGGACCGTCTTGATGCAGTTGCACTCAGACAATACTGCCCGAATGAGTTTGGAACAGGGGCATTGAGTTTCTAGTCCTCGAGGACTCCTTTTCCTGGTTTTTCTCGTACTCCCATCACGATAGTACAACTCGTCGGCTTGAAGGTCGGAGTAACCTATCGTGTGTTGGCACGACTTCTCAGGTATAACGTTATCGTCATCAGACGACAACGTTTCCTTCTGAGGGCGAACTGCCTTCTTTGGGCTTTCAAGAGTCACGCGCCTCGAAACATGCCTTTGTGGGCGTGAGTTCTCAGTGGGCTCCTGGACTTCAATGCGCAAATTAGTGCGCGTAGCTGCCATGAACTCCTTGTCATGTTGAAGGTGACAGCGACCCCCAGCATGTTGAGTCGTTCGGGGCTTCTTCATCGGGCCCAAACGTTCTTGAACTGGAGCTTTGCCTCCTTCATCGGGAATTAGACCGAGGCGCTCCAAAACTGACCTCCTTCTTCGGGATGATTCCGCGGGATCTCCCGGAGTAGCTATTGGAATTATCGGCAACTTTGGTTGGTTCGCCGGAGGTTGAACTTGCGTCGAAGGCTGCAATGATTGTGCGTTAGCCTGAATCGCCGCTTCAGACTTCGGCCTCCAAACTTGGCGGGTTGGTGTCGGCTTTTTGGCCACTTCCTTCTACAGTCTTCTACGGGCCTCTTGGACTTCAACCCGTGCCTGCGCTGATAGTGCGCGGTGCTTGCGAATGCGCTCCTCAAGTGTCGAACGATTCCGTTTGACACGGATCCATTCGTTGGTTGGCGGCTTGGAGGAGCTACCATTCATCGGTTGTTGAGGCTGTTTGCCTCTCCTGTTCTTCAGATCCGCGTTATAGCGGATTCCGTCGGTGGACTCCATGGCCTTTGTGAATTGCCGTGCTAGGCGTTAACGTCGCCTCTGGTGGGCTCTCTTCGAAAGAGTCGCTACCCCTTCGATGACGAAGGCATCGACAAGAACAGGCTTGACCTGGTTGGAGGTCGGTGGAACTTCACCCGATGCAACCTTGACATCAATCGGGGTGAGATCTTCGTTGGTATTCTCAACTTCTTCGTACCAACGGACCTTTCTCCTGGAGGAGAACTTCTTGGACTTGAGGGGGGAGGTCGATCCGGACGAGGATGACAGATACTCCTCGAACTTTTGCTGGTCGAATTCATACTCGACCTCCTCCTCGACCGGGATCGAGATCCGCGGCTGCGACGCAACGATCTCGGCAGCGAGATCGGTGTCTCCCACTGTGGTCGCCAGATTATTCGCGGGAAAAATTGCACTCATTGATTCCATTGTGCTCTTGTGCAACAGTTTATCGGTTACAAAAAGATCCGGTCTTTTTATAAGATCCGGTTACAACAAAATCAAAGAAAAGAAAAATTACAACTTTCTTTATTTGTCGAACAAATCGCGAGATCCTGTTTTGCGGTCTCTCGCTTGTGTGGGTTCTTTGCCTGCGCCGGGGTTAATCCGTGGACCACCGCGCGATCTTGATCCGGTCGGATCTACACGATATAGCGGGTGTTATTTCACGAAGGAAATAACAGCCGAGGGGATTATTTCACTAAGGAAATAATAGCCCGTAGTAATCGAAATCGACCAAGCGAAATCGAGACTCTTCTCGGGATCAAAGACCAATCTTTGATCCGGAGGGAAACCGTGTAGATCTCAGATCTGATCTCTCTCGAACTCCTGCCTTATTTGGCGTGGATGATCGCCAAGAACCAGATCTGGAAGTCCGAGTATTCTAAGCTTTGAAAAGTTTGAAGTCGAGTTCTCAATCCGGCAGAGTTTCGTCCAAAAGTCCAACCTTTATTCCAACCAGCCCTCATGGTCGTCCACCGAGCCACCTAGGTGGCCCGGTGAGCCACCTGAGTGACTCGGTTTTGGCCGAGCTCTCCCGGGTGTTCGCCGTTTCGCTTGTTGTCCGGTTTCGCGGTTTATCCGAGCTTCGTCGTTGATCTGAACTCTGATTTGGCAGTCCGGATCCTGATTTGGCAGTAAATCCGCCTTGGAGTTCGAGTCCGCTCCCGATCGTTGTTTGATGTGGTGGACTCTACGGTTGGATGACTCGTTGATTCATCGAACCGTTAGCTTGATTCCGTACGTGAGTGGATGTATTCCGTTGTTTGCGTGCGGTTCGTTAGCCTCGTCGCCTCGTTAATCCGCTTCGTCGCGTATCACTTGGTTTCAGTGTTGGGGACTAACGATCGTGTTTAGATACGTCACCCGATGGTTCGTTGGTTTGTCGAATCACCGTGCCGAGCTGTGCTAAGGGACCCATAGGCAGTTTTATACGCCTACAGGCGCGAGCCTGGAAGATACATCAACAGTCTTATCCGATCACATGAACACTGACTTCCCCATCCCAACTCTCTTGTATTCTCTAATTCAACAAATCATAATTCCTATTAAACTCGGGTTCACCACCTAGCCTCAGTCAACACACCCACACATGTAGCCTCAGTCAACACACCCACACATGTCACTAGGTCTGTTCATGACGCACAAGGCCACTAAGTCATGAACTACTAAAGGTTCTCAAACACAACAAGGAACAATCAATGCAACTAATCATGTGAAATAATATCAAGGCATATCACATAATTAAGAATCAAAAATCATAAAATTGTTCTAAAATAATCTTCTGAAATAATAAAGTTATTTACTTAAAAATTTTCCTTTTACAAAATGAGTTCTTTCAAAATAATCCCTTTTTCAAAATAAGTTATTTTCACATTATAATAATTCTAAAAATAATCCTTTAAAATAAAAAATTCATAAATTCAAAAATAATATTTTTATAAGATAAATTCTCATTAATTCAAAATAGTCTATTTTCCCAAAATAATTTCTTTTTAAAATATTTATCATTCTAAAATGATTTCTTCCACAAGATAATTTCTAAAAATTATTATAATTATTCTAAAATGATTCTTTTTCCAAGATTATTCCTTTTAAATTATTATAATTTTCCTAAAATGATTTCGTTCTTAAATAAATTCTTTTTAATTAATATAATTATCCAAAAAATGATTCCACTGCCGAATTAAATTCTTTTAATTTATCATAATTATTCTAAAAATACTAATTATCATATTATTTTTATTTATCTAATATTATTCATCAAACAATCCCACGCAGAGAAATATATCAGATCTAAAATTGCAGATAATTCATAATATTTACAAAAATTCAGATCTTAGCAAGAGGGATCTTGCCTCGGGGTTCGCCGAATGAGTCGACATCGACGTTGCGGGTCGGTGGATCTGGACTGCGACGTCGGTGGGGCCATTTGGTGGATTCGAACGGGGGTGAAGGCAGCGGCGTCAGCAGAGTTCGTTGGATCTGGAGGGCGTCGGTGAAGGGGGTCTGGTGGCGTTTGAGGGTGGCTGTTGACGGGGTTCGG
>NC_033800.1:48346202-48352738 GCF_001876935.1 Asparagus officinalis
GTTGGGGAAGAAAGAGGAGAGAGAGAGAGAGAGAGAGAGAGAGAGAATACGAGAAAATATAAAAATATATATATATACATAAGGGAATTAGGGTTTGCGTTAAAGATTTAAACGAAAATTAATTAAAATAATTAATTACTGATATTTAAAAATCAAAATAATTACGGAATAATTATCTACAATTAAAAACGTATCAGTTGTATTAATACAACCGCTGATACGCAACTGAAGAAATAATACTATAAATTGTACAATTAAACAAGAATAATTAATAAAACGTATAATTACTTATTTTAAAAATCAAATAATTATAGGATAATTATCTACGTGATAAAACGTACCAGTTGTGCTAATACGACAGATAATATGCAACAATGGAATTAATACAACTAATTATGCAGATAATACGTAATTGATAATACAAGGTATTATACAAAATAATACATAATAACAATAATAATAATAATAATAATAATAATAATACAACGTATTATTTAAAATGATACGTAATAGTATCGGTAACACAACAGATAAATTCTAAAAAAAATTTACTGCACTAAATAAATTTATAAATATCTAAATCATTTAAATAAATATAAAATCATATTTTTAATCATAGAAATTTCTAGAAAATCGAGAAAATACAAATACTCTTTTAAAATAATAATTAAATATTTTAAAATACCGCAAAATTATTTTAACTAGTATCAACATTCACGGTCATTACATCCTACCCCCCTTAGAACAAATTCCGCCCTCGGAATTAAAACCCAAGGACAGAGATATAGAAAGATTGACTCAAGTCAACGCATATAGAGAAGAATTCAAAATAAATTGCATATCCATAAGTAGAGCACGAGAAAAACACAAGTCAAAATACAGACACACAAACACTAAGTTATCTTAATATAAATACACAATTCGTTATAATAAAACACTAGAGATATATGAATATAAATATACAATTCATTATTACTAAGTTATCACCATGAACACAAAATGATATTTAATCATATAAAGTAAATATAAAACATTTATAGCACACATATAGAAAAGTAATAAAAACATTCTTTACAAAGCATCATTTAGATATAATATTCTACAAATAAGAAGATGAGAAAAATATGAATGTAAATTCACATATTATATATATAAGACATAAAACATGTTATGGGAATGCATTAAGCACCATTATCAAATATAAGTTATATGGACAAGTCAAATACAAAGTCAAACAAGCAGAATATGATGATAACAATTAATAGTAGAAGGTATATAGTATAAATCAATAATGTATAGTCAGATGATATAAAATAAGCAGGAATAATGATAAAGCAGAAGTATAAAAAAGCACGCAATTTTACTAGAAAGGCATAATATATAGGACAAGAATGCAGAACAAATTTAGCAGATGAACAATAAAAATTATAATAAGGTATACAGAACATACATAATCTCAATTTGAAAATAACATTAAGTAAAGGAAATAAACATAAATAGAAACACATTAATACATATAGTCAAACAAACAGAGACAATCATAGTAAAAATCAACAGTGGGATGAAACGATACACAATAATTATTAGCATACAAACAATTATATGGCACAAGTAAATAATGCAAAATCATAGATAGATTCAAAGAAACACAAATAGAATCAAAGTATAAAATAAAAGATATCAAAGCAAAACAAAGAAACACAAATAGAATCAAAGTATAAAATAAAAGATATCAAAGCAAAATAGGTAAACAAGATTCAGAAACATATGATGTGTAAAATCAAAGTATAAAATAAAAGATATCAAAGCAAAATAGGTAAACAAGATTCAGAAACATATGATGTGTAAAGCAAATATAGTCATCATGTATAATAAGCATTAAAATGAAAACATATGCTTAATAATAAGCATATAAAAAGTCTTAATACTCATAGTACTAATCATGTTAACAAGATAAATTATGATAGAAATAGTCACAAAATATTATATGATAAAAATAGACGTAAGAGTAAACAAGTGATTCAAAACAGGCATATTATATATAAAACATAATAAGGACATAATTATACATATTCGACAAATAATATGATAAATCGGAAATATTAGTAATATTCATAAGGTAAAATAATAAATGTAAACAAGATACAATAATAATAATCATTACTGTATAAAATTAATTCAGATATAGTAATATATCGTATAGTAGTTAAAAATCACATAAGTACTATCAGCGTAAAAATACATAAATAAAGATGTATAATACATAAAACGTGAATTATTAAAAGATAAAATAGATATACACACAAATGAAAACATAAGAAGAGCATAACGTCGTATAATAAAATACCGATATATTTTAAATAACCACGGTTACACAGTTGATACTAGAAATAATGAATGACTATAAATCAATAAAAATACACATCATAAATATAATAATATATGTGAATACACATCATAAATATAATAACATAGCGAACAGTGTCACATAAGTTAGTTAGTATGCAAGAAATGAACAAATCAAAATTAATTAACTAACAGTTAATAATATTTGTAAAATCAAGACAACCATTTTCAAAATGATCAAATAAGTATAGTAATATACACAAAACACACAATCAATAGAATTATATTAAAATACAATCACCAAAGAATCCAGACACAAATAGAAATACACTCCAAGGGTAAGAGTAAGAGAAAAATAAAATATAAACAATAGTAAAATCAATAGAAAAATAGTAATATAAAGAACGCATTACAGAAAAAAGAAGTATATGCTTGAATATCAAAATATAAATACATTGTCCTTACAAATAATGAACCAATGTGAATATACTAGAATAACCTAACAAGATAAAACTATCTGATAAGAAACTATGTACTGAAAATGTTGTGAGTTAAATAATTAAAGAATAAGAATGCAATGCATATGTAGAATATTAAAATCATGAACTTATTAAAAATACGAACAATATATATTAATCTAGAACATAAGTAAATGACAAATGGCATAACAGAAAAGTGCATACATACACAATATAGATATGCCATGTGATATATATATGAAGTCTAGAGCAATGTGAAACACTTAATGAACATGATTTGAATAATTAAAAATGATAATTAACATAGTCAAATGAAAAACATATACAATATAATACTTATGACAATATAAGGAATATATATAAACAATACTAACAAAATCATAACAAAATATACGAATGAGGTTAATTGTCGATCACTAAGCACATATCTCATACCAATATGTAACAATAAATGTATCAAAAAAGAATGATGATTGAATAGAAAAAATAATAATTAACTAACTAAATATAACACACTTCAATAATACACATTGATCGCATATATATTGAAACTATTGTACTTATGATAAAATAAATACAATATGCATGTAATTACGAGAGTGAAAAATAAAAATCTGATTATACTAGAATAACATATTAAGATAAATGATATTTGATGCTAACTGAGATAATATAACAATAGTAATATGAAAATATTGACCACCAAAAGAAATAAAAAGATGTAAATATTAAAAATATGGATGAATATATAAAAACATTGACATATACAAAATATTATGAAACTGTGAATAGTTATAGTAACTGACATGCTACAAAATATTATGAAACTGTGAATAGTTATAGTAACTGACATGCAAAATAAGTAAATATTACTAACAATGAACGAAACATGATTGACTGTGAATAGTTATAGTAACTGACATGCAAAATAAGTAAATATTACTAACAATGAACGAAACATGATTGATGTATGACATACTATATATTGATTTTTTTACAGGAAAATATACAATATAATGATAGAATATATGACTAAATGAATATTATAACAAACACACATATGAATACATATCATGTAATTAACCAATGCTAATATATACTAATATCATATGTCAACTAGAATATTCACCATCTACAAGTGCACCATATTAATATATAAAATGATGCAATTCATAAATAATATATTACTAAACTGAAATAGCTAATATACTAATGAAATGACTAATAGTGTGAATAGAATACTACAATAATATGTGGCATTATCAGTACGAGGAAAGAGAAGTTATAGGAAGAGAGAGTGTAGTCATGAAGCGACGAGACAAGAACAGTGGGAAGCCCCGGAGTCAAAGAGTGATAAGATAGGGACGAAACGAAATCTATCAAGAAAATAGAATAAGGGCTCAAGAATAGTCTCACGGATGAAATATGATATGTATCTAAATCGCACATTATATTCTTACTAGTGATGACTCGGGACCGGACCTGCATGGGCCACCAACAAAAACCTGTCACGCCCCGCTTCCCAAAATACCAGGGAATCGAAACGTGAACAATCCTGCGACGTATTAGACTGAGGAGAGATAAGTACTAGACCCTGTCTTCTCAATCTAATACGCTAAGCGTCAGGAAATATAAAACAAAGGCACAGGTCCCCAATCACAGTAGCAAGAATATAATAAACAACTCAGAAAAATAATATACATATCACAACTGAAATGTCATCCCAGACATAATATTCGGGTCAACATGCCCTTATACAAAACGGTCTGAATGAAATACTGGAGAATATAAAAATACACTGATCAAATGGAAATGGAAGGTAGTACAAAAGAAACTGAGACCAATGACTAAGCTTTGGCTTCTTGTTCTGTCTGCAAGACACTCCTGTTGAGAATCCTCTGGTTCCTGGCGATCTCCCAACTGGACCTGTCCTTCCTCTAAGTCTGACGTACGCTAGAGAAAACATGTGTACGTCAGCGTGCATGGCACACGGCAAGACCCCACAAAAGAAAAGAACGAACGAAAACCAAAACGAAAAACGACACGGCAATAGAAAATGACAAAGAAACGGGCAACTGGAAATCCAACAAGATCAACCAACAAATTAATCATGCAGCAAATGATCAGAATAATCATCCAAGTCACATGGTCATACAACTAGATGGAACTAATACTTAAAAATCTACAACTCGAGACGTAGTACGTCGAGCGAAATAATCCAAACAAGGACCCATCATGTATATATCATATGTCTCAAATTGTAGATAATTAAATATTAATCCCGATCTATGTATGAAAAGAAATACAACTGGCCTACATCTCACAAGAAGTCATACGTAGCCAAGAAACGAGGTCATGTAACTAGCCATCCTATAACAGGTCATTGGTCCACATCTCACACAGAGTCAACGCTCATATTACCGGATAACTGACTGTTCACAAATCCTCTACGCGCATCCAATACCGCTACACGAATCGATCAGAGGACTACACGCAATCCGATTTCGGCCTGGTCCGAACTCAAGCAGAACTCGGGTGACTACACGAATTCACTGACTAAAGTGACTACACGAGTTCACCTTAGCCCAACAAACCAACCCCAGTGACTACACGAATTCACTGGCGCGAGCCTGGAAGATACATCAACAGTCTTATCCGATCACATGAACACTGACTTCCCCATCCCAACTCTCTTGTATTCTCTAATTCAACAAATCATAATTCCTATTAAACTCAGGTTCACCACCTAGCCTTAGTCAATACACCCGCACATGTAGCCTCAGTCAACACACCCACACATGTCACTAGGTCTGTTCATGACGCACAAGGCCACTAAGTCATGAACTACTAAGGGTTCTCAAACACAACAAGGAACAATCAATGCAACTAATCATGTGAAATAATATCAAGGCATATCACATAATTAAGAATCAGAAATCATAAAATTGTTCTAAAATAATCTTCTGAAATAATAAAGTTATTTACTTAAAAATTTTCCTTTTACAAAATGAGTTCTTTCAAAATAATCCCTTTTTCAAAATAAGTTATTTTCACATTATAATAATTCTAAAAATAATCCTTTAAAATAATAAATTCATAAATTCTTATAAGATAAATTCTCATTAATTCAAAATAGTCTATTTCCCAAAATAATTTCTTTTTAAAATATTTATCATTCTAAAATGATTTCTTCCACAAGATAATTTCTAAAACTTATTATAATTATTCTAAAATGATTTTTTTTCCAATATTATTCTTTTTAAATTATTATAATTTTCCTAAAATGATTTTGTTCTCAAATAAATTCTTTTTAATTAATATAATTATCCAAAAAATGATTCCGCTGCCGAATTAATTTCTTTTAATTTATCATAATTATTCTAAAAATACTAATTATCATATTATTATGATTTATCTAATATTATTCATCAAACAATCCTACACAGAGAAATATATCAGATCTAAAATTGTAGATAATTCATAATATTTACAAAAATTCAGATCTGAGCAAGAGGGATCTTGCCTCGGGGTTCGCCGAACGAGTCGACGTCGACGTTGCGGGTCGGTGGATCTGGACTGCGACGTCGGTGGGGCCGTTTGGTGGATTCGAACGGGGGTGAAGCCAGCGGCGTCAGCGGAGTTCGTTGGATCTGGAGGGCGTCGGTGAAGGGGGTCTGGTGGCGTTTGAGGGTGGCTGTTGACGGGGTTCGG
>NC_033800.1:48352968-48376860 GCF_001876935.1 Asparagus officinalis
GGAAGAAAGAGGGGAGAGAGAGAGAGAATACGAGAAAATAAAAAAAATATATATACATAAGGGGATTAGGGTTTGGGTTAAAGATTTAAATGAAAATTAATTAAAATAACTAATTACTGATATTTAAAAATCAAAATAATTACGGAATAATTATCTACAATTAAAAACGTATCAGTTGTATTAATACAACCGCTGATACGCAACTGAAGAAATAATACTATAAATTGTACAATTAAACAAGAATAATTAATACAACATATAATTACTTATTTTAAAAATCAAATAATTATAGGATAATTATCTACGTGATAAAACGTACCAGTTGTGCTAATACGAAAGATAATATGCAACAGTGGAATTAATTCAACTAATTATACAGATAATATGTAATTGATAATACAACGTATTATACAAAATAATACATAATAATAATAATAATAATAATAATAATAATAATAATAATAATAATAATAATAATAATAATAATAATAATAATAATAATAATAATAATAATAATAATAATAATACAACGTATTATTTAAAATGATACATAATAGTATCGGTAACACAACTGATAAATTCCAAAATTTTTTTACTACACTAAATAAATTTATAAATATCTAAATCATTTAAATAAATATAAAATCATATTTTTAATCATAGAAATTTCTAGAAAATCTAGAAAATACAAATACTCTTTTAAAATAATAATTAAATATTTTAAAATACCATAAAATTATTTTAACTAGTATCAAAATTCACGGTCATTACAGTTTGCGGAGTCATTTCTGGCATAAATCGAGGAGGTGATGATACTAGAGGAGATTAATGGGTATCATATGTCAAGGAGGGGATTCCCTCCTTAACAATGATGTGACACAATCCCACCATGTGAAATTCTCTCTCCCGTTTTATTCGCATGGTAGGGATTGTGCCACATCATTGTCAAGGAGAAAAATCCCCTCCTTGACAAGGATACCCATTAATCTCATACATATATATATATATAGATTGAGCCTATTTATTAGAGTAGGTGAATAATGATTGAGGCTCTCTCTCCGAGGCGTGATGTAGGGGCCAGATTTGGCCACCTCACTACCAAGTTCAATGAAGAAACTTGGTACCAAGGTTCTTCATATTTCTCATATATATATATGAAAAATATGATTCTAAGGAGCCACCTTAGATTGAACCTAAGGATGCACCTTGAAAAATTATGTTATATGCGATCACTTTACTTAATCCACTTCACTCATTTTGATCTATAGTTTTTGGATGGTGTATAAACAAAAAACTAGTTATGCTGGATTGTAGTTACTCATGTATCAATGATTATAAAATTAACAGTTTTACGACAATATAACTACAGACAACGAAAAATATGTATTAAAAGTTTAAAACGTCATGATTTTTATCTTATAGTTTTTTTTAATAAATTTAAATCATGATGAATGGAGTTGATCGTCCATTGGAATAGCTATATATATACATATATATGTCGTCCTCACTCAATCTAGAAATTTCTAGCGGACTCTATACATAATTCCTAGGAAACACTATCCTAGCTCCATAACTCAACACAAAAATGATCCTAGAGATGCTAGAACTAGAGCTCTGATACCAACTGTGACGCCCCCAGGTTCACACAAGGCTGCAGTCCAAGTTGAAACCAAAGATTTCAAACATGCCATGCACCCACACTGTGCAACAACAGGTTTCACCATCACAGTAATATCTCTCTAGTAGAATTAATGATAAGTGTAGGTACAAAACAGACAAAATAATAGAAATAAATGCAATGGACATGATGTAGAAAGAGATATCCAAATAAACTTACTCATGTCCCAACTGAATAAATACTGAGTATAATTGAAGTCTAGAATAAAGGTGAAGTGTCTCAATACATAAGAGTCAACTGAAAATAGTACTAAGGCACACAGCCTTTACAAAATGAAATACAAAACTCTAAATGTCTGAAATTAAATATCAACTATAGTAGAGTCTCAACTACTAACAATGTGTGACGATGACTATGCTAAAAATCCGTCAACCTGCGGCTCTCCGAAACTCTGATCCACTTCCTAAAAGAAACGGAAAATAACAAAAAAAGAAAACAACAAGAGTGTCAGAGCGTTACAGTAAGATCATCTCCATCCGTCCCCAGGAGAAGGGCTGCTAGACGTGATGGAGGCTCTATCTATTAAGCATATATAGTCTGCCTAGATCATTTACCCTATATCTAAGTGGAATTAATATTTAGAAACCTACAATGCGAGACGTAGTACGTCTAACGAAATAATCCAAACAAGGAAATCCTCATGTATATACCATATGTCTCAAATTGTGAATCGCTAATTATTAATTCCCAACTATGAAAATAAAGAAACAATACAATAAATAAAATCATCATAATATCAGACCAAAATATCTCCCACTATCCCTTGGGAGACAATATAAGTAACAGCATATAATCCTGCGTACTTACAAAAATAAGGTACATCGGTCATATATAACTCAGTGATGAGTCATGTTCTTAATTGGCGTCCGCCAAAGACATAGGCTATCAGATAATCACAATATAAATCCTTACAAAATTTATAATTTATCGCATTATCATGTGGGACGGAGTACCAAATTGGTATCCTAAATATGTACACGGTTCATTAGTCTCATTACATCAATGTGCGGGACAGACTACCAAATCAAGGTATCCTATAAATACGGCTCACAAGCCTCATCGCATCACGGTGCGGGACGGACTACCATATTAGGTATCATAAAACCCAACTCAATGGCATGTACTAATAGTATATTGATGCACTATACCAAATAGTACTAAGTGGCGCTCATAAATGATATCCATGTATGAATATAAACTGTTTAAATAACTCATTTAACAACATAATTCAAAATATTTTCAAATTTTACGGGGTTTTACAACTATAATGAGACCACTGTGGACTACACTCTATTATGCATCATGGTTTTCGGGTTAGGCCGATATGCCTATTCTCCGCAAGGTGTCCGAGACATCATTGTTTCCGGGTTAGGCTGATATGTCTGTTCTTTGCAGGGTGTTTGAGTAAGGTAGTGATCCGCAAGATATTACGCAGAGCTACAGTTTATTGTGAGCGCCTAAACTCCACACTATTTTAATTGTAGAAGGTTGTATAGAATTGTGTTTTGGCTTCCGTGTTATCTACTTAGAGAATAGAGTATGAGATTGTGTTATATTATACCCGATACATCCTAGACGACATTTGTGACCGGATTTTGATTATTAGTTCCGCGCCAACTATCTGGGGGTAGTGAGAGGTATTATGACACGATTTGTTTTGGATGAGGTTGGGTATTGTACTTTCTTGTCTTTTATTTTATTCATAAGATTTGGAGTTGATATTTAGCGATCCACAATTTGAGATACATAGGTATATACATGAGGGTTTTCTTATTTGGATTATTTTGCTCGACGTACTCATTCTCGTGTTGTGGATTTCTAAATCTTAATTTCCTCTTAGTTCAGGATAGATGATTTTCATATTTATATGTACTAACTTATAGTTTTATTCACCTAACCCCCTCCCTTGGGGCAGTGGAGATATTCTCGCTAGCGCTTTGACGCTCGTTGAATCTATCTTTTTCAGGCAGTGAGTCAAGTGCACAGAGAGTCGCAGGTTGACGGAGATTCAGTTTAGCTCGCCGTCATTTTTTAGTAGTTATTTAGTACTCCACAGTAGACGTTATGAGTTTAGTTTTCATTTAGAGATCTATTTTCATTTTGGATGCTTTGTGTCTTAGTACTATTTCAGTTGACGCTTATGTATTGAGGTATTTCACTTTTATTTCAGTTTATCAGTTGTACTCTTTTTTATTTTGTTGGAACACAATTATAATTATTTATTGGATATCTCTTCTTAATATTGTGTTCTTTGTATTATTACCTTTATTCTATCTGCTTGTACCTACACTTCTTTTGTTGACATTTACTAGAGAGATATTGCAGTGATGGTGAAACGTGTTTTTGCACAGTGTGGGTGCATGATAGGTTTGATATTTTTGGATTCACCTTGAACTGTAACCTTGTGTGAAACCAGGGGCGTCAAATTCATGTCACTTATACCCTTATGGGTAACCTCAAGATAATCCCACAAATGTTTAGCAATGGTTATGTTCGTAACTTTATTTCACTCATCTTGAGACAATCCATTAATAAGACAACTCAAAGTTTTAGAGTTTAAATTTGCATATTCAATCTCTTTTTCATCCCGTTCATTGACTAACTTTCTCACAGTTTCACCACCAACTTCTTTAGTTGGAAAAGAGTAACATTGTCAATCATATGAAAGTACCCTATGGGGGGGTGAATAGGGTTTATATTAATCTAATTCGATTTTATGCAAATTAAAACTTATTAATAATTATATCCTAGAAAATAAAATATTCTATAAGATATATGCAAGGATATGTAAACAAGGGTAAACAGAATAGTGGACAATATGAACAACAAGCAATATGCAGAGGCGATATAAGACATGAACACAAAAATAAGTGCGCCAATGCAATCACAAACAAACAATATGTTCACAGAGTTCGGTCCTCACGATCTATGTCTCCGCTCCTCACCTTGAGGAGATCTCCACTATCACAACCGGGTTTTCTACGCTCACCCGAATAACGTTTACACCACACAATATCGGTTTTTCAACGCTCACCAATCAACGTTCACAATCTCACAATGTAACTACACTAACTACCACCTCAAGTATTGGTCTCTAGCCCATGTATCCCTCAAGTGCTCGGATTTACCACCTCTCTCTAGGCTTTTACTACCGACGCCACTCCTCTTGGGACAACCCCGTCTCTCACCACACACTCCTCTCAGTGTACAAGTGTATTACAAAGTGATCTACACAATTAAGCACAAATATAAATGTTTGTTCTCTACTATGGATGAGAACTCAATGAAAGCTCACTCTCAATGTCACAAACCCACAACCCCAAATATACTATGTATGAAATACTATAAGCTCAATAGGTTGTGTGTGAACAATGAGTATAATCAAAATAAACTAAACTTAAATAAATTCTAGCTTATGGAAATGAAAATCAAACATATAAATAGCTAGATATGAGTTTGGAAAAACTTCTCTATGATGACAAGAGAGAGAGGGAGATGAGTTGAATGCCCAAACACAATTGATGATCTCCTCAAACTTCTCTATGATGACAAGAGAGAGAGGGAGATGAGTTGAATGCCCAAACACAATTGATGATCTCCTCAAGCCCTTGTGAAAATGGAGATGAGTTGAATGCCCAAACACAATTGATGATCTCCTCAAGCCCTTGTGAAAATTTCTTCACAAAAAAAATCTTGTAAACACTCTTTTAAACAAACACAAAACACCCTTAAACTTGTTTAAACAATTCTCTTGGATAATTTTTGGTCTGAGGTATAAGGGGTATTTATAGAGACCCCAAGACACAAGAAAAACAAAGCAAAAAAGACCAAAAACCAAAAACAGTACAAGGCTAAAAAAAACTAGCCGTTAGGCCATCAGTCGATTGACGACTTTCATCAGTCGACGGATGAGCTGACCGTTACAGGCCAAAAACAGCTCATCAGTCGACTGACGACTCTTATCAGTCGACTGATGAACTCATCAGTCGACTGGTCAGTCGACCAAAACAAAACAGAAAGCAAATGATGATTCCAGGCACTTTCGTCAGTCGACTGATTTCATCAGTCGACTGATAACAGGTTTTCAGCCTGACTTGAAACAAAAATTTGATTTTCAAACCCCTTTTAAAAATAGCAAATAAAATCCAAAAATTATGAAACTTTGCGAAATGATTGTAAACATGATAATACACATGTTTTCAAAAATCATCTCCCATTTGTAAAATATCATCATATTGCAAATATGTCCAAAACATGAAAATGAAAACACACTTGTTTTGACATTTTAGCTAAACCATGTTTTGAAACTTTATAACATGAATTTATAGACTTAATAAAAGATGTATATCATGATTGTTAAGTCTATAAACTAGAATACACTATTTTCACATATAAACATGAAAATATAGATATGTATACGTATCTCATGTTTTCATGTATATGTGGCAAAACACATTGTTTATCAAAACCAAACATGATAAATATGAAACATGTATGAATGTATATAAATGAGTATTTGTTTCATATTTAAACTTGAAAACTCTAAAACAACATGTGTGTGTGTGTGTGTGTGTGTGTGTGTGTGCGTGTGCGTGTGTGTGTGTGTGTGTGTGTGTGTGTAACTGTGACGCCCCTGGGTTCACACAAGGCTACAGTCCAAGGTGAAGCTAAGAATGTCAAACCTGCCATACACCATACCGTGCAATAACATGTTTCACCATCACAATTCTATCACTCTAGTAGAGTCAATAACAGGTGTAGGTACAAAAGCAAGTAAAAGATAATACAAGAGATAACTGATGAAATAATAAAGATCAAAATAATATTTCATCATCCAACGTACAGAAATACAAGTCAATGTCTGAAAGAAGTAAACTGAAGTACTCAACAAGTCTCAAATACAAAATGTCTGACAAAAGGGTAATAAGGCACACAGCCTTTACAACTTCTAGAAATAACTCTCCAAATATCTAACAAAGGCCTACGGTGGAGCTTAAAAGAAAAATATAACTAAAATAGACAGTCGACGCTAAAGTGCATCGCCATCAACCTGCGACTCTCCGGGCTCCTGGCTCGTTACCTGAAAGGGGGAGGGACAACTAGCGTCAAAGCGCTATAGCGAGCAACATCACAACCAACCCCAAGGGATAGGGCTCGTTGTATATAGAAAATACAGTTATATCATATATATATTTAAAATCGCAAATCCTATTTAGGCATTTACAACGTGAGCATAAGTACGTCGAGCGAAATAATCCAAACAAGGAAACCCTCATGTATATACCGTGTAGCTCATATTGTAAATACCTATGTATAAGAGGATTTTAGTATTTAGGAAATTACAACACGAGCATAGGTACGTCGAGCAAAATAATCCAAACAAGGAAACCCTCATGTATATACCTTGTTATCTCAAGTTGCAACCCCCTAAATACCAAACCCGAAAAACTAGAACAGGAACAATAATAATAAAAGAAACGCTAACCCATCTCCGAACTCATATATTATGTCATGTCCGGTCTGTGCAAGTATAAATGCCAAACTCAAGGTCTAAATCGATGTCCAACACATGGACTAACACATTTAATGTAGTGGATGTCCAACACATGGACTGAGAATCGGGTGTCCAACACATGGACTGAAATGTAATCAATGTCCAACGGATGGACTAAATATAGCCAATGTCCAACGCATGGACTGAATATAACCATTGTCCAACGCATGGACTAAATATAACCAATGTCCAACGCATGGACTGAATGTAACCATTGTCCAACACATGGACTAAATATAACCAATGTCCAACGCATGGACTGAATGAAATGAATATCCAACACAAGGACAAAAAGATAATGCATGTCCAACACGAGGACTGGGTAAAACGAATTATGCAAAGTGTAAGTGTCGATGCTATATACATACACAAATGTTACACATAGACTCATATCACACGTGCCTCAGTGTGCGGATCGGTACTTGTGTCAAAAGTCAACTCACATGTACAGATATAATACTAACATCATAAAATAGGGTCAGATAATCGAGGAGACCCCGAACACGCGAAATAAAATACAACAAACCCAAACAGAAAATCAACCTGAGGAAATCTGTAACTTCCTCATCAGTCGACTCCTGAGTCGACTCATCAGTCGACTCATTGGTCGACTCATCAATCGACTCATAAGTCGACTCATGAGTCGACTCATTAGTCGACTGAGCAGAAAACCTACAGTTTTCTGTATTCGACGATTTATTTACACAAAACGTTAATTCAACTTCTTTTCATCATGTCCAGCAATATGGTCCAAATTCTAACTCATATGAATCAACAGTAACAAGATATATACATGTAAATCTATATTAAAAACCCTAAATATATTTATGCATGTTTAAATCGTATGTAAATCACCAAAATCACCATAAAACCCATGTTTAAATGAAATTCCAGATCTGGATCTTAATTTGCAAAATGTTGGTGAGCTTTTATAAACTGAAACATTTAATTCTTGCATGCCATACTGTAAAGGATCTATCTTTATACTCAAAAATACGTTTTAGGCTCAAGAATCCGAAATAAAACTTAGTAAAAATGTGTAATTAAAAAGGGTACAGAGTTGGGCGAGATGTTACTCGCCTCTGGTGCTAGAATAACTCCTGAATCCGAGAGAAGATGATCTCCTTCGCTGTACCTCGCCAAAAACCCGCTGAAAACCTCCGAAAATCCTCCAAAAATTCGCCAAAATAAGCTAGGGTTTAGAGGAGAGAGGGGGTTAGGGTTTCTCTGGTATACTGATGGGTTTTAGGGTTGGTTTCGGGTAGGAGAGGTTATATACAAACGGTCAAAACCCGGAACAAAACCAAACCAAACCCGTAACTGAAAAGAAACTGATATTCAGCCCGTAAGTCGACTCGTTGGTCGACTCATCAGTCGACTCGTTGGTCGACTCATCAGTCGACTCATTAGTCGACTCATGAGTCGACTCATAAGTCGACTGAGCAGACACATAAATTCCAGATTCGTGCATGTTTTGTTATTCAGCCAAAACCAATGCACAAAACTCTATGAAACCACATACATACATATTTATTAACTTGTTACCAAGTATATCTATGACCTCAAGTCATTTATCACAAATAGAATTATTTATACACTAATAATTCACATATACTTCTAACAAAATACGGGGTTCTACATTCTTCCCCCCTTAAAAGAATTTCGTCCTCGAAATTCAGATATCATATTCAAACAAATAAATTTACTCTATACAAGCATATAACGATATTTATATTTAACGATCCAGGATGACTATATTCCCACTCAACTCTTAATCAAATGGAACCAGTACGTCGGGCAAAAAATCCAAACAAGGAACCCCCCATATATATACCATGTGTTCCAAAAGGTTAAGTATTGAGCGGAAATATCCCCATTCTAGCGTTAAATCTAAATATAACCACACAATTACTCATACATATAAATCAATTCACTTCCTCAATAAATGCAGGAAGCAGCGCTGCATATCATTATCGTGCTCTCGAAAATCATCTTCGATGTCTACACTTAACCATCTAAAATGTAAATACCCCCCACTTAACCCCTAACTAAATGGAACAAGTACATCGAGCGAAAAATCCAAACAAGGAACCCCTCATATATATACCATATGTTCCAAGTACTTAGGAGATAAGTGGTAATACTCTCATTTTAGTGTTAAGTATAAACATCGCCATACATGCAACCATAAGCCATAAACAAGTCATACAAAAATTTAATTTACTATATCCAACAGGTGTGGGTAGTCACGATGTATACCCTCCTCGCGCTCCCAAGAAATCTCCTCAACACCTCTTCGGTTCCACCGAACTTTCACTAAGGGAATCACTTTGTTTCTGAGCCTCTTGTCCCCCCTGGAAAGTATGCAAATTGGAATCTCAATAGTAGTCAAATCCTCCTGAAGCTCAATCTCTGGTGCATCCATTTCTCGCTGCTGCTCCTCGTCATGCAAGTGTTTCTTGAGCATAGAAACATGAAATACATTGTGTATACTAGACATCGATGCTGGAAGATCTAGTCTGTATGACACAGCCCAAATGTGCTCCAAAATCTGAAAAGGTCCAATATATCTCGCCGCAAGCTTTCCCCGTTTCCCGAATCGCTGAACGCCTTTCATAGGTGATACCTTCAGCATATCTGAATCTCCAACCTAGAACTCCAAGTGTCTTCGCCTCTTATCTGCATAGCTCTTTTGCCGACACTGAGCGATTAAAATCTGATCTCTGGTAAATGTTACTTCCTCAGTAATCTGTCTCATAAGCTCTGGCCCAAGCATTAGACTCTTCTCCGGCTCTACTCAACATGTAAGCGATCTGTAAGGCCTCTCGTACGATACTTCATACGGGGTCATATCGATTGTCACTTGATACTCATTGTTCTAAACGAACTCTATCGATGAAATATGATCCTCCCAGCTACCTTGAAAGTCAAATAACACAAGCCCGTAATTTGTTTTCCAACATCTGATTTACTCACTCCGTCTGACAATCCGTCTCAATTTGATACTGTCGTACCTGGAACTCCACGAAGTTGGATAGTCTTCTGAATAACTATCCTCCCTGGAATAAAATGTGCTGACTTTATCAGTCTATCAACTATCACCCCAAACCGAATCGTTCTCTTTCTTCGACTTCGTCAACCCTACAATAAAGTCCATAGAAATGTCCGCCCACTTCTACTCCGAAATGGGGAAAAGCTGATGTGTTCCTGTCGGGCTTTGATGTTCCGTCTTTACTCACTGACAGGTAAGATACTTAGCTACACACTCTGAAATCTTCCTACGCATATCACTCCATCCAAGGGTGTCCCTTTAGGTCCTTTTACATCTTAGGGGTCTCTGGATGTACTGTGTACCGAGTACGATGTGCTTCATCTAGCAACTCCCTCTTAAGCTCTGCATTGGCTGGCATAATCAACCTGCCCTTCATCTGTAGACTTCCATCTGCTCCAACGGTCCAATCAGTCTTAGGCTCTTTGGAAATTTCCTCCTTTCGGATTTGAATTCAATAGTTTTCTAACTGAGTTCTGACAACTCCGACACTCCAAGCTGGTTGCACTGACACAGCTCCCTACAATGCACTGGTTCTACCAATCTCATGTCTAAAATCACACTGGCTAAGGGTGAGAATATATCAATACAACAAGCACCTTTAAGCCGAAACCTGATGTTGACGTTTCTTACTCAAGTCATCTGCTACGACATTTTCCTTCCCAGATGATACTGACTCGCGGACTCGTAGTCCTTGATAAACTCGATCCACCTCCTCTATCTCTGGTTGAGTTCCTTCTGAGAGAAAAGATACTTTAGACTCTGATGTCTATGAATAATTCAAACTGTACTTCATATTAGTAAAGTCTCCATGACTTCAGTGCAAATGCCACTGCTGTTAACTCCAAGTCATAAGTGGAAATAGATCTGCTCATGTACTCTCAATTGCTGCGAGACATATGTTACTACTCTCTGAGTCTGCATCAAAACGTCTCCTAACTCTGCCAATTATGTATTTGTGTAGACCACAAATGTCCTGTCGCTGCTCAGAATAGTTAAAAATTGGCGCTGTAGACAATTTAGTCTTCAAGGTATCAAAGGCCTCCTGACACTCTGTGCTCCAAACAAACTGTACACCCTCCTTTGTAAGGCGTGTAAACGGTATCAAAATCTTCGAGAAGTCCTGGATGAACTTCCTATAATAACCGGCTAAGCCCAAGAAACTACGAATCTCTGTCACCGTCTTTGGCGGTTCCCAATCGAGTACTGCTGTAACTTTAGCTGAATCTACTGATATGCCCTCTCTGCTGATGACGTGGCCGAGAAATCTGATCTCTGAAAGCCAAAACTCGCATTTGCTGAACTTGGCATATAACTGGTGCTCCTGTAGAGTCTGCAAAACTAACCGGAGATGCTGCTCGTGCTCTACCTCTGATCTCAATTAAATGAGGATGTCGTCGATGAAAACAATCACGAGCTGGTCCAAGAAAGGACGAAAAAACCCGGTTCATCAAATCCATGAATACCGCGGGTGCATTGGTCAACCCCAAATGGCGTGACCATGAACTCGAATGATCCATATCGAGTAAGAAATACACGGCTTTGGGAAAAATCCCTCTCCCGAACTCGCAACTACAGAAACCCAAACAAAAATCAGCCTTCGAGAAACACGCGCTTCGCGCAGCTGATCGAACAAGTCATAAATCCTAGGTAATGGGTACCTATTCCGGATAGTGACCTTGTTCAACTCTCTATAATCAATGCACAATCTCATACTACCGTCCTTCTTCTTCACGAAGAGGACCGGCGCGCCCACGGAGAATGACTCCGACGAATAAAACCCTGAGCTAACAACTCATGCAACTGGGTCTGAAACTCCCTCATCTCAGCTGGTGCCATGCGATAGGGTGCGCGGGATATCGGGGCTGTGCTCGGCTGCAACTCAATGTAAAACTCAACCTCTCACACAGGAGGTAACCCAGGTATGTCCTAAAAGACATCCTGATACCCTGAGACAACTCTAGTCTCCAATAAATCAATACTCTGATCCCGTCGCATCACCTCCTCGATGTACGCCAGAAATGACTCCGCAAAACGGTTGTCCTGAGAGGTTGCTACAATCAACTCGGACACATGCAACACTATCAAATCTATGACAAACTCCGACTCATCTAGACTAATAATACACCTCCAAATCTATGACAAACTCCGACTCATCTAGACTAATAATACACCTCCTACAAACGCTCTCCAGAAGCGAAACCTCATCTAAAGGGATGGAAAAACTGATAATGAAATGTCTAGAGGCTGAGCTACGATTTGGAGTCTAGTCATAAAAGCATACGAAATGAAAGAATACGAAGCTCCCGAATCGAAAAGAATGCGGGCGGAAAAAGGATTAATGAGGAACGTACCCTCCACCACTGCTCCGCTAGATCCATGATCATGCGGAACCACTACATACACTCTGCCGGAGGCTGAAAACTGCTCTGCCGCAGGTGCTGGAGAATATGAGACAATTTGCCCTTGGGGAACCTCCTGAACTGCTAGAACCTATTCCTCAGTCTTCTGTTGCTGCTGATTCAAACCATTTCTCTTCTGAGCTCTTGTTGGTGCACTGCGGCACTCTAACGCCTTGTGTCCGACCTTGCGACAGTTAAAACAAGTCCCTCGGAACATGCGCTGCTGACGTGCTCTCTGATCCTGTTGGGATCCCTTCTTATGAGGGCCCTGCTGTTGCTGTTGAGATCCAGACAAGGGTCTCTTGTTCTTACCCTTGTCTCCAGTGTGCCCTTTCTTAGCACTCTCTCCCTTTTCTTTTTGAAACTTACCCGTCCCATTTTCCCGAGAAACGACGGTTTCAGCTACTGGTGGTGGTGCAATATGATTCGCCACAAGCTCCTCGATTGCTGTTATCCTAGCGACTAGGGGAGCCATAAGATCTATCAGGTATTGGGGAGCCTGCTATATATATATATATATATAACGTATCACCATACGATTTTCACAACACACAATATTCACACAAATACTTTCAATTTATACAAAAATAGTTGTCATAAAAAAATATCCTCAAATTTTAAGGTATACGCATATACCGTCCTCACTCATACTAGGATATTCCTATCGGACTCTATACATGAATCCTAGGAAACTCTATCCTAGCTCCATGACTCGACACGGGATAATCCTAAGGATACAGGAACTAGAGCTCTGATACCAACTGTGATGCCCCTGGGTTCACACAAGGCTGCAGTCCAAGGTGAAACCAAGAATGTCAAACCTACCATGCACCACACCGTGCAATAACATGTTTCACCATCACAATTCTATTCTGTCTAAAGATAATACAAGAGATAACTGATGAAATAATAAAGATCAAAATAATATTTCATCATCCAACGTACAGAAATACAAGTCAATGTCTGAAAGAAGTAAACTGAAGTACTCAACAAGTCTCAAATACAAAATGTCTGACAAAAGGGTAATAAGGCACACAGCCTTTACAACTTCTAGAAATAACTCTCCAAATATCTAACAAAGGCCTACGGTGGAGCTTAAAAGAAAAATATAACTAAAATAGACAGCCGACGCTAAAGTGCATCGCCATCAACCTGTGACTCTCCGGGCTCCTGGCTCGTTACCTGAAAGGGGGAGGGACAACGAGCGTCAAAGCGCTATAGCGAGCAACATCACAACCAACCCCAAGGGATAGGGCTCGTTGTATATAGAAAATACAGTTATATCATATATATATTTAAAATCGCAAATCCTATTTAGGCATTTACAACGTGAGCATAAGTACGTCGAGCGAAATAATCCAAACAAGGAAACCCTCATGTATATACCGTGTAGCTCATATTGTAAATACCTATGTATAAGAGGATTTTAGTATTTAGGAAATTACAACACGAGCATAGGTACGTCGAGCGAAATAATCCAAACAAGGAAACCCTCATGTATATATCTTGTTATCTCAAGTTGCAACCCCCTAAATACCAAACCCGAAAAACTAGAACAGGAACAATAATAATAAAAGAAACGCTAACCCATCTCCGAACTCATATATTATGTCATGTCCGGTCTGTGCAAGTATAAATGCCAAACTCAAGGTCTAAATCGATGTCCAACACATGGACTAACACATTCAATGTAGTGGATGTCCAACACATGGACTGAGAATCGGGTGTCCAACACATGGACTGAAATGTAATCAATGTCCAACGCATGGACTAAATATAGCCAATGTCCAACGCATGGACTGAATATAACCATTGTCCAACGCATGGACTAAATATAACCAATGTACAACGCATGGACTGAATGTAACCATTGTCCAACACATGGACTAAATATAACCAATGTCCAACGCATGGACTGAATGAAATGAATGTCCAACACAAGGACAAAAAGATAATGCATGTCCAACACGAGGACTGGGTAAAACGAATTATGCAAAGTGTAAGTGTCGATGCTATATACATACACAAATGTTACACATAGACTCATATCACACGTGCCTCAGTGTGCGGATCGGTACTTGTGTCAAAAGTCAACTCACATGTACAGATATAATACTAACATCATAAAATAGGGTCAGATAATCGAGGCGACCCCGAACACGCGAAAGAAAATACAGCAAACCCAAACAGAAAATCAACCTGAGGAAATCTGTAACTTCCTCATCAGTCGACTCCTGAGTCGACTCATCAGTCGACTCATTGGTCGACTCATCAGTCGACTCATAAGTCGACTCATGAGTCGACTCATTAGTCGACTGAGCAGAAAACCTACAGTTTTCTGTATTCGACGATTTATTTACACAAAACGTTAATTCAACTTCTTTTCATCATGTCCAGCAATATGGTCCAAATTCTAACTCATATGAATCAACAGTAACAAGATATATACATGTAAATCTATATTAAAAACCCTAAATATATTTATGCATGTTTAAATCGTATGTAAATCACCAAAATCACCATAAAACCCATGTTTAAATGAAATTCCAGATCTGGATCTTAATTTGCAAAACGTTGGTGAGCTTTTATAAACTAAAACATTTAATTCTTGCATGCCATACTGTAAAGGATCTATCTTTATACTCAAAAATACGTTTTAGGCTCAAGAATCCGAAATAAAACTTAGTAAAAACGTGTAATTAAAAAGGGCGCAGAGTTGGGCGAGATGTTACTCGCCTCTGGTGCTAGAATAACTCCTGAATCCGAGAGAAGATGATCTCCTTCGCCGCACCTCGCCAAAAACCCGCTGAAAACCTCCGAAAATCCTCCAAAAATTCACCAAAATAAGCTAGGGTTTAGAGGAGAGAGGGGGTTAGGGTTTCTCTGGTATACTGATGGGTTTTAGGGTTGGTTTCGGGTAGGAGAGGTTATATACAAACGGTCAAAACCCGGAACAAAACCAAACCAAACCCGCAACTGAAAAGAAACTGATATTCAGCCCGTAAGTCGACTCGTTGGTCGACTCATCAGTCGACTCGTTGGTCGACTCATCAGTCGACTCATTAGTCGACTCATGAGTCGACTCATAAGTCGACTGAGCAGACACATAAATTCCAGATTCGTGCATGTTTTGTTATTCAGCCAAAACCATATATATATATATATATATATATATATATATGAAATTAAAACATGTATATGTATGTGTGTATATGATATTGAGCTTAGAGTATTAAACACACATAATATAAACATATACTAAATATACCCAAGCTTGATGAAGGTCTTCAATGAGCGCGACTTGGTAAACTTTGCGGAAGAAGCTTGAACTTGGATCTTGACTTGAATGCATAGGCTTCACTCCACTATTTCCGCCAACCTCCATTTGATATGATCGTTATGGCGCAATTTAACCATCCTCCAACTTATTGTTTGCTTAGAATAAATATAAAACATAAACACTAGACAAACAATATTAGATGTAAATTGTTTGTTAAACATCATCAAAATAAAAGAACCCAACAATCTCCCCCTTTTTAATGATGACAAACAATTTACAAAAATGATATATGCATGAAAGGAATTGAATATACAAATTATAATTATCATGCACATAAACAAGGAAATATATATACTCACAATATTGCTCCCCCTTTGACAACATTAAAAAGGGGAAAAACAAAAGAATGAAGAGAGCGAAAGCTCCCCCTACAAATAAGCATGAGTGAGTATAAAACCAATATAAGGAATGCTCCCCCTATCAAAATGCCTTAATGAATATATGCAATGAAATGCAAGGCAAAGCATGTGAGCAAGCATACATGAAAAACATGTTAAATATCACTCACATACAACAAGATAATGAGAACACATAATAATATGTCATTATAAAATAGCGTCTCATTGGTAAAAACATAAAAACCATATGAAGATAGATTTATGAAAACAAATGAATAGGAAACATGAGAATCATGCAAAAAGTTTTCAAATGAAAATAAATTAACCAAATGAAATCATAAATCACATGAAATCCGTAAAATCAAACCATATAAGGCAAGAGAGGCAAGTATACCAAGCTATTTAGCTTGTTTCAACCCATATAAATATTTTTAGCACCCGCTAAACAAGATTTAGGAATAAACACCCAATAAACCCGGGGGTTACATAAACACAAACCTCTCATGACAAATCAAGACAAATAAAATGAAAATAAAAGAATTAACTTTAAAAATTGTTTTCATTTTCAAAAATTTCAAAGCACATTTTTCAAAACCAAGAAAAAGAAAAATAAAAACACTAAAATTCTTGGTTTAAAAATCAAATTTGTTTTGGTACCCAAGTATTCTTGGTACCAAATGATTTAGGGACATGACCCCTATCATGTAAGCTCAAAGCATTAGGGTTATGAACCCATTTGGGCGCATTTAGTGCACAGACACGGTCAAAATAAAAATGGTGTAAATGACCATTCCGTTTGCAATAAGTGCACTGAAAGGGTTGAAAAGGTTTGTGTTGACCAAACGGTTGTGCACAGGACTCAATTGCAAAAATAGATTGTTCTTTAAATATTAAGATATTTCTTGCAACTTTGATATTTTGTGGATGCTTTTTTACAAATTGGGTTGTTTTTTATAAAATTCAAATTTTCAACAGTCTACTAAAAATTTCCAGATTTGATGTGTATTGGTTATAAGTTTTGAAATTTTAGATTTTTGTGATTTTTAACTTTTGAGGGAGTTTTTATAAATTTTGTAACTTTGAATTATTTGTTGCTAATTTTAAATTTTCAAATGCCTATTAATAATCCATTGAGTTCATCTATGTTGTTTGTAAGTTTTGTAATTTTTATAATTTTAGGGTGTTTTTTTTTGTAATTTACCCTTTTGAGGTCGTTTCTATAAAATGTTGAGGGTGTTAATTGTAAATTTTAATTTCTTCGAGGGTTATTGTTAATTTTTAGATTTCATGTTTGTTGTTTTAAGTTTTGAAAAGTTAGGGTGTTTTGTTTAATTTTAAATTTTTGAGGGTATTTTATATAATTTTGAAAACATTTTGGCATTTTTTGTAATACTTCATGTATTATAATATGTTAGCTATATGTGATTTCTCAATTTTATTATTTAAATTGTTGCACTATATGTAGCTCACGTGGGATTAATATATGCTATAATTAGTACTAGTATAGATTAGAATTTAAATGAAATATTCACAATAGTATTCATATGTTTTATTAATCTTATTTTTTTAAATTGTTGAGATACATGCAGTTCACGCGGGATTAGTACAAGATATAATTTAAATTAAGATAAAATAAGATTTGAATAAAATATTTAAAATAGTAAAGAGTAATATTAATCATAAAATCTTTTTTCCAAACTCATATTTTTAAAGGAGTTACATGTATACGCAGACAAACTAGTATTTTATTTTCTTGCGAGAGATTCCGAAACCTTTTGATTTGAACCGAACTTTAGTGGAGACGAAATCCAAAAGATGAAACCCGACCTAGTTTCAGAAAGGACAACAGGGTAAATAAGAAGTGATATGCTCAACCGCGATAAACTCCTCCGCCTGCGGTCGACAAAACAAGAGGAGCTAGGTCTGTTCCATATATAATATAAATTATTATATATGGAACGGAGATGGATGCTTTTTGGAGAGCATGTCATCCACTGTCAGAAGCAGCCGGGGTTTAAGTACAGGCACGGCTTAGTCAGAGATCTCTTGTATGATATTCTCCAAAGAGCAGGGTATCCATCAAAGAAGGAAGCGCCTGTCAACTTCCTCACTCTTCCTGGAGAGACTAGATCTACTCTAAGACCGGCAGACGTTCTTGTCTACAGTTGGAGCGGGGGGAAGCACGCTTGTATTGATCTTACAAGGGGTGTCTCCGTTGGTGGGGTTCTGTAATGGAGAGTTCAAGGTTGGGCATGCAACGGATAGAGCGGCAGAGGCAAAGGTGAGGAAACATGATCAAACTTATAAGGACAACCACCACAGCTTTATCCCGTTCGCTTTCGATATATTTGGTTTCCTTGCAGCTGATGCGGTGGAGTTCCTCAGGAGGGGACAATAATTCATGAATAAGAATGTGGCGATAGCAAGGTCCGCGGAGTACGTGTTTCGTAGGTTAGGTTTTGCTATTCAGAAAGGATTAGCGGCGCAGCTTGTTGCCCGCTTATCGTCATCACATGTGTAATATTTTATTAAGAAATAAAAATTTATTATTCATTGTTAAAAAAATACTAGTATTCATCCCGTGCTAAGCACGACATCCTTACAGATTATTTTTGTGCGCAATTTTTCATCATCTTATTTTTTTGTTTTGTCCCGATAAATTTATCTTAAACATACTTGAAGTCCATCATATATAACCAATGAGGATATTGTTTTGTCACGATAAATTTATCTTAAAAATATTTAAAGCCCATCATATATAACCAATATAAATTTATCATATATTCAAACCCAATATAAATCACATGATAAGGATCGTAAGTTTTGCAGAACACAATAAGTAACACAGGGAAAGAAAAGCAGAAACACAATGTACTAAATTTATCTTTAATCGTTATTATCATATATTCAAACCCAATATAAATCACATGATAAGGATCGCAAGTTTTTCAAATCACAATAAGTAACACATGGAAACAAAAGCAGAAACACAATGTACTAAATTTCTCTTTATTCGTTATTATCATATATTCAAACCCAATATAAATAACTGGATCTTTCAATACACCAAGCTGTCAACATATTTTCCATACTTACAACACGAACCTCTTCTTTTCTTTCTAACCATTTAACCCTTCTATTCTATTTGTATATCTGTGTCTTCTTAATTGCTCTACATTGAAGATATAAGAGATGGTGACGCAAGCGATAGATCAAATGAAGTAAAGGAATATGGAGAAAGCACAACATTCATCAAAGGACCTGCATTTTGTAGCGTACTCTGAATCAGCACGACCTGCATGAATGGATATTGGATTAGATTTATGTTGCTTCCATCTTACGTTAGGGTAGAACATTGAGCATCTCTTTTATTCATTTGCTTATAATGGAGTAACATAACCTACTTATATTTTGTCATTTCTTTGTTTCAAGTTTCATGAAAATTCAGAAGCATAGATAATGCAGGCAAAAAGTATTTAACTCGTCATTTCTTTGTTTCAAGTTTCATGAAAATTCAGAAGCATAGATAATGCAGGCAAAAAGTATTTAACTCTTCCAACTTTTTCATGCATCTTTTAGATAATGCAGGCAAAAAGTATTTAACTCTTCCAACTTTTTCATGCATCTTTGTACCTTATTATCTGCAGAAGAGAACCAGCAAGGATAGAAGCTTCATTCTCTGAGGAATGGGAAATTTTTATTCCATCTCTGTTGCCCCAAAATCAATAGTTCTACCTAGGTTGATCGATTTGGTATACTTGCGTGTTACGTGCACATGCGTGTAATAAACCATTGGGATTGGGGAGAGTGATGATAGTAATTCCTTAGACTTGATGGTTTGGTCTTTTTGAACGCGGCAACTCCCAATGGGAGAACTTCCCCCATATATATATATATATAGTATTTAACTCGTGCTAAGCACGGTATCCTTATAATTTTTTTTGGTGCGTAGTTTTTCTTCATCTCATTTTTTTGTTTTGTCACAATAAATTTATCTTAAACATACTTGTGGACATTATGACAACTTAACACAGATAGGAATTTGTGGACATTATAACAACTTAATTGAGCTTAACTCAGAAGGACAAAGAAAAAAGAGTCATAAATAATGATCAAGAGATATCATATTGATTTTGTAATATGTGATTGCACCTTGATTTTCTCGACGACAATGGCCGATCATAGTTTGCTCAACTTATTACAATAAAACTATAATTAACATGATTTATCATGAATTAAGTGCAAAGTTAGTATAAAATTTGATGATATCTTTATAAATACAACAAAAACTATACCTATGAGCAATCAGAGGATATACTTGTTTTAGGGATCAGTAGTTATTGGGAATCTGCGAATACCTCCTATCTAACCTCGGCCCTGGCCTCGATGCATCGATGCAGAAGAAGTATGCTTCGGAAGGTGGGGCTGAGGCGGCGGCGGGTACGCCTGAGGTGGGGGGTACTCATATGGCTAAGAATAATAATCAAAGCTGCAATCTGCAATAATCACCAGCAACATATACACGTCGCATATAATAAATTAAAAAAATAAAAATCAAGCATGTACAGTGAGCACAATAACATAACTATACATTTCTATTTTAGCAAATAAATTGAGATATATGAAAAAAAATTAAGGATAAAATACAAATATATTCTTGTACTATTACTGCAAAAGATTTCATATAGCAAGTCATAAGCTTGTTTTAGGTGCCCAAACTCATCAGTTTGCAACAGCTGCAAAAAGAATGACCAAACAGCCTTTGTATATAAAAAAATTACGAAAGAGAAACTTTGGCGGATCAAACATTAACTCCTAGTTTCATCAGTAATAGCGATGTGGCTTATCAAAATATTTGGCCATTCTTTGGATCGAAGATAACCCTACATTTTTCTTGCTGTAGGTTCCAATTTGCATTTATCTACTTCGATTTTTTGCAGGTGAACCAAACATAGAGGAGGGAATTGAAGCGTGTACATAATGATGTATGCTAATAAACAGGTGGGAAAAAAATCAATCCTACTTTCATCAGTAATATCTAAGCATCTCATAATTGTATTTAGGCACTCTAGAGATCCATGATACCCTTCAATTTTTCTTGCTGGCGGTTCCAATATGTATCTACAGAACCAGATTTGATGAGGGGGAACTACAACAGAACTGTTCAAGAATTATTGTACTCACAAAGTAATTTCTACATCTAAGCAACGCAGCAGGTGACTGGAATACATTCCTTGATACTCGAAAAATTTTGCGAGTAAGACCATTGTTCCTTAATGGCAGCAACAAATAAAAAAGGACAACAATCTCGAGAGAACTTTATTTTAAAATATAGACTTACAATGATGAACTCCTCTCGGACTGAGATATTGATCAGTACTTTGAAAACACGATGTTGCACTGCAGAATAGATACATATGAAAACAATTAGTTTTATTCAACTCAGATTATGCCATTTTCTATAAGGTACAATTGAAAATTCTAGTAATAATCAAGAGCAATAGAACAACCTTATGGCATTATTAAATAAAGCATAATACCAATGTAATTGCTTTTTCTGAGGCAATTTTGGTTCTATACATTAGAATTTAGCTTATTTTCTTGCACTGCACTTAGTTTTTATGACAATTGATAATTTTCAAATTTATTTCAGTTTTCAGGTACTATTGGATTAAGTATTTGGAGGTTGATGATCCTCACTCCTCACTCCTATGACTGGCAAATATTACTGCCAAGAGGCAAACTTACTTATAAAAAACAAAAACTATTTACAATTGATATTTTGACTTACTTTTGCTACATACTTCATAAAATTTCACTTCCTATATGGATTGTTATCAATTGTAATCTTCATGTATTAAAGTTTCAATAATATCTAAAAAGTTATACGTGATTTAGGATTATATTGAAAAATATTTATAACTAAACAGTAGCCTGTAAAGTTGAATATTATGCGCAGAAATTTCTACGCGTCATTAGGAAAACTGCTATAACTTTTGCACCACATATCCACTTAACATGTCATTTGATGCATATTTAAGTGTACTGAAAGATCTATATAGTGACATATAATTTTGTAATTTTTTACTTTACTAATAGCTGCAGATAGGCAGATAAATTGTACCTTTTAGCATAAAGTACAGTGCCAATAGCATTCATCAAAGTTGTGGTGAAATGATAAAAAAGGGAATCCTGGATCTGATTATACCTGCACTGCATTATTTTTGTGGATAAAGATGCAGATCCTTCAATTCCTTCAAGATATGCTTCAACGTCGTCGGTCATTTCCTAATTCATCAAATGAAAAAAAAAATTGAACAATCACTCAATGAAAAAATAATAATTCACTAAGCAATTGTTCCGAACTCAAAGTAGGATGAAAATATTTATAACCTGAAGAAGAATTTCTCTCTGTATAGGCGGGGGCTGAACTTAGTTCTCTTTCTTTTAGGCAGAAGAGAATGAAAATCTGCGAAGTGCTTGTGGGGAAGTTGAGCGACGTGGTCATCTTGTGCGGGGGAACATCAGCGACGTGGCAAACTGGAGCGACGTGTGTGAAGTTCTCGCAACGTGGAGTGAAAGAATGATTTACGGATAATTTTTGACATAAACCGGCCACTTGTCAGAAATTTCACAATTTCAAGGTCGAGTTGCTATTCTCTCATATGGAAATGAATCAGCTTTATGGTAACAGTATAAAAATTGCCTTTGTTATCATAGAGAACCATGACTACAACAATAGAAAGCTAAGATAGAACGGAAAATGAAGCAATCATATTAATTGCTTACGTAGTGTTCTAAATTGTGATCTACGCCTGAAGCCACAAATTAAGAAGTACACTACATAGGTTTAGAATTAATAAATAAAAACCGAGAATTTAACAAAAGGTTACACAATAGCATAGAAATGAAAATTTATCAGAATTAAAAACCTTAATTTGGAAAATGGAAAAACAAAAAATCATCTAATCTAACAAATTCCAGTAATTGCAAAACTAATCCATCACGACCGTTCAAATTTGCCTGAATTGATGCGATCTCACTATCTCAACAACGATTAAGTCAAATTCTTCTGAATAATTACGCGATCTCAGCACTCAGCCGATCAACTACTAAAAATAGATCAGGATTGTAAAATTTGTTACCTCAATCAACTGATCTTAGCGACAATATGATAGATCAGGCGTCAGAATCTTAGGATCCAGACAAAAAAAGTTCACCAAAATAACAAAAAAAGCATCGCAAACCCTAAATTCAGCAAGAAAATATCTAGACAATTCCTCACCATCTTGGGAGCGGCGATCGGAGTGGGAATTGGCGAGCGAGAGAGAAATTAGATATTTTTTGGGAGAGAAAATCTAGGGAGAGAAAATCTAGGGCACCAAAGAAAGGGATCCGAAGTTTCTATTAAAGGAGATTCCTCTTTACTGCAGTGATCTCTGTCGATCATTCAATACCTCGCAAAGAAAAATTATGTGACCTGCTCCTTCTCGACTGGCCTTCTCCTCGGCGATGGCGGCCAAAGCAGCCG